>NW_020174048.1:4107691-4132039 GCF_003031525.2 Neophocaena asiaeorientalis asiaeorientalis
AAAAAAAAAAAAAAAAAAAAAAAAAAAAAAACAGAAAAGGAGAAAAATTAAAATATGTGGTTCATAAAACATAAAATAATGGCACAATACATCTGACTATGGAAATATGGAAATGGATTATGCTGAATGATCAAGACCTTGTCAGACTTGTGATCGTCAGATTAAACAGTTGAACGAATTGCTGTCTACAAGAGACACCATTAAAACTAGAAGATCCAGGGAGTTTGAAAATTAAGGGATTGAGAACGATACTCCAGACAAATGTAAGCCAAAGAAAGCCAAGTTAGTGATTTTAATATCACACAAAATAAAAATTCAAGCTGAAAATTCTGTAACTGCCATTATATAATAAAATAACAGTCGATTTTAGAATTTTATTTTTATAAACATTTGCTGACCTAACAATATTGCCTCATAGTATATAAGGGATCAACTGACAAAACCACAAGAAGAGTGAGAGAATTTAGTGAGAGTGAGAAAAATTAGTTAGTAATGGGGAAATGACAGTATATTAAACTGCATTGGGAGACTTGCATTACTTATAAGCCCAGTAAAAAATCCAAATATTTGACAACATAACCTATTGGTGAGACCATGGGGAAATACATACTTTCACCACTGGTAGTGGGAATGCAAAGTTATTCAACACTCAGGGAGAGGAGTCTGGCTCTATATCAAAAAGTTCCATATGAATTAATTCTTTGACCCAGCAGTCTTACTTCTTTAAATCTATCTCAAAGATACACGGACAAAAATACAAAATGAAATTTACTCAGGGTAGTTTTTCACCATTCGTTTCCAATAGCAAAAGATTAAGAACAACCCAAATGACCATCAACAGGAGACTGGCTGACAATCTTTGATACCATCCACAAGCTGGGATACACACAGCTGACTAAAGAGACTAAAGAGAAACTCTGTATCATGATATGGATCTCTAGGCTATAATGTTTTTTAAAGAGAAGCAAAGTAGACATAGTGGTTACTTAAAATCTTGGGTAAATAAGGGGAAGGGAATTTTTTTTTTCAAATGAAACAATATAAGGATAAACAATAAATTCTTTTCCATAGGAGAAGGAGACAAGCACATTTTCTGAGCAAATAAAATAAAGTAGGTAAGTTAGAAACCTTGTAATGTTAAATTTGAATTGGAAATACCAGGACAATTTTATGATGTGTTTTGCTTTAAAAACTATATGTATTTTGCAGGCTAGAAGCAGTGAGCTTAGAGACACTTATAGCACCTAACCTGGGGTCTCTAAAAATAATTCCCATTAAAGCCTGGGCACATAGAGATATAGCTGATGCCAGATCTGAGGTAGAAAGTTCATAAATAACTCTCTTTCTGGCATAAACTTCTTGTTATGCCAGCAAGTAAGGAAGTTATCAAAGACTAACAGAATCCTATTAAAAGGACACAGGGACACGAAAGGTGCACCCATTGGCCTAATGGCTGGGGGGCTAGCATGAAAAAGAATAATGATACACAATAAATAGAAACACTTCAAGCACATGAAAGCTCACGGGTTCTTAATATTAAAATATACACATTGGTCTCCACTGGAGGTTCCTAAGATACCAGCCCATGATTGTGAAAATTGATAAAGGCAAGAAAATTAAACATTCATCCTGAATGTCTTTTACCAACCGTATTTCAGGGTAAGAAAATGGTTGCTGGGCTCCCCTGGTGGCGCAGTGGTTGAGAGTCCGCCTGCCGATGCAGGGGACATGGGTTCGTGCCCCGGTCCGGGAAGATCCCACATGCCGCGGAGCGGCCGGGCCCGTGAGCCATGGCCGCTGAGCCTGCGCGTCCGGAGCCTGTGCTCCGCAACGGGAGAGGCCACAACAGTGAGAGGCCCGCGTACCGAAAAAAAAAAAAAAAGAAAAAGAAAATGGTTGCTGAGGGATATTTCTTCTTTACGGAAGAATTCTGGCTAATACATGTGAAGGAATAAAAGAATTATAAAATCACTATTTTGCCATTTCTAATGAAATAACAAATGTAGACAACAATGACCCAAGACCTCTGACTTTATTTATTAAAATAAGAAGTCAATAACAAAAGAAGAATTAACCAAAATTCCAGATATTCAGAAACTAAATAGGTGGTTACTAAATGAATTTTGGGTTAAAGAGTAAATTGCATGGGAAATTTTGGGATATTTAAACTGGGCAATAAAATACTACAGGCCAAAGTGTGCGCAACGCACCTCAAACAGCACGTAGCTTATGATGAATTATTTGGCAAACAAGAAATCTGGGGAATAGATAGCTAAGCATTCAACTTAAGAAGCTGAAAAAAAAGATCAAGAGAATAAACTCAAAGAAACAAGATGAAAGGAAACAGTGTAGGTATGAGGATAAATCAATGAAATAGAGAATACAACAAAACCAAGAATGATAATGTTCCATGAGCTAAGGAACATGAATCACTCAACTTTCTGCCCTTGCAGTCTAAATAAAAAAACAAATGCATACGCCAAACAGACAAAATACGTAAAGAAATACCGTTAGACCTGGAGACGACCTTTAGATATAACACAGCCCGGCAGTACCCTTCCAGTTCTTGTTTTTAACTGTTTCCAGCTCCTTTCAAACAGAGGCAGACCTCAGAGATATTGCAGGTTCGGTTCCAGACCATTGCAATAAAGCAGATATTGCAATAAAGCTAGTCACATGAAGCTTTTGGTTTCCCAGTGCATATAAAAGTGATGTTTACAGTATCCTGTAGTCTATTAAGTGTGCATGATGTCTAAAATAACAATGTGAATACCTTAATTAAAATATATTTTATCGCTAAAAAATACTAACCATCATCTGGAACTTCAGCAAGTCGTAATCTTTTTTGCTGGTGGAGTGTTGGAAATATTGCAAGAATTACCAAAATGTGATACAGAGTCACAAAGTGAGCAAACGCCGCTGGAAAAATGGCTCCGGTTGACTTGCTCAGGGCAGGGTTGCCTCAAACCTTCAGCTTGTCGAAAATTCAGTATCCACAAGCACTAGAAAACGCATCGCAATAAAACACGGTATGACTGTATATTGAATGCTATGAGTTAGATGAACTGGAAAGTCTTAAGAAACAACCCCACAAGACCACCCTCACTTCAGATATCAGCTGCAGGTTCGGGGGCCACCTGCACTTCAGACCAGCTGACTACACATTGGAGGGTCTCCACACCCACTCACAGAAGTCACTGAGGGCTCTTACACTCACGGTCACGCTTATTACAGGCAAAAGATACAAATGAGATCCAGGAGAAGGAAGAGACACCTAAGGTGGAATCAGGAAGCATCACCATCCCTGCATCCAGGTGGACGATGGGCACAGAGCAGCACCACCCAGGGAAGCTCACCCAGAGTTTTGGTGTCCAGGGATTCTGCAAGGGCTCCATCCAATCCTGCCTGAATGTCTGACCTGTATTCCCCAGCCCCTCCCTTTTTCTCTGGCTACTCCAAAGATTGAAATTAACTTGACTATTCCCCCAAAGCCCCCATCATAAGTCATATTGTTAGACTGTCCAGTGGCTAAAACCCCAGGCAAATAAAGACACTCTTAGGCAGGAACGTTCCAGGAGCCTGGAGAGCACCTCCTAGTAGCCAAGGGCAAAGGCCAGACCTCTCTTTAGAACTCTTTAGTTCGTTCTTCACTACACACTGAATACAAATTTGGGGGAGTCAGACAGAGAATCCATGTTTCCTAAAAGCTTCCTTTCTAAAAGCCAGATTTGGAAACCACTGATGTAGCTTAAAATTATAGTGTAAAAAACAAGAAATTAAATGCTTTGTTGTGTTAATTATCACACAGATAGTAAGAGGGGAGCCAGGACTAGAATTTGGGGAACACGGCTGAGCTGTAGAGGGCAGGGTACCTTCTCACCAGCCCTCGTGCATCCATCAACTGATTTAACCTGCCTCGCCCACATACATACAAACCTATTCTCGTATTGTTGCAATTAACAAACTATGAATTCATGGAAAGGCATTGTGGAGTTCTTCATGGCCTTATGAATCAGAAAGTGGTAAAGGAGGTTTCAAGGTATGCTTGAGGAGAGGACTCAGGAATAATTCAATCAGTACAATTCATATATTACACCAACAAACTCAACCCTGCCCTTAACCGATCCTTCTGTGTCAAATTTCATTTCCCCAAAGTCAAACGTGAGCAAATGTGGCAGGGCTATTGCCATTTTGATAAAACAAAGTGGAAGAAGATTCCTGCAATCCAATTACTTTTTAAATAATTTATCATTCATTCAACTTCACCTGTGTTTCACATGGACGGGAATCTCATATACTACCTGCATTGCAGAGAGATTATCGTCTCGACTAAACATTAACTACTTATTCTTCCTTTTTGCAGTTGTGTCTCATAGTAGTACTCAGGGTCAGCGACGTGTAAGAATCAGACGAGAATCCATTTCTTATTCTTGCCTTTTCATATTACTAAGCCTCGTTGCATAAATGTTATTTTTTCCCTTCAATAATTGAAGTCAATCGCTCTACTCACGATTAATTAGCAATTGATAAAATTTCTGTGATTTCTGATGTGGAATTAATGACATGGATATAATTTATGTCAAAATAGTTGTTACAAAAAACGTAGGTAAACAAAATCTAAATTATACTCAACTGATAAATTGTTGCTGAGCAAGGACCCCATTCTGGGGGTTCAGATTGTGTAAATCTGTGTGAAAGACCAAGAATCTGCATTTCAAATAAGCATCCTGGTGATACTGTAGCAAAAGGACCTAGGAACACTCTGTGAGAAACATTTTAAAATCCAGATGTGAACATATATATCACCTGTGGATATTTCCTCCTGGGCAAATAAATATTCCTTATCCCTCTAGGCTACTAAGAGGAGAAGTAAATTTAAATAATAAACTATAAATAGATGTTAAAATATTTAAATATCCCTATTTGCTAAGCCTAGGGGTGCCTTTGTGCCTTTTTTTAAAAAATAAATTTACTTCCTACATACACTTGGGGAAAAGAAATCATTCTTCCCAAATAACATTTGTCAGAAATAAGAATTCTATCCTTCCCCAATCTAGCTCAGATTTAGATGTCTGAACAAAAAGAACATAACTAAGAATAAGATGTGAAGGAAGAAAAATATTTCCATAACAATGTAGAGACTAACCCTACGCAGGCAGGCATGGCAGAAAAATGCTGTATTTAAGGATACAAAAACACTTTCTGTTTTAAGTGTCAATTTTAAGATACTTGTGGGTTTTCACATTTTTTTCTTCAAGGATAAAATTTCCGAGATTATGCCTATGAATGTTGGGGTGATCTATGATTACCAGGAAATGGTTCTTTATCCGTTTCTTAATAGATAATGGGTGATGGGTATGGAATATGTATTCACAAACTGAAAGTAAAAAGGAGTTGAAATGTCAGATTTGAAACTTTTAAATTCAGCCTATGTCAGTCTCAACATTTATGATACATTTGAAAGAAGTTTTAATGAAACACATATGATAAATTGAAAGAATATTAATGAATTGTGATTCAGTCAACTGAGTTTTCCCATTGATGCCCAATCGCAGTTATTAAGAGCTTCTATCCTAACTCCCTTGGGACGTTTTAATTTCTTGGTTCTCCTGCAAAGAATGTGCATTGTTATGGAGTGCTGTCCCATCCGGTTCCTCAAGGGAACCAACCCTCCCCAAGCATCGGGTTTATACAACGGGAGCGTCTTGCCACATGAAAATATATTTGAAGACTTAGCTTGTCGACCCCTCTCTCAGCTTCCCTACCGTGCTTGCTGCCTGCTTACCATCTCTCCTCAGCCTTTCTCCTTCAGCTCCATGTGGATCAATCTTCTCTGGCCCCCATCCCTCCCTTTCCCTCTCGGCTCTGTTCTACTTCTGCCCCCTGAAGTCTGCATATTCATTAGAAGCCTCGCGATAATATCCATCTCGGCTGTGCCAGGGCTCTGGATGCCTTTCTCATCAGCGTTGGTTCCAAGATTAGGACCCCTGAGGGGACACTGTAACCGTGCTTCTCAGCCTTTCAACTCATGCATGTGCAAAGGCAGAGAAGCTCAGATGCACAACCTCAGGAGTGCAGGATACTCCCCAACCAGCCAAGCTCCCGTTTAGGTGAGTATAGGTTGACTGTTTAACTGCTATCTGTGTAAATGTGGTATCATTTTGCAGTGGAAAACCTGGAGGCTATGAGGCGGCCTTGAACCCAATCCAATGCAATGGAAACAGTCCCTTACATAGATTTCTCAGTAGCATTTGGGTAGAGGACAGGGACCTTGCAGAGAACCGTGTAAAGAGCAGTTTGGATAAAGACAACCGAGGAGCCCTAAGTCATTCTCTGGGACCCTCAGAGTCCTAAGGAAGGGGAGATTGACTCCTTCATCTCCCCCGGGGACCCAGATTTTCATTTTGCATTGAGACCCCACAAATAACGTAGCTGGTCTCGTTCAGAGTGGAATTAAATCTTCTTATATTCACTCTCTACTTCCAAAAAAAGAGGAGGTGGATCATGAGAGTGGTCTAGGCTTGAGGACTGGTGTGGATCAGGCGAAGGAGAGCCTGGGGATCTGGGGGACCCAAACCAAGGGTGATGGGGGGAGGTGCGCCACAGCGGAGAGGGGGCTGGGAGACAAGAGGTCAGAAGACAAGAGAGCTTCCCAAACGCATCCGGATTTGAAATCAGCTTTTGGGAAATAATAGTAGTATGTTCTGTTTTCAGACGTGTAAGTTATCATCTCTATTACTGATTAGGTGCTCAAATTCTTAAAGCACCATCGGTAGGTAAACAGGTAAAGATGCTATCCACTTTTCAGCAATGACTTATTGGGAATAACTGTTTACATACTTAAAGAAGACCTAATGAATGTGTGGATGTATGGTTTCCATCTCCTCAGACACAAACCCACTGTCCTTTCCCCTGATTTTTCTACTTCCTTTTGTTTTCTTCTAATAAATAAACATCTAAAACATCTATTACTGGAAAAGCTAAAGGCAAAATCAGAAAATGCCAAAATGAGACTTCTCATTTCAGGGTCGAGAACCAACACACGTATATTTTATTGTTACAAGCATGTGTGTGTGTGTGTGTGTGTGTGTGTGTGTGTGTGACACAGAGACAGTCACTGCCTCACACTGGGCCCAATTCCCTGAAGCTGGGCAGAGAACACATTTGAGAGCATCATGGGGCATTGCCGGAGGTGGAAAAGAGGTCGGCCAAGTCATGAAGCAGTTCAAACAGAAGGTGTAGAGGATCCAAGGGAAACAGTTTTCCTTGCCCCGCTGTCTCTCTGGCCACAAGGAACCTGGGGCTCTTTCCCAAGAAACTAGAATAAAAAAAGTAAGTCAGAGAGAAAATGATCTTCCCTTGGGTCCTAATTTTTGGAATTTTTTTGTCCTTAGGGACATAATTGCTCAACTATTTATTGGGCATTTATTTGGACAACTACCAAGTATGCCCAATTCTGTGAGAAAATAAAATCAGCCCTATATAACTAGAAGGCAGGAGAGAACTCTTTTACGATGTTTCTTGGATAGAAACTAACATCCTTTACTAAACCATTTTGCTTTACTGGTTTCAGCTATTGATAGGAGACTGGGATTTGTGAGATTTGTGAAGACAGCATCCATTCAGCAGGGATCAAATGTAAGCTTGATTCCAGGACACGGGGCAATATTCGAAAATGGACCTGACTCAAATTACAGCAAGGCTGCCACGTGACTTTTTTATACTTGCTCTGTGCTGTGCAACACCATTGCTGAATTATTTGCTTTCCTCATCAATAATAAAAAGTGTACTGCATGCTTATTATGTGCCAACCCCCTTAAATAGATCATCAATTTAATTCTTATGCCAACCCTGTGAGGTAAGTGCTAGTATGAGATGCATTTCATGCAAGGTTGGTGGGGCGGGAGGAGCGGGGATGGGGGGGAGTGAACTGAGACAGCAAAATGGAAGAGTCAAGGTTTAAACCCAAGTTTGGGGGCTTCCCTCGTGACGTAGTGGTTAGGAATCCGCCTTCCAATGCAGGGGACATGGGTTCGAGCCCTGGTCCGGGAAGATCCCACATGCCGCGGAACAACTAAGCCCGTGCAGCACAACTACTGAGCCTGCGCTCTAGAGCCCGTGAGCCACAACTACTGAGCCCGCGAGCCACAACTACTGAAGCCCACGCGCCTAGAGCCCGTGCTCCGCAGCAAGAGAAGCCACGGCAATGAGAAGCCTGTGCACCGCAACAAAGAGCAGCCCCTGCTCGCCGCAACTAGAGAAAGCCTGCGCACAGCAACAAAGACCCAACGCAGCCAGAAATAAATAAATAAATTTATTTAAAAAAAAAAAAGTTAAGCAGCCTAAATCCAATGTCTTCAAAGTGCATACTCTTAACCAGGTTTATGATATAACCTAGGATTATATTAAGAATGTTAAAGAATGTTGCAGAGCTTTAAAGAGACAATAAGCGGGGGAGGGGAATATGTCCCAATAACTATTAAGGTGTATTCTGAAATCTTTCTATAGTAGTAAAAAAATAAATAAATACATAAAAAGCTCAGTGTTTTGTTTCTTATCACAAACTCCCTTTTCGCCCTCATTCGACTATTGTTTTGCTACAAAATGTATTATAACAAAGTGCTTTTGACCGTTTCTTCCTCCCCTGAGGCCCAGATACTAAATATTTATTAATGGGAAAAAATACCTTAATCTGGACATTTAAATTATGGGTAAAAATTATATTACATTTAAAAAGTGGAATGAATGTCATGGAAATTATTTTAGAAACGAAAACAAACTTTTTATTTAAAAGCGATTCTTTTAATTGAAGTAGAGTTAATTTGCAATGTTGTGCTAGTTTCTGATGTGCAGCAAAGTGATTCAGTTATATGGATCCTTTTTCAGATTCTCTTCCATTATAGGTTATTACAAGATACTGAATACAGTTCCTTGTGCTACACACTAAGACCTTGTTGTGTATTTTATATATAGTAGTGTGTATCTGCTAATCCCCAAACTGGATTTGTTTTTAATGGAAGTAACACCTACAATGTCTTTAATAATAAAAACAAACAAACAAAAAGCAGATACTTCAGGGCTTACAAAGAAAAGCAATAGTTCCTTGATCCGTCCTGCCCCTAGCAGCCCTGCTCCCCAGAGCCATGGACCACTTTTATACACTTTGTGTCTTTAATGTTTTTGCTGGTTATCTTCATGTCTCTAAATAATATGACCACATTGCTGCCTGGAATCATCAGTTTTGCGCGTTATCAATTGACTTCCACCCGGTGAGGGAAGGCTGACATGAGTCAGATCCAAGCCAAGCCCGGCCCTGCAGCCCGTCGACTGCAAACCGGGTGAAAATAAAAGCCAATTTGGAAACCAGAGGGAAGGGCATGTCTTCAGTAACCAACTGTTACTTGTACTGCCTTAAAAACTAAAAATGTGACCTTTGGCCTCTCCAAATAATGGAGTCCATCTTACAGTCCTTCAGGGATGGTAGAGGCACAGATAACCAACGGATCCTCATAGAAATCCTTTTTCCTTCTGCTTTGTTTTCACTCGTCCCCTTTTGCTTGGCTGACTGGATAATCCCGGCCTCTTTAAATTCCAGGGCGTTGTGTGTGCTGGCTCAGAAACCCAACACCAATGCAAAGGCTCCAGGAAGTCATCTTAAGGAATAAGTATGTTTTGTAAACAGACAACTGGCATGGGACTGAATACATGGACTCATAAGCCACCCTTGCCTGTGCTTGCTATGGTCTTCAGGATTTGAGCCAAGGTTTTAGCTTAAATTTCAATGTAGCCAACATTAGGATATGCTAGCAACACCACTGTTCTCACATCCCATTATTTTCTTCATTTACAAAGTCATAAACGTCTTAAAATGAAAGGCATAGCCTTTTTTCGACGTGAACCTACTCAAGAATAATCCTAGCTATCTTTAATAAGAGAGGAAATAAAAAGATCATGGTTTGGAAACAGAAATAGACAGAAGTGTGGATGGAGGAGAACTAAAATAGCTGGGTTTGCTGAGTAGTTCCCGGTATTTATTCTTGGAAACTTTGGGATTATTTCTATGATCTTAAAATATTCTCAACAGTCTCAAGATATAGCAAAGCCTAAATAGTTTTGATTTGAAAAACAACATAATTAGATTTCTTTTTCCTGGCATATTTTATAATACATCTTATGCAGGAAGAAGAAGAACGAAAATATGAAATGACCTGCCTGCACACATTCAAGCAGATGTGGATGGTGTAACCCAGGTTTAGTGAAACGCATATATGATAACAACCCCCCAATTTTTTAAAAATGAAAATAAACCTTTGGGTCTCTTACCATTCACATTACGTTTCATATTATGAGAATCTAGAGCTTCTGGCATTTCAGACAAGTCAGGGCATGAGAATCTTGAAGGAGACTTGGCTTCCGTTCTCCTTCATTTCCCCAACCCCGACTGCAATAAAATTGACACCGTCTATTCCAAATGCAATGCAAAAATGTCACTGTCACAGAATCAGCCTTTAAAAACAATTTCCTGAATGCTGATTCATTTATACATTTTCACAACGAAGAAGAGACATTAACAAGTATCGGTCCTGTCCAGTTGTGACAGCGTGTGCAGAAATCTGTGATAGAAGAAAGAGCCCATGATGGGGGCTTCCCTGGTGGCGCAGTGGTTAAGAATCCACCTGCCAATGCAGGGGACTCGGGTTCAAGCCCTGGTCCGGGAAGATCCCACATGCCGTGGAGCAACTAAGCCCGCGCACCGCAACTACTGAGCTTGTGCTCTAGAGCCTGCGAGCCACAACTACTGGGCCCTCGTGTCACAACTACTGAGCCCGCACGTAGAGCCTGTGCTCCGAAACAAGAGAAGCCACCGTAATGAGAAGCCTGTGCACCACAATGAAGAGTAGCCCCCGCTCGCCGCAACTAGAGAAAGCCCACACGCAGCAATGAAGACCCAGCGCAGCCAAAAATAAATAAATAAATGAATGAAACTTTTTTTAAAAAGGTGTCTTTGAAAAAATAAAGAAGAGCCCATGATGGAGAAAAGGAATTCAAAAATAAGAAGGAAAAGGGATCACACTTCAGGCAATGAAGACTTCATTAAGTGGAAAATAGAATAATTTCCAATTAACTAATTGAATTTGGAAGACAATCTGTTTTTCTCAAGCAGAACAAAGTCTTCAACCATAACTTGGACATGTTTATATTTTTCCTTCCGTGATTTTCCAAAACATGTCAGAGCATGGAGGAAATGGTATATCATCCTGATAATGTGCCCTGAGTTGATTTTACACATGTGACAACAAATTCATTGATAGAACAGTTTCTGTCTATATGATCAATAGTGACTAGTACCATTCCATGAGCCCAATTCTAAACGTAAACTGAGCTTGGTTTAAGGCTGAGTTTGCTTCCCTGGGATACATCTTTTTCTGTTTTTTAAAAAATACTCATTCAGTGGGAGGAATAAAAGAAAAATCAACAGGAAATATCAACACAGGTTTCAACCTTGTGGACGCCTGTCACAGATGATAGCCAAACAGACTTAAAGGACTAGGTCCTCCTAGGATAGGGGCTGAAACACCAAGGAGCTTCTCAGAAGTCCTGAAGGCTGGTCCTCAGGAATCACCATCTCAGGAATCACTATTTTCTAAATAGCCTCCTTCCGAAGGGGGTTGGGAAGCTCTCCGATTTAAATGATAGACCAAAAAAAACCCCAAAACAAAAAAGGCTTTTCTTCCTTTATTTCTTCCCACCACAGCCTGAGCACAGGGCAAATCCTTATCAGTTAGGGTGGTGCTTATTTTTAGAAGTACGGCATGCTCCCTGGGTACGAACACAAGGCATTTATCTTTGCAGTTAACAAATGCCATCAAGTTAACAATTTCCACTTATGCCACTAAATCACCAACAACTAAAAATAGAAAACATATTATCAGATGTGGGCTGTGATCTAGAAAGTGTTTACCTAGAAGCATCTGATATAGAAAAGAAAGCTGGATTTCTTTTTTTATTTTTTTGCGGTACGCGGGCCTCTCCCGTTGCGGAGCACAGGCTCTGGACGCGCAGGCTCAGCGGCCATGGCTCACGGGCCCAGCCGCTCCGCGGCATGTGGGATCTTCCCGGACCGGGGCACGAACCCGTGTCCCCTGCATCGGCAGGCAGACTCTCAACCACTGCGCCACCAGGGAAGCCCAAAAGTTGGATTTCTTATGGAAGACTTTGCTTAATATCTGGTTTGTGCCCCTGAGGTCTGCTTGACCTTGAAAAAGTCACGTCAGCATTCAGAAGCCTGGTGTCTCTTCTTCATAGGGAGAATAACATCTCTCCCACCCAGTCGCTCTAAACATTCTGTGAGTTTAAACAAATAAATTAAAGACTTGGCAGGGAGGGCTCTTTTAAAATATCATGGAAACTTTACATCAAATTTTGAGAGTCTCACTTTCATTTACACTGTTTCTACGCACTAAAACAGGTTGAAATGATTCCACAAGAGAAACAAAACAGAATGGGATTCAGTCGACTTACCAGATTCAATTTCCCACAAACTAAATAACTATTTAACTGGATGCATAACTTCCTAACTAGTTATTTTGACATTGTTTAGACACAATCACAAAGAACCCAAAGTACAGCAAATGTTTTACCTTTAAACTTCAGAAACATCCTCTGACAGTATTTTTGTTATTTTCAACATATTCTTGAATGCTCCCTTCTGAGAAAAAGACTGACTTTTGGAAAGAATTTACATGGATTCCATTCCCACTGTAGCGTGCATATTTTAGCAAGTGGTTGAGTTTTGTTCCAAATGATTGTATTGTTGCTACAGGCATCATGACACAGACTGGAGAATTGAGACAACGCGAGAGATAATTCAATATTAAAAGTAATTACTCTTCCCTCCACTATTGCACTGTCTCAAATGATATTTTTCTCTTAATTATGTAATTACTTGCCTTGGTTCTTCATTTCACTCTGAAACACTGTGAAACACCACAGCCTCAGAAAGTAAGATACTGGCATTTTCCATCCACCAAAAACTGGGGCGGTAGATAAAATAAAAACTGTGATGAAATAAACGCATTGCCAAGACTCTCAGTTATATTATACTTTTGCATGTAAACAAATATCCACGTGTAGGCGATTAATACATCAGTAGTGACAGTGACAACTTCTCTGAGACAGCGGAGTGGTTGGCAGTGCTTCATGCTGCCAACCACCTAATAAATACCTCTATTTAGATATTTAAATGGTGCTCTGTCTGCCTGAGGAGGTTTAAGAAGCCCCATAATCATGGATAGGATCATTCCATCAGTGTAATATTTGCAGCTTGCGGTGGTCTGTGGGTGGTCTCATGTACTTCCAAGACTTTGAATTTCTCCTATGAGGCAATGACCCCAGCTCTCTGTCCCTAGACCAGATCACTATTCTGAGCTCTGACCAATAAACCGAACTCACTGAAGGACCTTGTTCTTTGGATATGGGCAGGTACCTTGTACCACATTTCCAAACTTCTAGTATAGTATAGTGCATCAGTATCAGCAGGGGAGCGGCTCCAGGACCCTCTCCTTCCACGGATACCAAAGTTTGTGGACGCCCATGTTCTTTATATAAAGTGGTGTGCTGTTTGCATGTAACCTACACACCTCCTCCTGTGTACTTTAAATCACCTCTAGATTACTTAAAATACCGAATACGGTGTAAATGCTATGTAAACAGTTGCTGGAGCATGACAAATTCAAGTTTTGCTTTTTGGAATTTTCTGGGATTTTTGAATAAATATTTTTGAATCATGGTGGTTGAATTCACGGATACGGAACCCGCTGATATGGAGGGCCGACCGTATGATGAAGTCATTAAAAGCATAGGCTCCAGAGACAGACTGCCTGTGTTCTAATCCTGGCTCCTCTGCTTTACAAGCTGTGTGACCTTGGTCAAAGTACCCATCCTCTCGTGTGCCTTAGTTTCTTCACCTGTAAAATGGGGGAAACAATAGCTGTCGGAGAGTTTTTTAAAAATTAAGTCAGTTAATCTCTGGAAAGGACCTAGAATACTATCTGACACATAGTAAAAACTCAGCAGATGTCCAATTCTCTTGTGATTCTTCTCCTCCTTCTTCTCTTTCAATGAATAGCACCAGGATTTGCCCAGTGATTTAAGCATAAACCTGGACTCAACTCTTGGACCAAGCACTTACCAGCTCAGTGACCCTGGGCAAGTGGCATAACCTCTTAGAGAGCCTCAATTTTCTCATCTGGGAAACGGGCATTACAGAGACTTCTAATACGGATTCAGTGAAAACCCAAGTAGAATGCATCATGCAGGGCCTGGCAGGTCGCGAACACTCAATAAAGATAGGCCATTGCTATTGTTTGTCTTGGACTCTTTCTCCTCCTTAGCTCCCATTTCTAATTACCTAGCAAGCCCTGTTGCTCTTAACCCTTACAAACCTCTAAATACCTGTCCTCCTTCTTCCGCTCTCTCTCACCTTGTGTCAACTTTCATCTCCTAACTGCTCCTTTTACCCCTGGCTCTGGCTTTCAAATCCATCTTCAGTTCTCCCCTAATTCAGGCATAACTGGGTCATACCCCTGCCCCATCCTCCAGGCCTGCCTCTCACCTATACACTGTTAGCACAGCTCAAGGGAGCTCTGCCCCATGCTTACCTGTCCACCTGGTGGTCCAGCTCCCCTATGTGGACACTCACCCCAGCCCTTCCCAACAATCTTGTGGACCCCTGGGTGCGGACACACACACCCGTTCCCCAGGACAGCAGTGGCACAGGGGCATGAAACAGCAAGATAAGATACAAAGGGCAAATCACGCAAAGCATTCTTTTCAGATGTTCGCACTCTAGGGAATGACCACTATTTACAAAATAGAAACAGACTCACAGACTTAGAGAATGAACTTATGGTTACCAGGGGGGAAGGGTGAGGAATACTTAGGGAGTGTGGGACTGACACGTACACACGGCTATATTTAAAATGATAACCAACAAGGACCTACTGTACAGCACAGGGAACTCTGCTCAGTATTCTATAACAACCTAATTGGAAAAGAATTCGAAAGAGAATAGATACATGTACATGGATAACTGAATCACTTTGCTGTACACCTGAAACTAACACGACATCGTTAATCAACTGTACACTCCAATATAAAATAAAAAGTTAAAAAACTTGTTTTTGACATATCAACAGTTTTGTTGGATAGGATCTAAGGTTAGAGAAGAGAATACAAATTTTCCACTAACTTTCAGGTTGACACATGAGAATTCAGATTCTTCGGAGCTTGCCAAGTGTTGCTGCGGGCGAGGCCTGGGACACTTGGGGACGCCATCCACCCCTCACTGCCACTGAGGTTGTTTCAGGGAAAAACCCCCATTCCCTAAGGATGTCTCATATCCTGGTCTTTGAGCAATATGACAGACAGACAGACAGACCAAGTCCACACCCTCCCCATGGACCAGCTGAGTGAGCGATTCCTCTGTGTACACAAAAAACACACACTTTGTGTCCCTGTCTTTCAGTGAAGGTGTCTCCCTGGTCATCCCGTTTACCGGCCTCTCCTCTATAGTCTAAGGGCACAGGCTGTGTCCCATTTGTTTCTGTATTGTCACAGCCCAGCCTTGTTCCTGACACATAGCAAAATATATTAACATTAGGCAAAGGTGATACGTCTGCAAAATGAATCGTGTTTCACAGGAAAAACTATCTGGATATCTAAGTTTTTAACATTAACATTCGGCAATGGTGATACATCTGCAAGTTGAATCGTGTTTCATAGCAAAAACTATCTGGATATCTAAGTTTTTTTTTCTCAAATCTGTTTCAGATTCTATATGATACACCTTGATCTGTAACAGAGACCACAGGATATGGTCACCTATGCTGTATGTGCTGTAAGCCCATGGTCGCTAAGGTCACTTTGTGACACATCAAGTAGATGGCTAAGAAATACATCTAAAAATGTTTGAAGTAAAGGTTTTAAACAGTGGTGAGTAAATACCTCACTCTTCCAGGATTTAAGGACCTAAGGGCATAGTAGTCCCTTTGAAAATATTTTGAGATAACTTCAAGTTATTTATTTTCCAAAAGATTAAAGTCGCTCTTTCCACTTACACTCCGGAGACTTGTTGTATTCTTTGTTACCCAGAACTGCACCCTTTGAAGGCACCATGCCAAAAAATATCTTTTTTATTTGTTTTTTGTGGTTTTATTTTGGAGGAGTTTGGGGGAGGGAGGTTTGTTTTCTTTTTTACCCTTTGTCAACATTTGAGTTACAATAGCTGCAACAGTGGCCAAGCTGATAAGAAGGGGAAACCTTGTAAAAGTACAAACCTTGAGCAAGAAAGGAAATTACCAAATAGGGAAGTTTCATTCTCCTAAAATTAAAAACAGCCTGAAATTAAAGCAGCGTGACTGGAAGCCTCCTCTGGTTTTTGATTGGCCTTTAAGGCAGTAAAGTGGCGACCCTGTAAACAGAAGAGAGCAATCAACCCTTTTCCCCCATTCCTCCACCGAAAGGAGCAACTTGGTCCCCAGAATGCCTTAAACTAGAGGTAGGTTCAAGGACTGTTCTCTCAGATCCAAATTGTTCTCCCACAGTTCTCTGATTCTTCTAAGAGTGTTGCCAAGAAAGTCAGGCTTAGAATTGCAGTGCTTGAGAAAAAGTGCAGACTAAGCTTTGATAAGGAACTTTGGCATCTCTTGAATGGAAGGTCTACAGACTGGCTTGTTCTTATTTGGAGCTGGTGGAGTGAGGACAGAGAGCCCAGAGGGAGGTGGAGGGAAGGGCCGGGAGGATGTGGAAACTTGGACCAATTAACTTTGTCTTTCTGGGACTCCTGGTTTGAGGGCTGGGGAGGAAAGGATTCCAGAGGCATCAGCCCAAGGTCACTTTCCTTTGGGCAAGGAAAGTAGAGAGACCCACAGTATCTGGATGGCCCATCATGGCTCTCCTTATTCAAAGACCTTTTGCTCCTTTAGACCTTCCATTCCCTTCTGAGATTAGCTATGTAACAATAAAATCAAAACGCAAGGAGATGCAGGGTATTTCTGCAAAGATCAATTGACCTGAGTAATTCAGAAGATGTGCATATCAGATTTCACCTTCTTTTCCACTTTCTCACTTCCTTCAAAGCCAAATGATGATGACGTCATTGCCAAGGACATCAACTGAGCTGCGATGGTAATATTGTCTCATTGGTCCTCAGACTGTCCAAACTTTTCATAAAAAGATGCATGTTTGATTTCAGTTACTGCAGTTGCTTGACGCTGATTCAGTGTAGGAATAAACTATATCACAACAGAAGAAGGAAATGGAGGACAGATCCAACTCAACATAATCACAGTTCTGGATTTCTTAAGTCTCTTTTCAAGTAGATAAGACAGAGAACTTGTCTTAGTCAACTCAGGCTGCTGTAAGTCTGGGGGGACTTACACAACAGACATTTATTTCTCATAGTTCTGGAGCCTGGAAGTCCAAAATCAAGGTGCTGGCAGACATGGTTCTTGGGGGAGGGCCCACTTCCTGTCTGCAATTTGCTGTCTTCTTTCTGTGTGCCCACGAGATGGAGAGAGAGAGCTCCGGTGTCTCTTCCTCTTCTTATAAGGACACTAACTGAGTGTCCTTACAATTGAGGCTTCACCCTAATTGAGGTTTCAACCTCATGACTTTATCTAAACCTAATTTCCCCAAATCCCCACCTCCAAATACCAGCACACTGGGAATCAAGGCTTCAGAATATGAATGGTGGGGGGAGGGAACACATTCAGTCCATAACCGAAATCATAATCAATTTACTGAGACCCCTTTTAAATTAGCTATTAGTGAAAATGCGGTTAAGTGGATCCATGTCCACGAAGACAAGACTTCAAGAAGGCTATTTCCTAACTCTGCTTCCTGCCAAACCCTAAAGACAAGCTTGTCGCCCTTTCAGTAGGAGTTGGCTGGTTTTTTTTTTTTTTTTTGAGAGTTCTTTAAAAGTAGACTTAATTATATCTGTGTAGATCATTCCCCCGCACAACAGATAAGAGGGTCTGGAAGCTAGAATTCCTTATGTTCCACCTCATCAATAATCACAAACTACAGCCCTGTGAGAAGAAAATAGCTGTATTTTGTCAGGCAAATAAACTGGCCAGGCATACGTATGCCTCCAGTGACTAGGCTGTACTCTAAATCATGGCGATAAAGAAAGCATTATCTTCTATACTTTCTTATGTAGAACGTTGTACTACTTTTATGTACTACACTGTTTGCCAGAAACATATCTGGATAGTAGGAACAATTCAAAATGCTATAGCCAGCACTGGGAACTATACTCAATATTTTGTAATAACTTATAAGAATCTGAAAAATTATATATATATATAAACATGTATATATATAACTGAATATATACATAACTGAATCACTTTGCCGTACACCCGAAACTAACACAACATTGCAAATGCATTTTCAACTGAAAAAATGCAATCAGGTAAAAAAATGCTATAGCCTTTTTCTTTCTGTTTCCTTTCTGACGGCCATTCTCTAAAGCTCTTTGGCAAAAGTCTAACTCTTCAACTACCTGCATAAAACTCGAACTACCTGCAGAAAAATGGAAGGGTGGCATATTAGCAGAGCAGCTATGTAAAAGCTTGCTGATTAGGGGAAAAGTCTGCTTTGGAGGATCCTGGTGTGACTCCATGTTGCTCCCCACTGAGTTACTGAGTGACAAGATAAGACAGGGCAGGAAGCAAGAGCTTTTAGAAGGATTTCGCCAGGCCCTAGGAGGGGCTTAAGACCCCTAAAACTAGCAAGACAATGTTAAGTTCTATTTGGGGTAATGGGGTAAACATCCAATTAAAGGATTTCTCTCCAGAAGTAAGGGAGCCTTCCAGAGCATTTTTCCAAGTCCCAGTGTACAACCAACACAGCGCCAGTATCAAGAAGAGGTCCCAGGAGAAGGCAGACAGTGCTTGCGAAAGCTAAACAAGCACCAGTCCCGAAGTCCTGACTGTAAAGGTTGAATGTAGAGCAAGAAGGTACTTACATCTATCGAGGTACTTTTTGTTTTAAGCATTTACCTTTATACAGTAAAAACATCACTCTGTTAAGAAATTGATTTTGCACAAATAGTACTAATTAGTAAAGATTTTTTTTTTTTTAATTTTAGGTCACATTAGATGAATCAGCCAATAAATATTGTAAACTCTCCATGACTGGTGAGTTAGCTTAACTGAAAGTACAGGGTTATTTTAATAGATACAGCTAATGTGGAAACTATTGCAATTACCAACATAGTGCTCAAAATAAATAAATAAATACCCAAACACCTTCTAGACGGTACGCCTTGCGAATAAAATCTTAGTATATTAAATGACAAAATCACCAGTAACAAGTAGAGCAAAGCAAGCATAAATGTTGAATAGTCACATTTACATAAGAATTTAAGGTACTCACAATCCAGTATTTATACAAGAGAATAATAAAGATAATAAAGAAAGCATGTTTCTATAATGAAATTATCTTTTGAACATATTACTTAGAAGATTTAAACATAAAGTCATATTTTAAATATACTTTTTAGGTGATCTATAATTACACGGGAGAACAAAGCATTGCAGCAAACTACCATCCTGTCCTAGAAACAAAATGTCTGTTGCATCCTTGTTTAGGACATGAAATAATTAATAGCTATGACCTCAATTTTGCTAAGTATTTTGCCAGTAGGGGAGTGTTTTGTGAAACACTGCAAGTAGCTATGTATTATTGAAACTGAGTAAGAAGTAGCTTGCCTAAGGCCACTCATAATAACAGTTCCAGAAAGAAAAATCCAGACGTGCTAGACTATTAATTTTCTAACTTTATCTGGATAATATTTATAATAAATTAAATAAATATTATTTTGTGCTTCAGTTAAAATTGTCTATAGTCAAACCTTTGCAATCAAACGTGAACTACTCTCCAACCATAAAAATATGGAATATGGGTTGATTAGGGAAAAAAGGCATGAGACAAAAAAAATTATGATACCTGCAATATTTTTCAAAGGCTATAATTTTAGATGCCATCCTAGTGGGGAAGATAAAGACAAGATCATGAATGGTCTCGAAGCAGAACAATTATGAGTCTTGATGTTGACTAAGATCAAGATGACCTGAAATTTGTATGACTCTTATGATCATGTTTTACAAATTTAAATTGATAAAATTGACTATCTTCCTCCCTCACCTTCTAAGCCTGCATTCCCTATCTCATTTGTGATACATTTGTCTACTCCAGCAGTAAACCTAGGTTCATCCTTGACTTCTCCCCTTCAATCTCCATATCTTACCTCCAAAATATTCGTCAGATTCATCCTCTCCTTTACATCCCCATCAACACTACCCTTGTTCGGGCTCTCATGCCGTTAATCACCGCATTAGCCTTCTCACTGCACCTTTGCCTCCAACTTTGCCCTACTTAATTCCATCTTCTTCAAAACCACAGTCCACTGAATCCAATGAGGGGAGCTGGTTGTGTGGTCATGAAATGAGGCAGTTGCCGTAGGCGGGGGCTGGAGGGTGGGAGAAATGGGTGAACTCTTTTTGGTTTTTGTTGTTTTGGCTTAAATAAAGGCGGGGTGGGGGGAAGCAGAGTAGTTGGAAGTGCCCACTGTATCCCCATACAGTACTGATGAGCAATCTCTCTAAAACTTTAAATGCCTTCCAATCACCTGTAGGCTAAGATCCCAACTCCTTGACATCCTGTTTGAGACTTTACGTGACCTGTCCCTGGAGATCTTCCCTTTGTCCCATCTGGAGGCTGATTTGTGTGCATTATTTCAGTGGATTCCTTGTTTCCAGTTGGGTTCTGCCAATGGAGCGCACAGGCAGCTTGGAGGAAGGGAAGAGAGTGACGTCGGAGTGTCCCTCACCCCCTCCATCCCCTCCCATTCACAAGTGAAGAAACTGAGTGTTAGGGAGAAGAAGTCGTTCACCCAAGGTCATAAACTGGTGAGGGGCAGAGCTTAGAGCTGCACTTTTCTAACCCCAAAGGCATCATTCCACGTAGTGGTTTCCCATCCGAGCATCTACAACCTGAATAAACACTTTCATGCAAATCACAAGGGTTATGTAGATTCGTGTTTTGACCACTGCCCTAAAGAAGCATAAAAAAACTGAAGAGGGCTTCCCTGGTGGCGCAGTGGTTGGGAGTCCGCCTGCCGATGCAGGGGACGCGGGTTTGTGCCCCGGTCCGGGAGGATCCCACATGCCGCTGAGCGTCTGGGCCCGTGAGCCACCGCCGCGGAGCCTGCGCGTACGGAGCCTGTGCTCCGCAGCGGGAGGGGCCACAGCAGTGAGAGGCCCGCGTACAGCAAAAAAACAAAAAAAACCCTGAAGATTTAGCTCTGCCAAGATGTAATCCAAATTGGTTATACGAGAGTTGTATTTAAGAACAGAAAATACTACATTATAAACTACCACAGAAACCATTTGAAGTGCTTCTGGAGGGAGCCAGGAGATCACGGCCTGTGCATGTTTAGATCTGCCCGCGTAGGTCCATCACCAGCTCTCCGCAGCTACCTGTTCATCTCTGGCTGCCTCCTCTTAGATGAAAAATGCAATGAGTATCTCTCTTTGGACTTAAGTTTGTCTAACACTTCGTGTGTGTGTGTGTGTGTGTGTGAGTGTGTGTGTGTGTGTGTGTGTTTGGAAACTTCACAAGGGAGATCTTTGCTACCCAACTGCAGATAGAGAGTCACAGTTTTACGGAAACGTCTTCCGTACAAAAGAATCTAAGCTCTTGCAGCAGGGCCTCCCTGTTTCTGCATCGCCTTTGATGACCTGGCCTGAGAGCAGCGTGCCTGCAGGGCGTAGTGCTCCAGGCGTCTGCTCAGACACTTTAATATACTAAGACAAAGGTTACCAAAGGAACGCTAATTCCCTTTGCCTGCACGGGGCTAAAGGGTTTTGTGTTACTGCCGCTGGGAGGGGGCAAAACAAAACCCAGAAGCTCTGCCAGACCCTCGAGGTACGGGAGGCGGGCGTTTTAAGTGAGCGGGGAGGGAAACAGGACGGGACCCTCCCTGGTCACACACACTACGAAGTGGCTGCCCCAGCCTTCAAAGAAAGCAGCGGCAGCTCTGTGACTCCGGGGCCTCCTTCCTGATGGATGCCCTGCCTTGTTTCTAATTTAAGCTTTCTTCTTTTCACTTTTGTCTCCCTTATTCTTTGTGTCTCCTTTTCATCTTTTCCCTCCTCCCTTCTTCTTTTCTTCACGTTTTTCACTTTGTTTTCAAACATAAATAATGTATTGTGAAATCAAGTTTAAAGGATGATAAAAGAAAAAATTTTAACTTAGAAAAATAAGACTTTTATGGTTCCAATTCTTAAACCATAGAAATATATCCATTTTGCATCTTTAGTGGTCACTGGATCTGTAAAATCTGAATAAAATTGTCTACTACTTTTTTCACTCCACATTCTTTTGTGAATGCCCTTCCCTTTCCCATAAGGTTATTATAGCGATGTCATAATTAGGTGATATTCTATTCTGTCAGCACGCCTCTTGTTTTTTTCTTGCCTCCTTCTTTTCTGCATACACAAGAATCTCTGCTTTAACCATCTTGACTACAGCTGGGCGTTCCATTTGCCACAGCAGCAGGTGATGGAAAAGTCTAGTGTAACGCTCACATGGCTGTGTTTTATAGCTGATTTTAACCAACCCTGAATTCACCTATTTCTATTCACAAGCTTTGGGGGGCACTTTTAAGGAGCATCAGTACCAGCGAACATAAAGCCAGTACTATCTCCACCTTAAACACTATTTGAGAGCCTGCAGGTTACGTAATTTCTCGTCCACAAAACATTTCCAGGCAGAGGCAGATAAGGGTTATGGCTCATTGTACCTTGTCTGATATATAAAACTTGGGTTGTGTATGTGCTACGTCAGTTATTTTAAAAGCCTTTGTCATTTCTCAAACTTCCACTCCACTTGCAGAACTCTCCTGGCATAATTCGACTCAAGTGCTTTCTTGATTTGCGGAATGCTTCTGTTTCTAATTCTCAAGTCATTTTCTTAGTGAAGTGCAACTGTCTATTTATTTGTACAACTTACCTAGAAACAGAAGGCCTGAGAAGAATAAACTGAGCCTTGTGATAAGCCTTCTATCTCCTCCTTGCAAAGTGGCCCAATACTTCCTGTGTTTCCAAGTGCCACACCACACTATCTAATAATACTCTCAAGTTTCAGCTGATATGATGAACAAACTCAAGACACAAGCTGTTCCATTCTTACGGCCATGAAATATAAGCCAACAAAATGAGCAGTGACATTGTAGTTAAGCCCTGCAATCTCCAATCCATGAAGGCAGGTTTCTAGAGGGCGTACAAGTGGCTAACTCATGCACTAAGTTTAGAATTGATTTCTTTCTTTTTTCATTTCCCAATACTATCTCTGAAATAACTACATTAAATTATTTCCTACGCTCTCTACCCCCAAGTGAAAAATAGATACAATAATATAAGCTACCACAAATACAGGTTACACTGAAAAAATTTCACATTTCCCCACTTAACTGCTCTGAAGTGAAAGGATTATTGGGAAATAAATAGGTGAGCACACTTGATTTTTCAAGGTAAAATCATCACTTTCATGTAAAAATAAAATGAACACACGTAAAAATTTTATTTAACTCATTAATAAAAGAGGGAATGAGGAAGACATTAAAATCAGTTCAAAAAAGAATTTAAAGATTAGACATAGGTGTAGGCAATCAGGACTGCTGAAATGAATTTACAAATTGACGCAGAACTGATAAATATCCAACAGGGAAGTTAAATGCAATGTTTTGGATCATCTTTTCTGTAAGGAAGAAGTCAGTTGTATAGACTGAACCAAATTTATTTGCTTTGCTGTAGACAAGGATCACTTGGATCATTCATACCAGTTTTCTATAACTTAACTTCTACCCCTAAAGAGTTATAAAACAGCCTAGTCAACAGAAAGGCAATTAAAGGTTAAACGTCTATAAAATCAGTCCCCAGAGTTGGCTAGACCCACACTGTTCAGTACCATTGCCACTAGACACCTGTGGCTATGTAAAATTAAACTAATTAAAATGACACAAAATGTAAGCAGTAACCACATTTCAGGTACTCAATAGCCACAGGTGGCTAGTGGCTACCATACCGCCCAGGGCAGATGCAGAGCATCTGCGTGAGCAAAGAAAGGTCCACCCAACGGTGCTGGACGATGACCGGAACTCAACTGAAAGGATACCCAGTAACCCCTCTGTCCATTTCCAGCTCTTTGACAATTTTTCCTAACAAAGCAAAATAAGCAACAGCAATAATGATATGAAGTGGGGGGAGGGGGGTGGGG
>NW_020174048.1:4132054-4200727 GCF_003031525.2 Neophocaena asiaeorientalis asiaeorientalis
TAATGGCTAGCATTTATCAAGTATCGAACATATGCCAGGCATTGGATAAGACCATTTACATATATTATCCAATTGAGTGTTTACCATTTACATGTATTACCTAAACCAGCCCTTAAAATAGCTTAACCCCATGTATTAGTTGAGCAAACAGAGATTCAAAAAGGATTAAATCATTTGAGTCTTCATAATTTACATACATTATCTAACGAGGCCTCAGGATAACTCAACCGCACTTGTTAGTGGATGAATCAGACACTCAAAGAAATCAGAATAATTTGCTTGAAACTCTATAACTACTAAGGGGTTGGGCCAGGATTCCATCTCACATCTGTGTAACTCTTAAGTCTTGCTTGTTTCGCTAGACCAGATTGCTCAGACTACAGTCAACTGCAGTTGGCGCTTGCCATGGGCACTTGCCGTCCACCTCTGCAAGGATTAAAGCATGAGCTGCCGCAGCTGCTCACCTTCAACACCCCCGGAGAGGAGTTCAGGGTGGAGATCAGGAAGGAGGCCCTCTGTGCTCTGGGAAAAACTGGCAGAACAGGCCTTCAGATAGTTAGATATTTTCAGGAGCTGATTTTATGGGCCCAATTCTTGTATCTCCTCGTATCTAGAAAAGCACTAAAATCCTTCATGGTGACGTCTACTCCTCATGACTAGCCATAACTTTCATGAGACTAGCAGAAAAATACATGCTTGATTGCATGTACTCCCCCTTCACCAAAATCACATATATACTGACCTCCCTCCCCTCCACCTCTTTGAAGCAGTTTCTCAGAGCCATCTGACATGTTGTCTCCCAGGCTATAGTCCTCATTTTGCCCCAAATAAAACTCAACTCTCATGTTGTGCATTTCTTTTAAGTTGGCACTATGTGTCTTAAAAGAGAAGTTAGGACAGTAGACGCAGGTCAACATAGGGTGCAGATAGAAAGTATGACTAATAAAAGATACACCCAAGAAATCTGACAATCTGACCTACCCAGGTTGACTTAGGCCACTGTCTCAGGAGAATAAAACACAGTGGCCTGGCTGCTGAAGAAAGAGATGAGAAGTGTCTGTCCCATCCTTCTCCTTGTCCAAGGATGTCACTTAGCTAATGCCAGGCACAGTGTGTCCAAATGTCATAGCACTAACAACATCACAGTATGTGCATCAGTAAGTGTTCTCTCCCCAGTTAGACCTTGGATTACTTGGGGGAGAATCAGAGAAGAAACACACTGGCTTTATTGTGCCACCTGGTACATAGCTCGTCAATAGTGTTTGTTAATAATACGATCTCCTCTAACCATTCCTATACCCCTGCCCGCCAATATCAAACCACCTCTTCCCAAATCACCCCAAACCAATTTTTTTTTTTTTTTTGCGGTACGCGGGCCTCTCACTGTTGTGGCCTCTCCCGTTGCAGAGCACAGGCTCCGGACGCGCAGGCTCGGCGGCCATGGCTCACGGGCCCAGCCGCTCCGCGGCATGCGGGATCCTCCCGGACCGGGGCACGAACCCACGTCCCCTGCATCGGCAGGCGGACTCTCAACCACTGCGCCACCAGGGAAGCCCACCCCACACCAATCTTTAAGAAGCACAGGTGCCTGGACAACTTGCTAGGTACACAATCCTTGCTTCTGCTACTATCTTACTTTTGCAGCTGTTAGGTGATATGGTAACTTCAAACGATGGATGTGCATCAAATAGATGCTCACCTGCTCCGCCACTTACTGTGAGACTTTGGGGAAATTGTTCAGACTTTTTAGGTAGCATTCATATTTTTCTGCGAAGCATGGACAATAATCAAATCGGTATCACAGAGTGGATTGAATAATTTAATGAGATAATATATGTAAAAAGCTTAGTACAATATCTGGCATTTAGACCCCTAAAAATCGTGTTGTTATTATTCTGAGTCAAATAAATACTGAATCTTGCTATACTGTCATAATTCTCAATATTTGTGTCAAATGTCACTTCACTTTGAGAGATTTAGAGAAGAGAAAGTGAAATGCAGGTGTGTGTACCTTAATACATTTTCTCATATAAATGGACCACGTCCCATCTAAAACTATAAAACTTTCCAATCCTTGTCACCGCACGCAGTGACAAAAACAAGACCAATGTTTATGAGATTCCAGAAGCAGTGTGATTAAATGAGAATTCCAGAGCTGAGTAATTCTCTGGCTTAATGACACCTGACTTTTTGAGCATTTCAGTTTATTTTTTAACTTCTCTTCTAATGGGGGGACAGTGTGCATGTTTGCTTTCTCTGCTTCAACCAGAATGGAAATGCCTTATTATTTTTTCCTGGATGTCCGGGTGCTGATGTTGAGATTGAAGTGAAGGGGGGAAAAGGCATGTGGAGTGAGAAGGCAATCGAATCCGTGATTGAGCTTGGAAACTATTGCAGGCGTTGGGCAGAGCCATGGAAGTGATGGGGAGGGAGTGATTCTTGGAAATTTGATAGAAGAGAGAGGCTGACTCGGAAGGTAAATACAGTAACATACGTGAAGTACTGGAATCCTCCTGTGTGCACGCACTCACACAGACACTCATGCAGTCGGGCTGAGAATTCCCAGGGTCCTTTCTAAAATGAACTAATCTCCTCAAGCAGGTCAGCTGAAGCAGACCCCCAACCCTTGAAACCTGAGCCAGCCTAGTGGCAGAGCCCAGGGGTGAAATCCTAACCTGCTAATCAGCTACATGATCTTACCCTTCGCGAATTCTGTGTTTGCTAAACACCTAGTGCCTGTATACACAGCACGGAAAGCGAATGCCTCTCGTTTTCAACCTTCCGGGGCTAATGTTCTTCATCAGTCAGAGCTGCCATCATGGATCCGACATCCTCCCTTTTCAATCCAGAGGAGTTTCCTTTTTCATGATGGGAGCAAATTGAAATCTGTGTGCTAGTGATTTGCGAAATGTGCCCTGCTACAGAGAGAGCTTTCTGATTAGCCTTGTCCTGTTATAATCATTGGTTTTCCAGGAGTCATTCAGAAAACGTTCTCAACGCAACCTAATTCCCACATGCACGATGAAACCCAGGAGGATTCTGCAGATAGATACTTAATGTACAAATAGTCAGGAGAAGCTGTTCAGCTGCGTTTTATTTTGAGGATCCAGCTAGTTAATATGTGAGGAGTGTTGCCAAGAAACATGGTAGGATTCTTCCTCTCTCCCGAAATGCCTAAGATAATTGTCTTGTAAAGGTAAGAAGGTACTTGAAACCAGATCCGCTGGCATTCCAAGCCCTTCAGGTAGTCTGAGAGGTCGGTGCTAATGAAATCCTCCTTTGTCATTTACTTTTCTTCGCCGGTGATTTACGCAAATGCTCAGATTTTTCACTACCTAGAAACAGATTTACGGATGAATGAACCCCTTCCTCCGAATGAAAACATTTCAGTCCTCTTAACCCGGGAAGTCTCCAAAAGGATATCTGTTTGGATGATTATAAACTATGTTGATATCCTACTACACTGAGCTTTGGAAAATAAATAACTATATGATTTGTGACTCTAGCAGAACCGAACCTTCGGAGTATTCACATTTCCACTCAAACAAAGAAGCAAAGTGTAATCCGGTATTTCAAAAATCACTATATGAACGTAATACTACTCAGTGAATTTAAAAATTAAAAATCCTCAGTGTTTCTCCCAAATTTGTCTCCAGAGTAAGCAGGGACATCTCAAATGCAAAAAAAGAAAGAAAAAGAAGGGAAGAGAGGAAGGAAGGAAGGAAGAAGAAGGGGAAAAAAAAATAACAGAAAGGCTCATGCAGCTGTGTTATTCATTTACTTGAAATATTAACAGGAGAAAGCCCTGGAATGATTTCTCCTCACAGAAAAGGTTTAGCACCTGGAGATCTCTCTCACTGTTGAAAGTTCCTGACGCCAGTTTGGTGGAAAACATGCTGGAACCCTGTTCAACGAAGAGGAAGCAGACCAGGGGAGAACCAACCCCAGATGTACTGGAAAACCAGCAAAGAAGCAACAAAAATTATAATGACTTCCGGCTTACTCTCAGCGATGCAAGAAATATGTTTTCTAATTTGATAAAGTGTCAGAAGCAGATGTAATATCATTTAAGGATCAAGTTGTTTTACACCATTTCAAGTAATCATTTAAATATACATGAATGACGGGAAAATAATTTTACTTCTGCTTTTTCATTTTAATAGGTTGCTCCAGGTAAGCCCAGGGAAAGGTTTACTTGACTCTCATACTCAAATTTCGTTCATTTAACAATTTGAAAAATACCCTCAAGACTTCCGTAGTTATCTAAATTCATAATAGCTTTGTACAAAGTTTCAATTGTCGACTGAAAAAAATGCACAACGTGAGAGTTGTGAGTTAAGTTTTATCTGGGGCAAAATGAGGACTATAGCCTGGGAGACAACATTTCAGATGGCTCTGAGAAACTGCTCCAAAGAGGTAGGGGGGAAGGTCAGTATAAATGAGATTCTGATGAAGGTGGAGTACATGCAATCAAGCACATATTTTTTGCCGAAGGTTTCTGCTGGTCTCGTGAAGGTTTCTGCAAGTCACGAGGAGCAGATGTCACCATGAAGGATTTTAGTGCTTTTCTAGATATGAGGAGATGCAAGAATTGGGCTCATAAAATCTTCTCCTGAAAGTATCTAACTATCTGTAGGCCTGTTCGGCCAGTTTTTCCCAGAGCACAGAGTGTCTCATTCTTGATCTCCACCCCTGAACTCCTTTCAGGCTGTGCTGAAGGTCAGCAACTGTGGTGGCCGGTGACCTAATCCTTGTAGAGGCAGATGGGAAGTGACAATTTTTAGTTAGTGCAACTTAATCACTGAAGATTTAAAGGATAGCACAGAAGTTTTATTACATTTAATTTTATTAAAAATAGTTATATTTTTGTTTGAAAAGCATTCTGAGTTCCTATCTATGTTACAAGGTGTACATAGAAGCAAGGCACGGAGTCAGCATTTGAATTCAGTTTGAACACAGCTACAGGCACAAGCCGTGGAGAAGGGGAGCCTTCCTGTGAACCGTGCCATTTTCTAGGTAAGTAACCGCAGGCAACTTGTTTAGCTTCTGAGTTTCAGTTCTCTTCCATAAAAGGCTGGGTTTATAAAGCTTAACTAGTGAGAATTAAATGAGGTAATCAATCCATAAAACAATCCGTCAATCAAAAGTTATTGAGTAATTGCTAATTACCAGATGCTGTGTCCAAAACATAACTCTCAATAAATAAATAACAATAGCCATTATCAGAAGGATGTATTAATTTTTACCCATCACTTTTGGGTCAATACATGGCCATCCACCACTAGTAAACAACCACCAAGCCCAGATGATAATCAGATTTTATTAATTTGGACAAATTAACTGACCTTTAACTTTTGGAGGAGAAAGATGGCAAGACTTTTTTTATTTTACAGATCAAAATAGGCTAAAAAGTTCAAATACCTTTTACGAGGCAATAAAAGTCTCTAAGAGCAAGCACATAACTCACAGGCACAACTTACAATCTCCATTTTGGAAGAAACTTAATTTACTTTTACTTTGCCATCTGCAAAGTAGCATACAGGGATAATGTAATGGTTAAGCAAACAAACAAAAGGGTAATAAGATTAATTAATTACAAGATTCCATAATGAGTAACTACATTATTAAATATAACTATATTACTAAATAATCCTGCATGTATATGGTCTATAGATGAAAAGTCTGTTTCATTTTATACTTCCACCAATAGTGCATGAGAGTGACTATCCTATAATCCTTGGAAATATTGCAATTTTGGCAATGAAATGAGTCTCATTATTGTTTTATTTACCATTTCTTTTTTCTTGTGTTAATTGGCAATTTATGTTTCTTCTTCAACATATTTCTTCTGTATATCCTTTAAAACTTTTTCTATAGCATTGGTAGTCTTTTTAAAAAAACTGATTTTAAAAGTTCTTTAAATATTAAATATATTTTATGGTTATAGTTTGGACATATTTTTGCCAATTTCGAAGTTTATCTTTTAACACTTTTTATGCTGTCATATATCTTTTATGGAAGTTTTAACTTTCCGTGTAACAACTCTATCTTCTCTGGTAAAAATTCTAAGATTTGTATCATCTTAAGAAGACCTTCTCCATCTCAAGTTTATAAAGATAATATTCTTTTTTCTGTTCCCCTATAGTTTTTATTTATTTAGGTCTAGATGTTTAGTCGTTTTCCCCACTGTACATACAGGTCTCTCTGCATTGACTTGAAATGCCAATCAGACAGTCACTTGATGTGGGAAAGCGATTCCACTGATGGCCCTAATTAATGGCTTCCCTGTACCAGGTCTTTCACCTCCCGTAAAGAGTTGAACTCTCTTCCTCCACCTTTCTTCTGGGCCCGCCTTGCTGCTTTGGCCAGAGGAGTATAACCCAAGCGATGGTGTGCCAGTGTCACGGGGTCATGTGTGCTTCTGCTCTTTCTCTGCCTCAGCAGCCTGGATGTGCCTGTTAGAGGCTGAGGGACCTCGCAGAGAAGAGCCAAGCTCCTCAGCCCAGGCTACTTGGAACCAGCTTACAGTCAGCCAAGCCCCAACCAAGCAGGAGAGGCCAGCCGGCTCAGAAGAACTGCCCAGTTGGCTTGTGGATTCATGAACAGTAACAGATGATTATTATTTTAGACCACTGAGATTTTATTAAACAATAGTGCTAACTGACACTCACACTCGGGTCTTATCCATACATACAGTTCTGGACTTGATTGTTTTGCATCGATTCTTGGCATGTTCCTGCAGTGTGTATTTCCATATCACTGTTCTACTGGGGATTTTCCCCCAAATGCTTAGCCACTCCAGCATGAGGTGTAACGAATAACTATCTTCTGTTTGGGATGTCACACGCTCTTCCACGTGCCCTAAACGCTTCTGGGTAGGGCTTTTCCTTTCTTTTGTAAATATCTATCCAACACCTACTGTGTGCCTGGCACCGCGCTAAGTTCTCTAGCCGATCAAAGGATTGTCGTGAGCTGGCATCTTGCGAGAGCACGGCCTCACAGTGCTTCATATACTGAACAACTCTGGACCGAAGAAAAATAAAATTTAATGTTTATGTCCTGTCCTAGAGCAAAGCAAAATCACTCTGATAACCAGAGGAAGGGTAGCATCCTCTCTGGCTCAAAAAGGTGTATTTGGGAATAAAAGTAAGAGAAGAAAAGGGAAAAAATAAGGTCTCATAGTAAGGACCTAATCTAATGACTCAATCGGCTGTTACTTTTTATTTTATCAATGTGAAAACTGAGTATCCCTGTTTAAATTGACTTTTATGTTTTCCCAAATTTTCTAATAAACAGAAATATGTGTTCCTGAGAGGTCTGGATGACCCAGTGGCTAAAGTGTATTCTATTTCCAAACTCCTTTATACTCTCCTACCTTTTTCCATCTTACACAATAAAGTCAGACACTCAACTCTGCTGTATCTCACTTTCTATATTAATAAAATTGTAGCATGTTGTGAGGTTTAAGTAGATGATAAAGCACTTTGAGGCCCCTCCTTGATAAGTCCGTGCAAGTGAAGAATATTGCTAATTTAGTAATCGTCGTACGCACTGAAAAGTTGTCCTCTAAAATGTGCAGATACACTTTAAAACTCTGGACAATCACATCTGCTTTGGGCAGAGTAAAAAATAAGGACTGATGAGAACCTTCATCTCGGGATGGATGAACTACGTTGTGCTCATTCGCTTCTTAAAATTTCTATTTTTACTCCGTCTTCATTTAAATGTTTAATTAGGAAGGAACGTTTCTCTGCATTATAATTAAATGCAAGCACAGATTTCACCACAAAAGAGACACGTTCCATTCAGCTTCTACTAAGTTTTGTTTTGTCCCCAAAGAATCAATATGAAAATTAAGCTGGCTGTCTGAAAGCCTTAAAAAGAAGTATAGCTTTCATAATACAAGGAAGATTAAAATGAATTAAAAATCTCAAAGCACATCCTTTTAGAATAATTGCTTGCTATATTCTTGCAACCCTTAAAGGTAGCTTTCCCAGAGAAAAGAAAAATGAACAAAGAGGGCCTTTGGTTCCAGCTTATCTGCTTTAGAAGCTGGAACCTTTTCACAGTTGAAGCACAATTTTTCACTTTTAATTGGTGAGGTGGTAATGGGAAGATTGCAAGGCAAGAAGGGAACCCTGTCCTGCTTAGTGATGGAGGGGACCTGTAAGGGGCAGGAAGTTTGGAGGTACAGAACAAATAAAAGATTCGAGTTTACATGTTTCCTGGAATCTTCTCCAGACATTCTAACCCTTTCAGAGCTGCAGAATTTAGCCGGAAATCTTGTACGAATCTTGTAAGAAATCTTGTAAGAATGAACTGCAGCTGGGGAATTCTTGCTTTACCTGTTCAGTCCTCCCTCGGCTCTTCTGTTTGCCAGAATTCACCTGCAATGTGTACGTGTGTGCACACGGAATAAAGAGGATGACAATGAATCCTTAGCTCCTTAGGCAACTCTAAAATATACTAAACCTTCCATTTCAGTATTGGCTTGAGATGCAAGGCTAGAAGCACGATGAGATGGGGAAGTCTATTCCCTGGTTATTTCAGTTCTTCTGGTAAACACTTCACTCCTAGCACTTCTTCCAGGACCTGGAAGTTAAAGCTATCCCAACGTTAAATAGACCCCTTTCCCCCACCTAGAAAAAGTGTAATGGGTATGAGTTCAACTTGAACTGGACAAAAGATGGTTCATATTTTACCAAAATATTTTGTTCATTTTGGACTTTGATGTTTAGTTTTGGCATAAATGTATCTAACCCACTCGTTACGTTTAAAAGAAGAACTGATCATTCCAGGGTTTTCTGTGTGCAAATCACACAGAAACACAGAGGGTGTCCTAATTGCTGTGGTGTCCAGAAGCTAATACGTATGAGTATGTCCACCAGCATTTAAATGGGAATGTTTTTTACTTATCTAATTGCAGGGAGAAAGACAATGGAGATCACCAAACCACTGGAGTAGGGAATTGCATGACCACTGACTAAGCTGATGCCCTCTTGGTTTATTTTCAAGTGAACTAGAAAGTGGAAATAGAGGCTGATGGATTTAGGTTATGTTGAAAAGAAATTATAAGCCATAAATGGATACACAGATAATTATTTTTTTCTCCTCAGTAATATATGTTACACACTCAGTTGCCCCAAACACTCACATCACTGTCCTATGTAGACAGTCACACATGAATTTTCTGAAACATTCATTAAAGATTTTATTGGTGGCTTTACTCATGCCCATTGGGCCCAAGAAATCAGGGTTTACTTAACAAGCAGGTTTGCACAGCCATGAAACACTTAAGAAGGCTAACTCACCCACCCGGGGCGGGGAGCGGAGGGCAATGCACCAAACTCACCTCCCCAAGGTGATACAAGCACTCCTTCAGTCCTTGACACTGACATCTGATTCAACTGGATACCCCCTTTCTAACATTCTTCCCTTGGCTATTTCTGAAGGAAGGTGCAGCTTATCTAAGATTTCCAGGCACCGACATCTTCTGACCCCGTCTCTGAGCACACTAGTATCTAGACCTTTATGAACATATGCACGCAGGCCAGAAGTCTACTTTTCCACACTCAGGAGAGGTCCTCTGCCCTCCCTCTCTTTGTGTGTAATCCAACTCTCACGGCCTCTCTTGGAGAAGGCTGCCAGAGTTAGTCCACTTTTCTCCAAGCTTTTGTGTCTAACACATTAGAGGGGACAGAGGAGACGTGACAATAATTGCAACTTGGGCTCATGGAGGAAAGAACCAGATCAGGGAAACTGCTGAAATTTAGAAAACGTCTGCAGATTACTTAATAGCAATGTAACAATGTTTGTTTCCCAGTTTCAGTAAATGTGCTATGGTTATGCAAGGTGTTGACATTAGGAAGAGCTGATTGAAAGGTGTACAGAGGGGCTTCCCTGGTGGCTCAGTGGTTAAGAACCTCCTGCCAATGCAGGGGACACGGGTTCAAGACCTGGTCAGGGAAGATCCCACATGCCGTGGAGCAACTAAGCCCGTGCGCCACAACTACCGAGCCTGCGCTCTAGAGCCTGTGAGCCACAACTACTTAGCTCGCGTCCCACAACTACTGAAGCCCGCGTGCCTAGAGCACGTGCTCCGCAACAAGAAAATCCACCGCAATGAGAAGCCCGCGCACTGCAATGAAGAGTAGCCCCCGCTCGCCACAATTAGAGAAAGCCCGCGTGCAGCAACAAAGACCCAATGCAGCCAAAAATAAAATAAATTTTAAAAACTTTAAAAAAAGAAGATGCACAGAGACTATACTGTTTTTGCAGCTTTTCTGTAGGTCTAAAACTATTTCAAAAGAAAAAGAATAATAATTTTTATTAATCACTAACTATAAGCTAGACACTATTCTAACTCATATATACCTGTAACTACACACACACACACACACACACACATACACACACACCCCTATAATTTAATCCTTGCAAGGTCTGGAAGATAAGGAACGTTATCCTCACTGTACAGATGAAGAAAGCGAGGCACCAAGAGGTCAGTGACTTGCTCCAGACCCTACACCTAGGAAGTGCCGGGACCAGGGTTACGACACCTGAAGCTCCCCCCAGGTTTCTTTTCTCAATTTTAATAAGAATCAGGTTAATTATGATCCTTCAGGGTATGAAAGATACACGTTTAAGAGATAATTTGGGTTCCCAGATCACCAAAAATTGAAAGACACAGTTGAGATGCAAACTTAGCTAGAATAGCTGAAATTTGGGCCAAGAGGCAATGCAGGCACTGATGTGGCTTTTTGAGAACACAGAGTGGAAGACCATATGGCTCTCTGAAGAGGGGAAGCTTTCATATGTTGTTCAGTGTTGTGCTGGTAAAAGCCTACTAGCTGGCTCTCCAGAGGGGGTTAGGGGAGCCGTGATTTGAAACATTTGCCGATTTTCATGGTGAGATTCTTGTCATGGGTGATGTCGAGCAACCAACATGTGTTATCATCATGCACATGACACTTGAGCAGACATAAAGAAGAAAATGCATAAAAGCAACCCCTTTTTGTGGGGTTGATACCCTTCCAGTGAATTCTTTCTAGAGCACTAAGTGACTCATAACAGTTTGAAATTTGATTGGTTTCTTGCTTACCTGGTGAACGGTCCACATTTATACAGAAAGAAGTGTAACCATGCCACAGGGCACAGACAGGAGGAATCCAAGCTGGGGGACCTCCCAGACATGCCCTCTACAGGTCTGAAGGTTTGCTAAAGAAGTTACAATTCTTTAAGTGTTTTAGTTGTGTTACTCATACTGAAGTGAAGATGAACCCATGGAGAAAACCACAGCATGGATGCTGGGAGACCAGCTTCCTAGTGTTTATTTTTATTATGTGTGTTGGGACATATGGAACATTCCAAGTCTTCTTAGAGAGGTAAAAGAGTACTTTGAGTGTGAGAAGAGAAGATTTCCCAATGACCACTGTACTGGGCAGAGGCCTGGTTGGCCAGGTGAGCTTTGGTGGGAAGAAGACACATTTGACTATCACCACAGTCACCTCCTCCACTCTTGAATGCAATACACACACACAAGAAACTTACAGGTATCCTCTCAATCACTTGGATTTACTCTCACTCATTCAAAAAATATTTATTGTATTTCCATGACCCACTAGGCATTTTTTGAGAGGCTGAAAATATAGTATTGAATGTTCTCTGCTTCCCTGGAGCTCATATACTGGCATCCCAGTCTTTATTTCTCCGCATCTTTGATAAACGCTACGGAGGAAAGGAGGAAGATGCATGATGGTGAGTAATGAACTATCTAGCATAGCCTGGGAGCGTGTGGCAAGGTTTCCCTGGAAAGAGCCCTAAGACGTAAAGGATGCATAGGGTTCATCTGAGTGAAGCTCATTCCAAGTGTAGGGAACTGCATGCTTGAAGGCTGTGAGGCAGAAGAAGACAGGAGAACGAAAGGAAGGAAGCTCAGTGGGCTGGCAGCTTCGGACGCCAGAAGAAATAGTCAGGAAGGCAGGGTGTGACATAATCCGATTGACAATAAAAGGGAAAGCAGAAATTGCTCAGTTTAGTCTATAAACCCTCTGACCATGAGCTGCAGAGCAGTTAAGCTGGTTAATACTGAAAGCACATGACAGTAGCATTTTGGTAGACAGTGAACTACTTTTAGTAGAGGCTGGAGTAGATGGGGAACTAGCATGCTTTATGAAAAACCAACTATTACGTTGAGTACTAAATGAGTGCTTCCATTTCGCGTCTGAAAACCTGTAATATTGTCCTCATCTTCTAAGTGTTTGTTTATTAAGTTTATGCTTTATTTTTAAAGATAAGTCCAGACTTGTAAAGCCTCATCAAGCCATTCCAAACCTATACAAATGGAAAGAAATGAATTTACTTAATTCCTTTGGTGCATGTAAAATCTACAACTCCCATATGTGTCCATTTTCCTAGTCAACAAGCATCTTCTTGTTTTTAAAATATCTATTATTTAAAGAGGACTGGCTTCTGTTTATCAGATGGCAAATCGAGTCTATGGTAAGGTTCAAATCTTTCCCCAAATTCCGCGGCAATGACAGAAGACATAGGAACGTAAGAAAGAAAAAGATTGCAACATCCTGAACGCAGAGTATAGGCCCATCAGTGGGCCAGAAATTTTGAAGAATTTCTGATATAGGGTATCTGGGATTAAAAAGAAAGAGGCTCAATCAGTGTGGAATGTTCCAGTGTTTGAGCATCAAAACAAGGTAGGGAAAACAGGGCCTGAAGGGAGCTGGATGTTTTTACCAACAAAACCCAGGAAATCTCCTATAAAATCTTATGGAGTGGGAGGTCTTATAATTTTAGAGAAAAGGAGCTGTGAAGGAAAGACCAGCACACTTGATTGAGCAAAACATAAAAACTGTGAGGCAAAAATAAAGTTATTAAAAACTACAAATACAAACAACAATAATCGTAACAAATGGGAAATATTTTTGCAACATAAAAGGCAGATAAAAGTTCGATACTTGTAATACATGAAAAAGTTTTTTAAAATATTAAGAAAAGATGAATACCATAAGAGGATAATAGCAAAGAACCAAAATGGGAAGTCAGTCATAAAAGGATTCAAATGACCATAAATCTGTTGTGAGTTGTTTTAAGGGTCAACCTACTAATGCTCAAGAGAATTCAAAATAAAAGAAAAAAACACCTTTTTTTTTCACCTAGTATCTTAGCAAATATAACAGTACCCATTGTTGACAAGCACGTGGCAAAACCAGGCAGAGCGCTCTGTGGGAATGTAAACTGTCAGGAGAGAAATCTGGAAAGAAGGACTACAAGCCTTGAAAATGTCATACAGTTCAAGGTATCAATTCCATTTTCAGGAATTAATCAGATACGTTTGTTTATTACCTGTTCCATGGAGTTTTATTTACAATACTTACACTGTCCTCCCCACGCCCCTTCCACATTCATGTCTTTTCCCAGAACCTCAGAATGGAAATAGGGCCACTGCAGAGGCAGTTAGTTAAGATGAGGTCATACTAGAGTAGGGTGGGCCCTTAATCCAATAAGATTGGTGTCCTTATAAGAAAAGCAGAAGAAACACAAAGACAGAGACACAAGAAGACAGAGATTGGAGTGATGTGTCCACAAGCCAAGGAAAACCAAGAATTGCCCCAACCACCAGAAGACAGGAAAAGGCAAGGAAGGATCCTTCCTTAGAAGACTTCACAGACAGCACAGCCCTGCCAATGCCTTGATTTTGGACTTCTGGCCTCCTGAACTGAGAGAGAATAAATTTCTCTTGTTTTGAGCCACCCAGTTTGGGTACTTTATTATGGCCATCCTCAGAAATGATCACAATACTAAAATGAAGAAACTACCTAAATGTCCACCAACAGGGATTGGGTAAATAGAGTTGACCCTTGAACAACGCAGCTTTGAACTGCCTGGGTTCACTTCTACGAGGATATTTTTCAATAGTAAATACTACAGTACTACACGATCTGTGGTTGGTTGAATCCTCAGATGCAGAGATACGAAGGGCTGATTACAAATGATACTCGGATTAACCCTCCCCCAAGCATTGTTCAAGGGTCATCCATAATTATAATAAATCTATATAGGGGAGCACAATGAAGCTAGTAGAAAGAATAAGTATATCTATGTGGATAAATGTGGAAAGATGTGTGCATTGTATAAAGCAGAAATATCTGGTCCTATAGCAATATATATGATACAATTTTATTACAATAATAAATATGTGTGTAAAAAAATAAGGAAAAATATAATTCAAATTGTTAGCAATATTACTGGGAAATAGTACTTTCACTTACTATTATTTACATGGGCTTCTGTATTGTTTATGGTTTTTTAATGAGAATATATTACTTACAAAATCAATAAGAACTATTAAGATATTTCAACTTTAGAAGAAAAAAAATACCACTTAAAAAAAAATTACAGTCCTAGGAAATACCGGTCAGTAGGTCAGTATCAAAGTAGCATCATTGAAAATGTTTCTCCTCTAAATGACTCACAATTCTCTCTCCTAATGATGTTTCATTAATAAACGTTTTTTATTCTGTGACTCAAAGCAAAGAAATTAGTGGCAGTCCCCTCCTTATAGAGATATTGCTAGAAGGAAATCCTCTAAATAAAAACAAAAGCTATATCAAAGTGTGACATTTGCCAAAAACCTCTCTGTAATAACATCATCATTTCTAATTTCTGTGTCTTTCGGTCCATCATCCTATATAGGTTCCATTTTGAATGGGATCCACCTCTTCTCAGTTGTCTTCCTTCTCCATACCACCATGTAGACACTAATCCCTCCTGAAGCATAGTTAATGTCATCCCACACACTGTTGTGGGGGATCAGCAGTAAATCTGCAAAGAATGCCGTACAAGAAGCACATTACTCATCAGGGAAATGTGTGTGCTCATCTCAAGCATGTTTGATAGACTTAGATCTAAGAGGGGTTTAGAGTTTGGCCCACTTTCTGGGGGTGGAGATCCTTCCCATTTAAGATATTTCTAATTTTTCTAATTCCAGGCCCTTAAGCAACATCTGTACTTCATTCTGGGCTAAAGGGGAGAAAGTCTGTACTCAGTTAATCAACAATAATAATAGTTAACACTGATTAAGTCCCAGTTTTTATCAGCTGCTGTTTGCTTTTGTTTTGTCTTCTAATTCATGCATTATGCTGTCTATATTATGTTAATTATAAAAGACATAAAATATTCTTTTCAAATAGTACCTTTTTTATCCCAGATAATAAAAATATCGGGGGTGGAGTCAAGATGGCAGCGTGGGAAGATGCGGAATTAGCATCTCCCCACAACTAGGGTGCCTGCCGGCCACTGGTGGGAGACCCTGAAGCCCAAGGAGACGGGAGGAACCCCCAAGTGAACCGGTAGGATGTGGGGGGACTGAGAGGGGAGGAGAAGTGGAGGCCAGACAGGATGGATGCCCCCGAAGCAGGGGAGATCAGGAGAGGCAGGCAAGAGGGGCCCTCCCAGACCCCAAACCAGAGGAGTAGGAAAGGAGAGGAAGGGTTTGCCCTGCCCACTTGAGCCCAGGAAGCCTGCTGGGCTCCCAGGTGAGGTCCTCTGACCTTTGAGACCAGGGGTGGGGGGCACGCCTGGGTCCCTTCTGTTCCTTGAGCCTAAGCCCCACCCCCATGGCCCCCAGGGCCTTTTCCAGCCCTGTGGGTCCTGAGCATACGCCCTGACCACCGCGCAAACCTTGCCCTTGCTTAGGCCCCGCCCTCCACAGCCAAGGCCTTTCCCCCATTTTTTTTTTCTTTTACCTCCTAATATATCTGTTAGTTTCCTAGTCTAATTTTATTTTTTACTTAATCATTGTTCTCTCTTTTTTTCTTGCCACCCCACAGGGCTTGCAGGATCTTGATTCATGAGCCAGGGATCGGTAGGAAGCTCCTGCAAGTGGGAGCTCCAAGTCTGAACCACTGGACTAATAGAGAACCTCAGACCCCAGGGAATATTCATTGAAGTGAGGTCTCACGGAGGTCCTCATCTCAGCAACAAGACCCAGCTCTACCCAACAGCCTACAAACTCCAGTGTTGGAAGCCTCAAGCCAAACAACCGGTGAGATAGGAACACGATCCCACTCATTAAAAAAAAAAAAGAGAGACTGCAAAAAAAAAATGTCACAGATAAAGGAACAAGGTAAAAACCTATATGACCAAATAAATGAAGAGGAAATAGGCAATCTACCTGAAAAAGAATTCAGAGTAATGATAGTAAACATGATCCAGAATCTCGGAAATAGAATGGAGGCACAGATTGAGAAAATACAAGAAATGTTTAACAGAGATCTAGAAGAACTAAAGAACAAACAAACAGAGATGAAGAGCACAATAACTGAAATGAAAAATACACTAGAAGGAATCAATAACAGAATAACTAAGGCAGAAGAACGAATAAGTGAGTTGGAAGACAAAATGGTGGAAATAACTCCCAAGGAACAGAATAAAGGAAAAAGAATGAAAAGAATTGAAGACAATCTCAGAGACTTCTGGGACAACACTAAATGCACCAACATTCAAATTATAGGGGTCCAAGAAGAAGAAGAGGAAAAGAAAGGGTCTGAGAAAATATTTGAAGAGATTATAGTCGAAAAATTCCCTAATATGGGAAAGGAAATAGTCACCCAAGTTCAGGAAGCACAGAGAGTCCCATACAGGATAAACCCTAGGAAAAACACACCAAGACACATATTAATCAAACTAACAAAAATTAAATTCAACGAAAAAATATTAAAAGCAAGGGAAAAACAAAAAATAACATAAAAAGGAATCCCCATAAAGTTATCAGCTGACTTCTCAGCAGAAACTCTGCAGGCCAGAAGGGAGTGGCAGGATATACTTAAAGTGATGAGAGAGAAAAACCTATAACCAAGATTACTCTACCCAGCAAGGATCTCATTCAGATTCGAGGGAGAAATCAAAAGCTTTTCAGACAAGCAAAAGATAAGAGAATTCAGCACTACCAAACCAGATTTACAACAAATGCTAAAGAAACTTCTCTAGGCGGGAAACACAAGAGAAGGAAAAGACCCACAAAAAACAAACCCAAAGTAACTAAGAAAATGGTAAGAGGAACATACATATGGATAATAACCTTGAATGTAAATGGATTAAATGCCCCAACCAAAAGACACAGACTGGCTGAATGGATCCCAAAACAAAACCTGTATATATGCTGTCTACAAGAGACCCACTTCAGACCTAGGGACACATACAGACTGAAAGTGAAGGGATGGAAAAAGATATTCCATGCAAATGGAAATCAAAAGAAAGCTGGAGTAGTAATACTCATATCAGATAAAATAGACTTTAAAATAAAGACTGTTACTAGAGATAAGGAAGGACACTACATAATGATCAAAGCCTCAATCCAAGAAGAAGATATAACAATTGTAAGTGTTTATGCACCCAACATAGGAGCACCTCAATACATAAGGCAAATGCTAACAACCATGAAAGGAGAAATCAACAGTAACACAATAATAGTAGGGGACTTTAACACCCCACTTACACCAATGGACAGATCATCCAAACAGAAAATAAATAAGGAAACACAAGCTTTAAATGACACAATAGACAAAATAGATTTAATTAATATTTATAGAACATTCCACCCAAAAGTGGCAGAATACACTTTCTTCTCAAGTGCACATGGAACATTCTCCAGGATAGATCACACCTTCGGTCACAAATCAAGCCTCGGAAAATTTAAGAAAACTGAAATCATATCAAGCATCTTTTCTGACCACAACACTATGAGATTGGAAATCTATTACAGAAAAAAAAAACTGTAAAAAACACAAATACATGGAGGCTAAACAGTGCACTATTAAATAACCAAGAGAGCATTGAAGAAATCAAAGAAGAAATTAAAAAATACATAGAAGCAAATTACAATGAAAACACAATGACCCCAAACCTATGGGACACAGCAAAAGCAGTTCTAAGAGGGAAGTTTATAGCAATTCAATCTCACCTCAAGAAACAAGAAAAATCTCAAAAAGACAATCTAACCCTACACTTAAAACAACTAGAGAGAGAAGAACAAAGAAAACCTAAAGTCAGTAGAAGGAAAGAAATCATAAAGATCAGAGCAGAAATAAATGAAATAGAAAAAAAAGAAAACAATAGCAAAGATCAATAAAACTAAAAGCTGGTTCTTTGCGCAGATAAACAAAATTGATAAACCCTTAGCCAGACTCATCAAGAAAAAAAGGGAGAGGTTGCAAATCAATAAAATTAGAAACGAAAAAGGAGAAATCACAACTGACACTGCAGAAATACACAGGATTATAAGAGATTACTACAAACAACTATATGCCAATCAAATGGACAGCCACAAAGAAGTGGACAAATTCTTGGAAAGGTACAATTTTCCAAGACTGAACCAGGAAGAATTAGAAAATATAAACAGACCTATCACAAGTAATGAAATTGAAACTGTAATTAAAAATCTTCCAACAAACAAAAGTCCAGGACCAGACGGCTTCACAGGCGAATTCTATCAAACAGTTAGAGAAGAACTAACACCGATCCTTCTCAAACTCTTCCAAAAAATTGCAGAGGGAGAAACACTCCCAAACTCATTCTATGAGGCCACCATCACCCTGATACCAAAACCAGAAAGAGATATCACAAAAGAAGACAAGTATAGACAAATATCACTGGTGAACATAGATGCAAAAATCCTGAACAAAATACTAGCAAACAGAATCCAACAACACATTAAAAGGATCATACAACATGATCAAGGGGGGGTTTATTCCAGGGATGCAAGGATTCGTCAATATATGCAAATTAATCAATGTGATACACCATATTAACAAATTAAGGAATAAAAACAATATGATCATCTCAATAGATGCAGAAAAAGCTTTTAACAAAATTCAACACCCATTTATGATAAAAACTCTCCAGAAAATGAGCATAGAGGGAACCTACCTCAACATAATAAAGGCCATAAATGACAAACCCACAGCAAGCGTCATACTCAATGGTGAAAAACTGAAAGTATTTCCACTAAGATCAGGAACAAGACAAGAATGTCCACTCTCACCACGGTTATTCAACATAGCTTTGGAAGTCCTAGCCATGGCAATCAGAGAAAAAAAAGAAATAAAAGGAATATAAATTGGAAAAGAAGAAGTAAAACTGTCACTGTTTGCAGAGGACATGATACTCTACCTAGAGAATCCTAAAGATGTCACCAGAAAAGTACTAGAACTAACCAGTGCATTTGGTAAGGTTGTAGGTTACAAAATTAATGCACAGAAATCTCTGGCATTCCTATACACCAACAATGAAAAATCAGAAAGAGAAATTAAGGAAACAATCCCATTTATCATCTCAACAAAAAGAATAAAATACCTAGGAATAATGCTTCCTAAGGAGGCAAAAGACTTGTACTCAGAAAACTATAAAACACTGATGAAAGAAATCAAAGATCAAAGAAATCAAAGATGACATAAACAGATGGAGAAATATATCATGCTCTTGGATTGGAAGAATCAGCACTGTGAAAATGACTATACTACCCAAAGCAATCTACAGATTCAATGCAATCCCTATTAAACTATCAATGACATTCTTCATAGAATTAGAACAAAAAATGTTACAATTTGTATGGAAACACAAAAGACCCTGAATAGCCAAAGCAATCTTGAGAAAGAAAAATGGAGTTGAGAGGAATCAGGCTCCCCGAGTTGAAACTATACCACAAAGCTAGAGTAATCAGGACAGTATGGTACTGGCACAAAAATAGAAATATAGATCAATGGAACAGGATAGAAAGCCCAGAGATAAGCCCCCGCACATATGGTCACCTAATTTATGAAGAAGGAGGCAAGAACATACAATGGAGAAAAGACAGCCTTTTCAATAAGTGGTGCCTAACATCGTACACAAAAATAAACTCCAAATAGATTGAAGACCTAAATGTAAGACCAGACACTGTAACACTCTTAGAGGAAAACATAGGAAAAACACTCTTGGACATAAACCACAGTTATATCTTTTTTGACCCACCTATTAGAGTAATGGAAATAAAAACAAAAGTAAACAAATGGGACTTAATTAAACTTAAAAGGTTTTGCACAGCAAAGGAAACCATAAACAAGATGAAAAGACAACCCTCAGAATGGGAGAAAATATTTGCAAATGAAACAACAGACAAAGGATTAATCTCCAAAATATACAAATAGCTCATGGAGCTCAATATCAAAAAAACAAACAATCCAATTAAAAAATGGGTGGAAGACCTAAATAGACATTTCACCAAGGAAGACATACAAATGGCCAAGAGGCACATGAAAAGATGCTCAACATCACTAATTATTAGAGAAATGCAAATCAAAACTACAATGAGGTATCACCTCACACCAGTCAGAAGGCCCATTATCAAAAAATCTAGAAACAATAAATGCTGGAAAGGGTGTGGTGAAAAGGGAACCCTCTTGCACTGTTGGTGGGAATGTAAATTGATACAGCCACTATGGAGAACAGTATGGAGGTTCCTTAAAAAACTAAAAATAGAACTACCATACGACCCAGCAATCCCACTACTGGGCTTATACCCTGAGAAAACCATAATTCAAAAAGAGTCATGTACCACAGTGTTCATTGCAGCTCTATTTACAATAGCCAGGACATGGAACGACCCTAAATGTCCATCGACAGATGAATGGATAAAGAAGATGTGGCACATATATACAATGGAATATTACTCAGCCATAAAAAGAAATGAAATTGAGTTATATGTAGTAAGGTGGATGGACCTGGAGTCTGTCATACAGAGTGAAGTCTGTCAGAAAGAGAAAAACAAATACCGTGTGCTAAAGCATATATATGGAATCTAAAAAAAGACCCCAAAATGGTACTGATGAACCTAGTTGCAGGGCAGGAATAAAGATGTAGACATAGAGAATGGACTTGAGGATGTGGGGTGGGAGGGCAAAGCTGGGGCAAAGTGAGAGTAGAATCGACATATATACACTATCAAATGTAGAATAGATAGCTGGTGGGAAGCAGTTGCGTAGCACAGGTAGATCAGCTCGGTGCTTTGCAATGACCTCTAGGGGTGGGATAGGGAGGGTGGGAGGGAGGCTCAAGAGGGAGGGGATATGGGGACACACGCATGCATACGGCTGGTTCGCTTTGCTGTACAACAAAAACTAACACAGTATTGTGAAGCAATTACACTCCAATAAAGATCTATTTAAAAAGTAGTAAATACATAAAAGTATCAAAGAACTGACACTTTACGGTAATAAAGACCAAATATATATACACAAAATGTCTCTTTAACCTCTTATTAGTATTATTATAAATTTATGACACTGCTGAGTATAGTTTGAAGTGCAATAATTCATGTTTTTCCTGCAGGGCACTTGCGTGTGTGAGCTGTTCTCTTGGCCTTTCTGTCTGCTGCACGGATGACCACACCTAAATCCCTCAGGTGGAGGCGCCCACATTTGGGAGCAGAAATGAATGTCCTCATTTTGTTAAGGTCTGTTCCGTCAGGGCTTCCACTAACACCTGAGCCCTGAGCATCTGGTCTGCAGACCGGAGACCAGGAAGAGAAGATGCTGTGATAACACAGGCCGGAGGGGAGCACGTGAGTATCCCCAGAAGCCCAGCGGTACCCAAGGAACTCCTAGCGGAACTGCGCAGCCTGCTGTCCAACAAGCCAGCAGCACAGGGGTTGTGTTTCCTGGTCCTCTTTCAGACTCTGAGCTTCTTGAAGCAGGAGCCATATCTTACTCAGCTCTGCCTTGTTCTCTTTATTCCAACAAGACACCTGTCACGGACGAGCTCCAACAAGGCACCTGTCATGGGTGAGATGGATGAATGGAACTATCTGACATCAGACTGGTACAAATGACTTGAAAGTACAGGTGAACCTAGAGCTTCATGTTTTTGTAGTTACTGTCAGTTCTTCATTACCTGAGCAAAGAATATGCAACATACGATAGGGGATGAAGGTATCCAGAACTTTCTTGAGCCCAAGAGACACAAAGTATGACAAAATGCCAGGAGCCAGAAAGGGAGATCTGGGGAATGATTTAGGTTAGGGGGTGATAAATGAACATCCCATGCTCTGTCACCTTTGATTCCAGTTTTCATGTGATCAACACTATAAATGATGGAGAGGTAATTCTCTTTTGATTAAATATATTTACATATGACAGAGTGACAATGGGGCAGTAATGGATTTATGGAGTAAAACGCAATCGAGGGGAAGTTGTCAGTGTATTAATTAAACAGTGGAGGGAATCATCCATCTGGAAGTTAGATGGAAATAAATTTGTCCTGGGGAAAGGCACGCAACGGGCTGTGGAACGACCATGATCTGGGCAAGTGCGAGAAAGACGGTGGAATTCCCACCTAATCACCAATTCAGACATTGCTCTAAGAGAGAAGGGACTTTAAGTATAACATTAAAAATAACATACACACACACACCAACTTGTTATCCTAAAATTGATGGCTTATTTGGATACTTAATTTTTATAACAGGGGCCAAGTATCTTCACATACAGTGTGGATTTCTATACAGAGCTGTAGAGGGGATGAAGGGTTATTACCTAAGATGCTCGCTTTGTCTCAAGAGCAGTTTCAACAGTGACCACTCATGTCTCAGGTCACAGAGGAGGCAGGGGATCCTAACCTCAAACCCACGAACTCCTGCATGATTGCAGGAGTAGTTCCTCTGTGTGCAAGGAGAAATGGAACACAAATATTTCGAGGTTGCTGCCCAAGACATGTCAGCATACCAGCACTCCCACTATAGCTCAGGAACAGTTTTCACTCATCTCAGCTGGCATGGGTGAAATATCACAGCAATTATAAAACTCAGGATGCCAGATAGCTGAGCTTTAGGAATGGCTCCGGCAAATTGCTTCCATTTTTCAGCTCACAGTGAGAAGAAAGGCAGAAACAGAGAGAGGTAAAAAAAGAAAGCAAACGAGCATGCCTAATACAGGCTGTATATTCTCGTATGTACATATATAAATATATTAAGCTTCCCTTTTGTGCCTGGGAGAGAAAAGAGATGCAATCAGCAATTCAGGGACGATCAAAAAGATTAAAGGGAACATCTTATATATCTCCAAGGAGCCAGCATGAACATCTTTATTCCTGTTCCATTACCTTCCATTGCCACACTGAGTGAGGGAATATATTTTATTAAAAACATTTCTTTCACCTGGAGGTCCTGTCAACTAACAAACACAATGAAAAGAGAAGAAGCTGAGAGTGTTCTGTGTGCCCAAAAATAAGCTAGTTAAGAAAATGTTATGTTTTTTGTAATGGGGTAAAGAGGAAAGAAATGAGCCTGGATTTTCCCCTTGTGAAGCTCGACAACATTTCTTCTTCCTTGAGAACATTCCTTTAGTTTCAAGACAAGTGTGCTCATGAAAAATAAACTTTGCACTAAAAATAAGCAATTTGGTTTTTAAAAAAAATCTCTTTTCAAAGAGACAGGGAGTCCCTTATTTGAAATCACTTTCATTGCTGCAACACTGATTTTTTTTTTTTACTGGATAGCTCTAGTAAATGTATCTTACTAGTGTAAAATTTTTTAATGTATTTTTATTGCCAAGATCGATTGCGATTTAATCTAATTTGACGCAATGTATTTTGATGTTTGCACTATATCTGTCATGTTTTAAAATGTTGGCTGGGTTATCTGTAGATCCACTGAAGTCTAAGATTTAAATATATATATCTCTATATTTTTATAAAAAGTTAAGGTGATTCTGCTTTGTAGCTGAACTCTCTTCAACATCAATAGGAAACAGGGCAATAAAAGACATTTTATTTATCTTACTTTTAATTTTTTTTACTTTTTATTTATCCTTCTGGAATTTTCTTTCAATTTCTGGCCATTAGAACATGGCAATAAGTTATAATTTCAAATTTCATTATTTTAACTAGTGTTTACTGCCGGTGGTTAAAAGAATAAACTCATAAGCATTAAATTCCATTTTCTAAAGATCACAAATACTTTGAGTATTACTTTATAAATTAAAAATTTGTGACATTTTCCCCCAATTCTCTAAGCCCAAATTGAGTCCCTCAAAAGACAGACAGCTAGCTGAGATTTTCATAAGTGTTCTTTCTGATGCAAAGTCAGCTTGGCATTACTAGAGGAAAGCTTATCACACATCACACATCTGGGACTTTTAAGCCATCAAGTTAAAGACAGTGGTTGAACAGACTGCCACTGAATTTCACGACAATTGGATTTGGGGCTTTATTTTTCTCACTTGCAAAATGAGGCAACAGTCCTTGCCTCCTCTAGTGGAACTGCTCGTTATGCGCCAAGCTGAACAGAAAGCCCACAGAGAATGCTTTGCTATAGACATGAAACCCGAGGCTTATCGATCTGATGTCACCTGCCCAGAGCAAAGAAGCAGCAGGAAGAGGATCTGAATACAGCTCTACCTGACTCCAAAGACCCTGAGTTTCCTGCTAGTCTCGGCTGCCTAGTGATCAACTGAGTCCAACTCTTCTGAGTCCTTTTTATGGTCCTTCCTTCTTTACTCTCAGGTGTTGTCCCTTGGACACAGGCTACTTTGGTCAGTCTTCTGTCTGTCCGTCAATTAGAGGACTTCAAATGCACATGTTTCTTCCCTTTGGGTTGAGGCTTCCCTAGCTATTATAACTCAGGGAACTGGATTTCCCTCAACTAGTATTGCATTTCTGGAGCAGAACATGTCACAGAGGGCTTGGTGATTACCTGCTCATTATCGGTGTTAGCCAAAACTACTGAACTAGAGAGTAAACCCCTTGAGGTCAAAGATATGACCTTCCCAACATGGTTGTCCTATCGCATCTTCAATGCAAACACGTTGCTCCAGTGGCAGTCAGCAGATATTAGCACAATCTCCAAAAAAAACCAAGACATCCTTTGTGTTTAGAAGACGTTTCTGTGTTTCCTAATGCTTAGAAAGATACTCTATCCCTTCTCCATGCAGAATATTTCATTACACTCTGGTCACAGATGAACTAGCCACAATAGAGATTCACATGGGCCGGATTGAGACGTAAGGAATCAACGAATTTTTCAGGAATTCTTGGGAATAGGACTTGTAGACTCGGGATTCAGCCTTTCTCCCTGCTTTCCTGAAGGCAAGTGGCATCATTGGACATAATGACATCATGATGTCACTTAAGTAATGAGGACAATAACAGTATTTATCTTAGGTATTAGAACTTACTAGTCCGTTTTCATTTTGATCAATTACAGTGTGCTATCCCCTACACCAACTCTTTCTTCTCCTGCAGTGGCCACCTGCCCAAATCCCACAGCCCTGGGACCTCCATAAAGCTTCCCTTCGTTGACTGGAGTAGTAAAAAACAGATGGATTCTAAAGTACTTTTGTGTGTGTGGGTGCGTGTCTAATTACCTTCGATACCTCTCAACAGCCTTGTGAAGCAGACAGGAACTGAGACTTGGGTTTTATCAATAAGGAAATTGAGACTCATGGTATGAAATGGACTGGTCCCAAATTGGTGGGGCAGCCCAGACCCCCAGCTTCCTGGCTTCGTGTCCAGGCCTTGCTCTTGACTTTGTAACCTCATAAACCTTCCTGGGTTGGAACCCGGCATGATGTAAGGTGGTGATTTATTCAAGTCCTATCTGAAAAGCTAAGTCTAGCCAATAAACTCAGACACTTCAGGCTCAACGAAATTCATATCCACTTAGAAACTGTTTACCCAACAGAGCCACAAGCTTAAGAATATTGGAAGATAAAACATCTCTGTGTAATCTAATCACTGTTTGCTTTACGCTCCAGGATGCGTGTGTGAGTAATGAGTTTGAGGACTTGAGCATCTCCTTTGATCATTTGTTCTTTTGTGGTTTCCACCTTGTAACAAACCTGCCTCTGAGACAGGTATTATTAATTGCATATTGTTTTGTGTTTCTAATGTTTCATTTCACTGACTCTTCTGGGGTTTTTTTCTTCTTAGTTTGTGGATCCCAGCTGTTTTCAACGTTTAACCATTTCTTCATAGGGATCTTTTCCATCCAGTTTAATCTTTGGATATGAATTGAAGTTGACCAAATTGTTTGTTAGAGTCTTGTCAGCGTTTCTGCATTCAGAAGTGTTTGTTGATTCATTTGCAGTAATAAAGATTTTCCCACACAGTCTGTTTGACACTTGCAAGTTCAGTCTGCACCAACTTCTACTGTGTTAAGCAAATAACCACCAGTGCACTGAAATTCCACTCATTGTCAATGTTAAGGCAACAGGATTTTCTCCGCCAGCCAAACCTGTTGTTATCAGAAAACCCTCTCCAGATGAAAACTGAAAAGGATCATATGACCCAGAAAAAAGATTAGACTTCGGGAAGTCTTTGGTTTTTGCCATGTTTGTCAAGGTATCCCCAGAAGGCGTGGAAAATAATAAAGTAAAACGTATTTCTGGAACGAAGCCCATTTCAAAATAGTCTATGAACTTTCAAATTTGCAAGACAGGGCTTCTCAAAATAAGAGCCACAAAACTGGGCTATGGCAAACCCAAGGGGAACACAAGCAACTGAAAACCAGGGATTTAGTAACTTTTAATTGCCTCATTTTCAATTCAAAAGGGAGTGCAAGAATTGATATTAAGCTGTAGTTCAATGGCACACACCAGTCAGCTAGTTTGCTGTGACACACGGATCCTCAGAGATTTGTCATTACCCAGGCTTTCTGTCATTTCAGATGAATTTTCCACCTTGTTGGAAACAACATGCTGTCCTCCCTGATCTTCCCTATTTCTGCGTTCTATCTGGGGAGACTGATTTACATTATAGTGTTACGGAAAAAGCCTGGATAGGAAACAAACCCAGGATCTTTTATATTTGAAAAGGCATGGTGTAAAAAGCTTGTTCTAAAGGCATATGACGTTTGTCGACCAGAAGGAATGCAAAGGTCTTAGAACCCAAGATTGGAACTTAGGTAAAACTGTAAAACCTGACTTATACAAAATTAGAAAACAGGTCAATAAAACTGGCTAATGAATTGCCAAGATTGACGCCCAGGCACCAGCTGCTGGGATGTCAAGCCGAGATTCTGAGGTCTCCAGGACACCACTCCAACCAGAGAGCTTTATTAAAAGAGGAGCAAGCATGTGCCTCCTTGTCTGTGCCAGCTTGCGTACTTCATGGACGGAGGGGACAGGCAGCACTGACACCCTCACTTAGAATCGTCAGGACTAAACAAAATATTCCATATTGGTCTGTTCGTATGTTAGTTAACTCTTGCTGCATAATAAATTATCCCCAAACTCAGTGGAATTAATAGCAACCGCTTGCTATCTCACTGGGGCAGCCAGCTTCTAAGATGGCCCACAGGGATTCCCACACCTTGGTTTCCATGTCCTTGTATGGTCCTCTTCTACTGTGAATGGTTACCTGTGCAACCAGTAGGATATCGTGTAAAGGACAATGTGTGACTTCTAAGGCCAGGTCATAAGGGACACTGTGGTGCCCACATTGCCCTCTCTCGTGAATCACTCGATTTTAGACAAGCCGGCTGCCATGCTGTAAGGACATCAAGTGGCCCCTGGAGAGGTCCACTGGAGGAAACATGCAGTCTTCCTGCCAATGGTCAGTGAGGCACTGAGGCCTCCCTAACAGCCATGTGAGGGAACCTTCCAGCCCAGTCAACACCTTGACTGTGACCTTGTGAGAGACCTTGGGCCAGAAACATCTAGCGAATGTCCTCGTGGATCCCAGCTTCAAGGAAATTGAGAAAATAAATGTTGAATTCTCGAAGCCACCAAATTTGGGGGGAATTGGTTATACAATTCAATAAATAACTACTACTGTTGGCTGGGAATTTGGGAGTGGCTTATCTGAGTGGTTCTGACTCAGGGCTTCTTGCAAGGTTACAATCTAAATGTTGGCCCATGGTGCAGTTATTTGAAGGTCTCGCTAGGTCTGAAGGATCTGCTTCTGGGGTGGGTGGCTTGCTCTCACGGCTGGTGCGCTGGTGCTGGCTGTTGGGAAGAAGCCTCGGTTTCTCTTTTGTAGACCTCCCTGCAGTCTTCCTGCATGTCCTCCCCACACAATGCCTGGCTTCTCACGGAGCAAGCGGACTGGGAAAGAGATCAAGGAGGAAGTAACATTGCCGTTCATGTTCTCGCATCAAAAGGTACATGTTGTCACTTCTGTGACATTCTATTTGTTAGAACTAAGTCGCTAAGTCTGAACCATATACTAGGGATGAAAATTTGGGCTCTGCCATTTGAAAGGAGGAACACCAAAGAGTTTTTGGATGTATTATAAAACCACAAGAGTCCACCCTCCAAAAACAAATGATTAACCTTCCTCTCACATGCAAAATATACACACCTCCTCCAAAACTGCCCACAAATCTCATTTCTTACAGCTGCAACTGGACTCAAGTACTGGCTAAATCAAATCTTGTTGCAAATGAAGCTTCACAGATATGGTTCCTTGAGTGCAGTTCCTCCCTATCTGAAGGCCTGTCAACTGAAGGGACAATTATCTGTGCCACACACCTATATAATATCATGAGATAAGATTGGGTATTCAGTATAAATACTGTTTTAAAAATGGTAAAACAGGGCTCCCCTGGTGGCGCAGTGGTTGAGAGTCCGCCTGCCGATGCAGAGGACACGGGTTCGTGCCCCGGTCCGGGAGGATCCCACATGCCGCGGAGCGGCTGGGCCCGTGAGCCATGGCTGCTGAGCCTGTGCATCCGGAGCCTCTGCTCCGCAACGGGAGAGGCCACAACAGTGAGAGGCCCGCGTACCGCAAAAAAAAAAAAGGTAAAACAGAGGATGTACGGGAGTCACTGATCCATGGAAATTCTGAAATCGAGCAGAGCACATGCTGACAGTTCCTTGCTTAGGAGTCCAGGCCTGGGAATGATTCTCCATAGCTCGTGGCTCTGCCCTCCAACCCCCTAGATTTTTCCTCTGAATAATTCTTTATTTTCCATAAAAGGCAGCTTGTGTTTTCAACTGGATTGTTTTCTATTTCTTGTTTGTAGAACTTCAGGGGTTCCAAAGGCCTCTTTTCAATTCTACTCTTTCTGTCCCTTATAGTTCAGGCAGACAATGTTTTTGCTAATAAAATTCCCTTAAAAACTTTGTGGGTCTCCTATGATTCCTGTCGGTATTCGCTCCATTAGACAAAAGTCACAACCATGGAGGTCTTGTGAGATAAGCCTTTCTCTACCTTGGACTTCTTCTGAGACTGATGAGGAACAAGAATTTTAAGCTTTTCAGAAACTTAGTTTCTGAATGGTCCTGAGGTACATATTTGATATTTCTGCAGTCTTAACAAAGGAGTTTATAGTCACATCTTTGGCTACCGCTTCATATCATGTTTTCCTGGGAGTGGTCTGGGTTTGATCTTAGCCCTAGAATCATTTTTAGCTTTAGTATCATTTGCTATCTCAAGGGTCTGGGATTTCTAAAATGAAAAATTCCTGTCTCCTTTATGTTTCATAGATCTTCCTTTAGTTTATCTCTTTTTCCTTGCATTTTACTGTAAACAGCAAGTAGAAGACAGGTAACCGCTCTAATAATGTGCCTACAAATTACCTTGATTCTCCAATTCATTAGCTCCATTTTCTACTTTCATGCTATTTTCACCAGTGTTGCTAAACTTTATGCTACTACAAAATAAGAATACATCACTTCCAGTTTCTAATAATATTTTCCTCACTTTCCTTTAAGCTCTCACTTACAGTCTTGTCAAAAACCATCAGGCTTCTATTAACAATCTCTTCCAAGCATTTGAAGCTTTCATGAAAACTCTCCCCAATGTTCATCCAGCTTCTACAGACTGAGCAATTCCAAAGCCAAACCTACATTTTTAGTTGTTTGTTATGGCAGGACTTGCAGATACCAAATTCTGTGTTAATTTAAAGGTAGCTAGGTAATAAAGTACCCCAAAACTTAGTGGCTTAAAATAAAAATGATCATCTATTTTCTTGGATTTCCTGTGGATCAGGTATTGGAGAGACCATCAGTGAAGAGGTTCTGGCTCAGCTCAGCCAGGGTCTCTCAAGTGGCCATAATCATGATGTCAGCCAGGGCTGTAGTCATCTCTGAGGGCTTGACCGAGGCTGGGACACCCACTTCTAAGGCGGTTCACTTGCATGGTTGGCAAATTGGTGCTGGTTATCAGCAAAAGAGCTCAGTTCCATTCTGTGATAACCTCTCCAAGAGCTAAGAGGTTACCTCTGTGACCTGGCTGGTGACCCAAAAGATAGAGATCAAGGCAGAAGCAATACTGTGTTTTAGGACCTAGCCTCAGAAGTTACTCATCATCACTTCTGCCACATTCTATGTATAAGGATCAAGTTACTAATTCATGCCCGTATTCGAGGGGAGAAGAATTAATCTCCACCTTTTGAAGGAGGAGTGCCAAAGATCTGTGAACATATTTTATAAGTACCACAGGAGGCCTCTGAATCCCCAAGTAAGTCAGGAATACCTCCAGAACTGTCCAGAAGTCCTCCAACATCCTCAGGATGAGCAAGACCAGTATCCTTAGAGAACATGAAGGTATCAGGCCTATTTCAGTTCCAAGCTAATGGAAAGAGCAAGTGAGTAGAGAAAGGGCCTGCAGCATCAGCCTGCCTATTTGGACATGGGACCTGGTTTTGCCTCTCCGCCTTGCCGCAGACTGACCAGAGCAGGTGTCTTGTCTAAGAGGTGTCTTGTCTTGTTAACCTGACCAGCGGCCTGATCTCAAAGGCACTAAGGTAGTATGCTGACCCACGAAGGAAGGAAAAATGGTTTGTGAAAACTCAGGAAATAAAATAATCTCCATGGCTGGAGAAGAGAGAGAAGTAAGCATGGTTTTGTGCGGTTAATACTTAAAGTTCTCTGCGTAACACCCACTAGTGTAAGTATTGTGCTTTGTAATTTCCAGACCATTTTCACACATATTCTTATGTGAATGTGCACTATTTCTTTTGATACAGTCATGGTGGATTACTGTGTAATTTGATACTTGACATGTGCTTGTTTGTATGGGACAGAAGGAAAGAAGTTGGAATTCATCAACATTTTATGACATATCACAATAAATACGAACATGGAAAACATCTACGAACAGGGCAATACGCATACACACTCGATAAACAACAGCTATTTCAATTCCATACACAGTGAATGTCGTCTTCCAGGAATCTGAAATCTCATGGTGAGGCAGAGTACGTGCAGCTGTCTGCAATACAGCGCTAATTACCATCATATTCATAGCAGAGGAGCTAATAAAGTGCTATGAAAGTCCAAAACAGGGTAATATTCATTTTGACCAGCTGGATCAGGATATTTCTCAGAAAACTCAACCTTGGGTAATGAATAACATTTTCTTTCAAGAGGAGAAGAGAGAGAAAGACAACCCAAGTGAAGGAAACTAATGGAGCAAAAGATTTGGATGTGGCTGTAAATTCAAGATCTGCTTGAGAAAGTGCAGAAGGATCCATAGGAATGGGATGTGACATGGGTGATGCAGACAGTGAGGGCGGTGAGAGTGAGGTCTGAGTTAGGCTGAGACTAGATTTGAGGTGGGAGGGGAGTCTGAAGGCCTGAGTAACCAACCCGGGCTCTGCCGAAGGCAAGGAGGAATGGTGACTTTGAGGAGGGAGATGACACAATTAAGTCTGTGTTTCATGAACCATTGTTACTTGTTTTTTCTCTATTTTCATATTCTATGTGGGGCTTCCCTGGTGGCACAGTGGTTGAGAATCCGCCTGCCAATGCAGGGGACATGGGTTCGAGCCCTGGTCTGGGAAGATCCCACATGCCATGGAGCAGCTAAGCCCGTGCGCCACAACTACTGAGCCTGTGTGCCACAATTACTGAGCCTGCGTGCCTAGAGCCCGCGGTACTCTGCAACAAGAGAAGTCACTGCAATGAGAAGCCCGCACACTGCAACGAAGACCCAATGTAGCCATAAATAAATATATTTTTATAAAGTATTCTATGTGTAACGTTACTCATCTTAGGAGCAAATTAACATCTCCTGGGTTTGCTGTGAGAACTTCTCATGGTAGTAGGTGAGAATTAAAGGATAAGCAAAGGGCTAGAATAGCTTTGGTCAAAACATAATGGAGAGAAATGTTTGTCAATGCTTACAAGTGTGAGAACTCTTTAAATCCTTCCACTTCATTTCAATAACAATGAAAACAACGACAAAGAGTCCACACACAGTATGTAAAGAAGAAAAGGATCGGAGCCTCACATTCCAAAACGATAGCAGAACAGATTGTTTTGAAGGGTCTGTCATGATTCTCTCTTTAGAGTTCACTCCCTTCCTCAGAGATTTACAGCCGTGTTAACATACTTTAGTCAACAAAAATACATCAGACAAACAAAAATGAATTTCCCTCACTTTCTCCTTTGGGCTTCCTTTCTCTCCTGGACCAGGATGCCCGTGAATCAGGTTCTTCAAGTTTCCCCATTGGGGCAACACGCTCCTGCCCAATTTGGGATGGAGCAAAGACGTAGTGGCAGCAGTGGTTTTTCAGATTCTAAGATGCTGGAGCTCATAAAAGGCAGGCAAATAGCCTCCTTCTTTCAATGCTGCCCTTTCAGTTTTTTTTTTTTTTTTTTTTTTGGTAGGGCTTAATTTTTTAAAAAAGAAGAATTATCAAAAAGTGGTTTTTTATTGAAGCTCAGTTTGAACACGAAGCAGAAAACTCTAGGCTCTAACTCATTTTTCAACCATCTTCCCAAGATGTTTGTTGCTGAATGATTAATGGCTGGGTGTGGGAGGTTACACAGCTCAGAGGTGAAAGGCAATGTAGCTAAAATAAACAGATGAAGGAAGAGGGCAGAATCACATCAGTCTGGAAAGCAGGCTAGCATTTCTAGAAAATGAAAACAACTTCTAAAAGACAGAAAAAAGATGTTGGCTTAAATATAGTCAAAGACAGAATATGAGATAGCCTATATTGATTACAAATAGGATGCAAAATGGGAGAATTACCCCTTTATTTTTTTAATTACTGTTTTAGTACACTCTGGTCAAAATGTAGATTGGGAAATAAAATGTAAAATCTAGAAATAAAACAGGGAAAAGCATAATAAGAAATTATTCTTCTTTCTAAACATTGCCATCTGTTTTCTTAATTGAAATTATATACAAATTGTTGATGTGGTGTTTCAAATGTAATGAAATAACATCCTTTCTGCATTCACTATATCAAGCTTTAGTCAACTATGCATTAGTAACAGTAAATAAAATTTTTAGAATAAAAATTACCGCAGGTTAAATTTAGACCTTAAAATGTCTTGAAGGGCAAAAATTTTGATTTTTAAATCAGTTCCTCTGCCACTTCACAAGTTTGCATCTTTGTGTCCTTAAGCATAAATGTGAGTTAAGACTTCTATGAGAGGGAAAATAATGTACCAGAAACTAGAATCCATCTTGCTTCTCCTGAAGCTGGATGAGAGATGGCTGCTGGAAAAGGAGCTTAAAAATAGGGGGAAAATAGGCCAGAGAATTAAGGAATATGAAAGCACACATTTTTCCCTGGCTTCTGCGCTGTCTTGATTACTGCAACAAAAGGGACCTTTACAAATATAGGATCCTCTTTTTCCTCCCAGAGAGGCTTTCATATGAGGACAAAAGGGGACAAGGGCACCTGTGCTATGGGAGCTCCTGGCTGTTCCCTCTTATCTCTCTGGGGGACTCTTTCCTTATCTCTGATAGAGCTGTCTCTGGGGGGGTGACGTCAACATTTTTAGACCATCTTCAGTAAGGCTCTTAGGAAGGACTTAAGGATGCTGAGTTGCTGTGCTCACTAAATCATGCCCCTCACAGCCCCAGCCTTTTGCATCAAGATAAGAGGGAGCCCCTGGAGGCCGGGGGAGCACTTAGCTAATTTCTTCACGGGTGATCCACAGTCTTCCGGGAGAGAGCAGAAGAAAACCATTTAACACACACGAGCTCTGTCCCCGCCCACCTGTAAACTGTCACTAGCCTGACACCTGAGTCTCTCACTCCAGTGTTCTCCATTCTGGAACGTGCCCAGGGAGCCGAGCTTCCACATCTTTGCCTCTGCACGCCTACGGTGGGAGTTCTCTCACCGAAAAAAAAAACAGATGGTGGTGTTTCAAGGAAGAGAGCCCGGGAAAAACTGCAGGGTGTGAGAGCAATCATGGGAGCCCAAAATGAAATAGGGGTGAAAGCAGGTCTAGCTGATCTGTAGATCAGCTAATAGGAAGAAACAATTATAGAAGATGTATTACAAATATTTTCAATCCACAAGGAGAACAACAGCACTGTTTTCTTTCTGAAGTGTATCCCTTTCAAAGCCACTAAATATTAGGGTCATGTTCACCAAACAAGAGAGTAGCAGGATTCAGCTATGGAGTCTGGACTCAGTGATTTCTCCCAGACGGTTCTCCCAGCGACCCGACCGCACAAGGACAAGCAAGGTACAATCAAACACTAAAAGTACTGTACATTCAAGAATTACACTGGTAAATGCATCCATCCTTAGCTAGGGAGACTGTCTAGAGAGTATTTTATATTTTACTGGATTTTAAAAGCAACTTAAAGCACAGAAATAGTACTTAATGTTAATTTCATTAGGAAAGGCAGAATGTGGAACAAATAGAGTGATTTGAATATTCTACCTGCAAAAACTGCAATATGACATGATATGACCAAAGGTTTGCTCTGAACTAGTTTGAGGCTTTAAAATGGATAAGGTACTGAATTTTGAGAGCGACTGACTTAGTCTCCTACTCTCTTCCTCCAGCTGTTCGTTCCATGTGCCAAGCAACTCTGGACTCAGGACCTTTGCACATGCTATTTCCTCTGAATACATAAAATAGAAGAGTCTCTCTCTGGACATCTGCGTAACTCACTTCCTCGGCAACTCAGGTCCTGCATCCACCTCCTTGATTAGAAGCTTTCCTGAGTCACTCAATAAAATCACAACAGTTCCCACTCTCTACAAAACCCTCTTTCTCTCTTAACCTGCTTTGTTGTTCTCCAAAGATTTGTTACCACCTGGTAGACTATGTATTTTTATTTGTTTATCATCTTTCTCTATCCACTAAAATGTAAGCTTCATGGGAGATGTTTTGTTCAGTGTAGATTCCCAGCCCTGGAATACCTTTTTATACATACTAGGTGCTGAATAAACATTTGCTGAATAATTGAATGAAGATATCATAATTAAAGCTTCACTAAACTTCGTGTTTTCTGCCCCTCTCCACACAACTGGGAATGTGGTCATCTTCCCAGGGCACAGATGTGAGCATGTCACTCTCTTGTTTGAAAACCCTCAGCAGCAAACAGAGAAATGAATAACTTAGGAGGCTCCCCACGTAAGATAAAGCCTAAATCCCTTAAACTGGTTTTCAAGGCTTTTGATGATCTGCCTTCTGGTTATACCTCCAGATTTGTTTCGTACTACTTTGCCCGTCATGTGCTAGAAATGTGAACTTTGGAGTTAAATTACCAGGTTCAAGCTTTGGCTTTATCACATTACCTGTGTCCATAACATTTCCATATTATTTCATTTGTAAAACGGCGATAATAATAGTGCTCACCTCATAGACTGTGTTTTGAAAAATTAGGAAAAAAAAGAAAAACAACTCAATAATCACCTACAGTGTGATCCAGCAAATCCATCCCTAGGGATTTACCGAAAAGAAATAAGAACAAAAGTTCACAAAAAACTGGTACCAAGCGTTCATACCAGCTTTATTCACGACAGCCCCAAACTGGAAAGAGCCCAGATATCCATCAACAGGAGAGCACATAAACAGTCCGGGGTATATCCACACAATGGAATACTACCAAGCCATGAAAAGGAATGGACGATGGATACAGGCAACGACAAGGATGAATTTCAAAGGCATTATGCTGAGCAAAAAATGTGATCCACAAAGGAAAACACCCTGTATTGACATGAAATTCTAGAGGAGGGAAACAATCATCTGTGATGGAAGAAGATAAGAAGAGCGCTTGCCTCAGGGAAAGTGGGTGAGGACTGACTGGGAAGAGGCCAGAGGGAATGTTCTGGGGTGAAGGTGATGTTCTGTATCTTGATAGCATTGGATTGGTCGTTGGGTTACACAGGTGTAAACATCTGCCAAAATTCAGAGGATGTACACTTAGAATGTGTGTGTTTCATTTAATGTCAATCTTACATCCAAAGAATATAAGTGAATATTAAATTCTAATTTATGATACGCATGCTTAAGTACTTAGGAGGAATTACCCTATCTGCAACTTACTTTAAATATCTCAGATACATACAACGATATCTGCACTTTACCTTGAAATGCATCCAAAACATAGGATGATTAATTGATGGAGAGAGGAATGGACAAATGGACAGACATGTGATAAAGGAACTTAAGGTAAATGCTAATGATAGAATCCAGGTGGCGAATATATTGATGTTCACCTAAAAATTCCTTCAACTTTGCTGTATCTGAACATTTTCTTAATAAAATATTGGGGAAAAGTACAAAAGATGTCTTACAAAAATATATATTGAGATTATCATTATGCAAAACAATTTCACACTTGTATGTTTTCTACAAAAGTAAACCTTTAGTAAACTAAAGTTTCCTTTAGTCCTTTGAAACTCAGTATTATATAGGACCTGACAATTATTGACAGATTTACCCTACACTAGCACTAACCGTATTTTTCTTCACTGACCATTTTTATACAACAGAAGTTAAATGAGCCCAGTCTTTTGCAATTAATTTTTATAGCATCACTGATTAAATTTCCCCAAATAATTTATTTCTCACTTTATACTCTATAAGGTAATCCCATTAAATATAGTAGTGTAACATTTTAAACCAGAGTGTCTTAGCTTCCCATTGAAAGATTTACATAGGTCTGAAACAAGAGCTATTTCTGCCTAATCATCTGTATGTAAAGGCAACAGAAATATAGAAGATAGGAATAATCAATCTATAAAATGCTATATATCTCCTAAGTGTTGTCTAAGTAATCAAAGATTTCCTGGTGTGGGTCATTGTACATTGCTGTGACTCCAGTTAAATAAACACTGAAAATATATGCTTCTCTTGAATTTAACATTACCTCTGCACAGCTGGGATAGTAAACTATTTGGTGTGGGCCTTTCAAATAACAGCCTAATTATCTAATTCAGTCAGTAAATAAAATAAAGCAGTTGTTTGCAGCCTACAGGGCACCAGATAGACTCTCTGGGAAGTTACAGAAGGCATAAGCGCAGACCTTAACCTTGGAGAGTTTTGCATCAAAGACTGTTAAAAATGCAGTGCGAAAATGAAGAAGGCCCTACTCTAAAGGAATTTTCTGCCTTGTCCAGGCAGGACACACAGAATACAATGTCATAAAAAAAAATATAACGCATATAAAGATGAAGTAGTCTAAAGCACCTATCCCTAAGGAGGCCAACTTCAAGTTACAAATATAACTTTAGGTTGTTAATGAATACTCCATAGTTCAATGATTTCAGTGTAATAGCTTAATGTTGAATTTAGAGAAAGGAAAATGGGTAAATATTTTTAATCCTATACTCAATAAACACTAATACTTATAGAACACTTTTTTAGGCACTGTTAAATATTTTTCTACTACTAGCAGGAAAATTCTCCTGATAATTTTATGAGGTAGATACTATTTCCCCATATTGTAATGATACTTGAGATCTAGGAGCTGTTATCTGCCCACATCTATATAATTGAAGAATAAGGGAGAGAAATTAGAATTGGTGAAGTATGATTCCACGGTCCATAAGCTGGAACCCTCCTGTAGCCAGCCTCGCTAAAATGCTAGAATAGCAGCACCCCAGAAACAAGTCTTAAGGTCAGGATTGGGTTAAATAAAGAATGTATGCAATATTTTTCCAGGTATTGTTACATATTCTAAAATGTCTCTGATAACAAGTGAACTTCTCAAGAAACAAAGAATTTTAGATTTCAAGATGTCATGAGAAAAACTGGGGAGAACATAAGTATTTTGGAGAATTTTTTAAAAAAGTGAGCAAAACATTCTCAGGCATACTTCCTACTTCTTTAATTTAGAAGCCAGGAAAGGAACAGTGTGGTCGCAAAACATCATCCGTACTCTCACCTTCTTATAAATAACAACTAACTTTTACTGAGGGCATACTGTGTACCAGACGCTGTTTGAGCCCATTACGCGAACCACTTAGAAGTATGCATTTCACAGATGAGAAAACTGAGGAATAGACAGATTAGGGGAATTGCCTCAGGTCACGCAGTTGGTGGAACTGGGTTCCATCCAGTTACTGTCTATCCAGGTCTACCCAGGTATCAGTTACTACTCCATCCAGGTCTACCCAGATATCAGTTACTATTCCATCCAGGTCTACCCACATATCAAGTTATTATTCCATCCAGTACTACCCAGATATCAGTTACTATTCCATCCAGTTCTACCCAGTTATCAGTTACTATTCCATCCAGGTCTACCCAGGTATCAGTTACTATTCCATCCAGGTCTACCCAGATGTCAGTTACTATTCCATCCAGTTCTACCCAGATATCAGTTACTATTCCATCCAGTTCTATCCATATATCAGTTACTATTCCATCCAGGTCTACCCAGGTATCAGTTACTATTCCATCCAGTTCTACCCAGTTATCAGTTACTATTCCATCCAGGTCTACCCAGGTATCAGTTACTATTCCATCCAGTTCTACCCAGTTATCAGTTACTATTCCATCCAGTTCTACCCAGATATCAGTTACTATTCCATCCAGTTCTACCCAGTTATCAGTTACTATTCCATCCAGGTCTACCCAGGTATCAGTTACTATTCCATCCAGTTCTACCCAGTTATCAGTTACTATTCCATCCAGTTCTACCCAGTTATCAGTTACTATTCCATCCAGGTCTACCCAGATATCAGTTACTATTCCATCCAGTTCTACCCAGATATAAGTTACTATTCCATCCAGTTCTACCCAGATATAAGTTACTATTCCATCCAGTTCTACCCAGATATCAGTTACTATTCTATCCAGGTCTACCCAGAAATGATCTATTCCTAAGGTCACAGTCACATCAACTCAAATACAGCACCTCATCCCCAAGTGAAACGTGTGCTTTTTGACCTGGCCAGTTTCCTCTGTGTGGGGGCAGAACTTTCTTTAAATAGTATGTGATATACCTATTAACCATCTCTGACTTTATTCCTGACATTTCTTCTGAAGACTATTCCTCTCCCAGATCGGTGTATCCCATGGGATTCTTTGCCTTCCTTCTTCAGGTTTCAGTACAGAATGGGAGAAAGAAGTATATGTATCTACATCTGTATCCATATCTATAATTATCCATCCATAGCTCTCTCTTTTTCTGTCAGGAAAATCCATGGTAGAGAGGTTGGCTGGCCTTAGTCGTAGACTTCCAAAAAGCGACAAATGTTTGAGATGAAACAATGTATACAGTGGTCATTTCATCCTGACAACAACAATCAAAATCTCTTTCTATATGTTGATATAAACAAATATATAGATATATGCTTGTGCATATAGAAATATTATGTATAGATATATAGAAATGATGCATAGATGTATATGTCTATGTCCCTATCTATACACATATATGTGTGCTGATAGGTAGATAGATAGATAGATACATGATAGATAGTTGATAAATAGATGATGGAAGTATAAGCATTTTTAAGGGTGGGTAAGGAAAGCTTCTATAACGATTCTTCCAAATTAACCGATTTTCATCTTAGCCGTCAGCAGTGTAGAAATATGTTCATCGCTTGTCTGCCTTAGGCAGTTTCAAATCTGGGGGACTGACTATATATCTTTGATGGTCACAGCTGTGTGATCTGCTTTGTGCAGCCACCTTGCTATGTTTGGTGTAAGGGAGGCTTTTCCAAGTTAGTGGTATAAACCAACCCTCAACCCTTGATGACCTTTAAACTCATCATTCAGGGGTCTCTCTGACTAGCACCCTTGCATTTTGAAACTGGGCTGTATTCCTCATAATTCCAATTCCAAAGCATTATGTGTTGTCTGTAGATATGTCTATATACAAAAAATAATAATATATAATTTTTAAAACACTGTACTATAATATTCTCTGTATACCTGTCTAAGCTCTATACTTAATTTAATAAGAATACCTTAATTTTATCTTTAATTATTGATTTTTTCTGGATAAAGAGCCACAAAGAAGATAGATCTTAAAAACCTTCAGAAAGGGATCACATAAAAATAATCATAATCTATAATTCAGAGCTTTTTTTTTCACAATGGTAATAAATTAAACATTCTCCTTTGAGCTTTCTTTATTGTGCAAAATGAGGCTGATTAGGTCAAACTGTTCTTTCTACCACTTTTGACATGCCAGGCAGAGATATGAACATTTCCAAAGAGAAATGGAACATGTTCCAGGGTTTGAAGAAGGATGAGGGGTAATAAGCTAAAATTAGACACTGGTTATTTGTTGTGCCCCCCTTCCTTGACTCCTTCCAGATTTATTTCTATGAAGCCTTGGTGAGCTGAAGGAAAGGAAAGCAGTATGTATTCGCCAACATTTAAAAATTTCCTTTGAATGTCATTCTGAAGAAAGAAATGACAGGCTAACCCATGGCCAAGGCTTCTCAGGAACGTTGTTTCTACGAGTTTCCTCTTCACATTGCAAACCCTTCGCAACTCTGTTCTATGCACAAACCTCCCCAGTTCCACTCTAGAGCATTCTGTGGTCACAAGGAAGTCAAAAGCAGCGCAGACCCTTCTTTCCACACCTGAATCCTTCCCGCCTATCCAAGGGTCCTGATGAGCGAAGTGTGCCCTCCGAATTACAATTATCAATGTATTTGATTTCTACCAATGCAATACAATATACCAAATATTCTTATGGCCGCACACACGTATACAGAAGCCTGTTATAAAGTGCACTGACAAGTCACTTGAAATATTTCTGAACCCTATTTTAGTCTCTCCCACCCCCAAATTTCCTCCTGATTTCATCCTAGCCAATTCCCTTCACAGACCCGTGTGTTGAAAGCAGCATCCGTTGACCAGCGCACACGTTCAACAAAAAATATAATGATGGTAACTGACCTGTGTCCAGAGGTAGACTCTTAGGTTACAGGGCTACTCATCCACATGGCTTCCTCAGGGGCCTCCTCACTTTCTTTCTTCTGTTTTAGATTCACAGTTCACTGGTCAGTGCCTTTGGAGATACAAACATCAGATTACGACAATGAGAGCAGAAAATCATGAACCCTTCACATCTCCCAGACTGTAGAAGCTCATGCTCGGGGGGGAAAAAAAGTATTAATGGATCTAGTTCAAAAGTTTGCATGTCCTGAAAATGTGTCTTGGTGACACCCCATGAATGAGCCACAGACACACTCGTGAGCCGCTCTGTGTCTAAAAAGGAAGGTTCTTCACTTGGAATATGTGTCAGTCTTTCCCATGCATCAATCTTTCAAAAGATTCTAAAAACTGAAAGAGTAATTGAAAAAACGGTATTTTTTTTCAAGAGGAAAGAGAAAGAATTCCTTTTTCATGGTCATCATGGAGATAAAACTAATGAAAAGAGGTGTCAGCTCCACTGCATGGCTACTGGATGGCTCTTTTCTTGAATTTAAATAATAATACACAAGGCAAATTTGCAATAAATATATTTATTTAGATTTAATTGAATGTCTGTAAATATCTGGGAGTTACTAATTTGATTAACTTTTAAATGTAGCTCCTAAACTATTTTACTTGAATATGTCTCCAATATATATGATTGACATTGATTTGGCTTGGCTTAACTTCCACTTTCATGCTACACTCTCAGGCCAAAGTAAACCCCCAATTTCAATTCAGCCTACTACCATACTTTTATTCTATCTTTTACAGTTTCTGAAAGAGACATTTTTGTAATCAAAGCCCTAATGTATTTTTAAAACTTTTAAGTTGACATATACAACTGAACTTCTTGAAATAAAAACATTTTGTTATTTCAGAAACTCAGTGGGTTAATTTTTCTTTGAAATGTAGGCATCATGATAACAAAGTTCATTTTAAAAACTGAAAGAGAATTTATATTTTGTGATTATTGGCTATTTAAGAATGGCAGAAAGGGAACAACTTCACCAAGGATGTTTAAAAACGCAATTAAAATGAAAAGATAACATTTTCTCCAAACAGACTGGCAAAAATGGAAAAAGAATGACCATGCCCAGCACTGGCCAAAGAAAGCATCGCTCTCTAACCCTGCTGGTGGAACTGCAAATTACCATGCTGTCACTAACGTAGGAAAAGTCTTTAAAATATGCATACCATCTGATGTAGTAACTTTATTTCTAGGAATCAAGTTTATGGAAATACCCAGAAGTGTTGGAAGTTATACATACAAGGACACTCATGCCGGATCATTTACAACAGCTAAAGTTACTAAGCAGCATAAATATTCAGAAAATGGATTTAAGCAAATACCTATGAAAGAACACTAGGTAGCCATTGAAAATAAAGGTGTAGAGAGAGGCATGGACACATATACACTACCAAACGTAAGGTAGATAGCTAGTGGGAAGCAGCCTCATAGCACAGGGAGATCAGCTTGGTGCTTTTTGACCGCCTGGAGGGGTGGGATAGGGAGGGTGGGAGGGAGGGAGATGCAAGAGGGAAGAGAGATGGGAACATATGTATATATATAACTGATTCATTTTGTTGTAAAGCAGAAACTAACACATCATTGTAAAGCAATTATACTCCAATAAAGATGTTAGAAAAATAAATAAAGGTGTAGAGAAATATTTGTTGGCATAAAGACACTCATGATGTATTGCTAAGCAAAAGGAGTAGGCTACATGTAGTGTAGTGCCAATTTTTATTAACTTACATGTATGATCACAAAGGCATGAAACAAAGGTAAGAACAGATATACCCCAAAATGTGAGCACCACTTATATTTGACATGTGAGGCAATAGAAGATTCAGTATGGTTTTTGTTATTATCCTCAGCTTTTGCTTTTAATTATTCATTTTTTTATATTTTCCTCAGAGAACATCTGTTATTTTCATAGAGTTGAGAGAATTTAATAATCTTTCATTGGAAAAAGGCTTGATAGAAATTACTTATTTTTTCTCCATTTTTTCCTGACTGCATTCAAGGAGGTGGGGACGATGCTCTCTCCCATCCTCTCCTCCCTGCTACCCTGCTCAGCCCTGTCCAGAAATATCAGTGCATCTGCTCGGTCAAACTACATGACCAACTGCATCATGGGTGAGGCTGCTGTACCTCCAAATATCGTCTCATGGCCAAGAAGCACACGAAGAGATGCTCAACATCACTCATCATTAGAGAAATGCAAATCAAAACTACAATGAGGTATCACCTCACACCCCACTGGTCAGAATGGCCATGATGAAAAAATCTACAAGCAATAAATGCTGGAGAGGGTGTGGAGAAAAGGGAACCCTCTTGCACTGTTGGTGGGAATGTAAATTGATACAGCCACTATGGAAAACAGTAGGGAGGTTCCTTAAAGAACTAAAAATAGAACTACCATATGATCCAGCGATCCTACTACTGGGCATATATCCAGAGAAACCATAATTCAAAAAGACACATGCACCCCAATGTTCATTGCAGCACTATTTACAATAGCCAGGACATGGAAGCAACCTAAATGTCCATCAACAGAGGAATGGCTAAAGAAGATGTGGTACATATATACAAATGGAACACAACTAAGCCATAAAAAAGAATGAAATAATGCCATTTGCAGCAACGTGGATGGACCTAGAGACTGTCATATAGAATGAAGTCAGACAGAGTAGACAAATATTATATAATATCGCATATATGTAGAATCTAAAAAAAAAAAAAAATGGTACAAACGAACCTATTTACAAAACAGAAATAGAGTCACAGATGTAAAAAACAAACTTATGGTTACCAGAGAGGAAAGGGGGGAGAGGGATAAACTGGGAGATTGGGATTGACATATGCACTACTATATAGAAAATAGATGACTAATAAGGACCTACTGTGTAGCACAGGGAACTCTACTCAATACTCTGTAATGACCTATATGGGAAAAGAATCTAAAAAAGAGTATATATATGTGTGTGTGTGTGTGTGTGTGTGTGTGTGTGTGTGTGTGTAACTGATTGACTTTTCTGTACAGCAGAAACTAACACAACATTGTAACTCAAATATACTCCAGTAAAAATTAAAAACAAAACAAAACAAATATCATGCTCATAAACGTGGTTTCGTATTGCTTCCTTTCGGCCAAAATGGTCCACTGAGCTAAGGTTTCCTCCCATGCCTAAGGCCAGCTTGCTTTCACTCTGTGTCCTTGAGCTCTGCTGTTTGTGTTTGGATTCTTTCATCTGCTCCACTCTCAGAATAAGTCAGCCTGAGGGGAAAAATGGTGAGATTCTAAAACTGAGTTTGGGCTTAGTGCCATGAAGAGGAGATTGTGGCTTTAAATTAGGCAGCATTCTCCTGCCCGGTTTACCAAAGTGCTCTGCAGATTTTGTGTGAAAGGCCAACAAATAATAGGATGGTATATTGAGTTTTAGTTTTCTCCCATTGTCACTTATGCCTGTAATTCCCTCGGAAGCCTGCTAAGCAGGGGTGGCTGGGATTTGAGGCAGGAGTCAGGCATTCCTCGGCCCCCTAAGCAAATGCCATTGAATAGCATTAAGATTTTGCCCCAAGCAGGACTGGTGCCATGAGCCCTAGGATGGCCCTGGCCTTGGTCTAACGCTCTGCTGTTGCCAGCCTTGAAATCTTCAATAATTCACTGGGCCCCAAAAATCATGGAGCTGGTTCTAGTCCAGCCCCAAACCCTGAATGTTCTTTCTGATGAAAGTGGCAAAGTCAAAATTCACACATAGATAAACTCATTTTGTATATTGGGGAAAAGGACGTAGGAGTATTGTTTTTCCTTTTGGATTGCCTGTTAATACAAATTATAGTAAGAACTGACTTCCTTTCCCAGAAAGCCTCATGACTGCTAACCTTTTGCACCTAACCACAGATTTGCATTTGAGAATCATTTTCAGAGATGAAGTAAAAGCCCCGGGCTCTCTGCACTGTTATCAAAAGAGGGGAATAGAAAAAGCTACGAAACAATGGAAAACCATAGATAATCCATGATCTCAAGATCTCAGTTCTGTAAGAATTTTCACTTCATCGTGACAGGGTGACTAATCTTTGGGGGGGTTCTAAACTTAGGTCAAGATTAAATTCACATGTAACAAGAAGAGCAAGACTTGTATGGTGAGTCCAGCGAGGCTTCCTTAGATCTTAACCAGTCACTTACTGGCAGGCAGGCCAGCTAGTAGATCAAATTATGACATCATAGAAGGCTCCCAGTATTGAGTCTTTGTCATGCCATTTCTAAGAAAAATAACATCACTCTCGTCCTTCCGCAGGATTTCGTCCAGAGACCTACGCTCGTGGCCTTTCTAATCAATGTCAAATTTCCTTTGGGACAAGGTTAGGAATAGCGGTCTTAACTGAAACAGTAACTGGAGATCAGAATGCAATGATTTCTATCCAGAGCCAGCATGATGTTATGTTTACTTTGTCTTTTTCAATCCAGTGCCCTGCCAACAAATTTATGTTAAATACACGTCATATTCCAATCTGTTTAAAAGATTTGGTATAAAATGAAAGACTCGAAGGTATTATGAGTAACTGTCTGCTGACAGGCTCCAGGGACATACTGTACTTTTCTAAATTCATCATATGAAGACGGATATGGTTTTCATGCACTAATACTCTTTGCAATTTGTTTATAACAAAATGGGTCAACGTACCATTAATTCAGTTGCAAAACTGTCATCTCTGGCTTTAGGTTTTCCTACAACTAATGAGACTTCACTGGTATTCGCTCACACAGCCCACTCAGCACTCCGCGCTGACGATGTCTATTGACAAGGTTATTGGATTCCAAATGAATGTTTACGTAGAAACGGGAAACCAGTGTCAAATATGAAGCTCAAATAGGTACTCCAAGCTGGAGAAGCTTATGGCGGCTTAAACCCTCTACTGTTTATTCCCCCTAATGAAAAGCAAAGACAATAGGAGACATGGGGATAAATGTAATGAAGAGAAACAATACTGGGGTTCTGACAGGTTAATCGAGGCACAACAGAGCTAATCTGGGAGAGGCTGGGGGAGGTTTTAGCCTAAAGATTTAGACAAGACTTGTTACTTTTTGATCCAGTTGTAACCAGTGAATGACCCTATTTGCAAAGAAGATTTTGGATTTTCAAACCAGCAGGGCAGAAGTTGCTTCCTTGATGTTTCTTGTTAAACACACTTGGGTACTTGTTTTCAGAATAAATGATGTCAAAGATCTTCATTTTCTTCTCAAGCAACAAAACAAAAGGAGTCTAACAATACAGATACTTAAGAGGACACAGAATTTGACCCAAGATCAAAAAGTCCCTGAAAGCCAAACTGCATATTCAACAGACGCATAATAATATTATTTGGTAAAACGGAATAAATGCTATGTTTTTTTTAATGTTCCAAAGGTTAAAAGATAAAATTTACACATGTGATTAATGATCATTTGAAGAAAGTGCTTTTAAACATTTATTTTAAAATTGCGGATTCTGCATTATTATCTCTGACATTAAAAGTAAAATAAATGAGGTTATGTCCAAAGGGTTAAATTTAAGAGTATGGCTTTGCTTTGAATATATTTGCAAAATCTCAGCCTCACAAAGCTAAATGCGAAAACTTTCAAAATGAGTGAATTAAACTCACTTAGGATTTTCCCAAGGTAAGAAATCAACCATAACCTGAGGGCAGAAAGTTATATTAAAATCAAATTAATGTTTCTGAGAACTAACCATGTTCTTTGAATTCAATAGCATCTCTTCAAACATATCATTAAGCACGTATATGAAAATTCCCACGAATTAGATCTGAGACTATATCACATAAACTGTCAACAATTACGCCACGTGTCACATTTGGAGGAATGGGAAAATCTAAAAATAAATTAATGAAGTCCACATAAAAGTAACATCACAGCCATTTGGATAGGTAGGTATCCAATCCCTTGGGTAGGTCTTCAAGGGAAGAGCATTACTGCCAGAATGTTAAATCAGAATTGCCCTAAATCCAACAAAGTGTTTTCATGTTACCTTTCATATTTCTAAGAGAAAGATTTTATCTTAATGGCAATTTTCATTTCCCTGTCCTATGTTGAAATGTTAACATAGAAAAATATTTTATGGACAATGAAAACAACCTTCTTACAAAAGTTTATTAAATTTACCTGCAATGTAAAAAAATATATCTTAACCTAAAGAAGTAAAATAAAAATTATGATAAAGTGTCAGTGCTATTTGAAAATGTACTTATTATTGTTATTTCTAATATTTAATAAAATACATTTAAAAGCAAATAAGGCATCTTTATGTCCAAAGAATATAAAAATTTTTTACATATTTACAAGTACGTTAGAAAAGTAAACACTTTTATAAAAGATTCCTCCTGAATTTCATTAGTAAGGTCATACTTGATCTTGTTATTTAAACTATTTTCATTTTCTAGGGTATCATCTTTGTATAGGTTAAGTTGAAATGAACACAAATTGCGAAGCAACAGTAAAACAGTGTTACTGTGTAACTCTGCTTTTAAAAAGAATTTGTAATGTCATATGCTCAACTTTCTCAAGATTACTCAAAAGTTTCTAGGTAACAACATGCTTAAAATAAGCAAAATAAACTGAAATATAAAAATGCATGCTTCGGTATCACACTTAGCATAACTTGCCTACTAGAATATAAATAAGATCCTCAACAACTAACATTAGTTCATCCAAAGAACAAAGAGAAACCATGAAATTTACAGAAAAAAAAAAACCCATATACTTTCTTTTTCTCTCTGGAGGGCAGAACATGGACCAATAGTTAGAAATTACAATCACAGGTAGACTTTAGGTTACTGAAAGTCAAGACATTTGAAATTATAGATGCAGAACATTCAAACTGGCTGCTTTGAGGCATGGTAAGCCTCAGATCACTGCAATTATTTAAGAAAACACAGAAAAACAAGAAAAAACACCTTTCTGGTAAAAAGGTAAGTTTTTCTGAGCTGGCACTTGTACTAAAGAGCTCATCAGGGCTGTCTCAGTGTAATACGTTACCTTCTACAAAGACTACAAGTGAATCTAAAGGTTATCATTTTAGGACTTCCCTCGTGGCACAGTGGTTAGGAACTTGCCTGCCAATGCAGGGGACACGGGTTCGAGCCCTGGTCCGGGAAGATCCCACATGCCACAGAGCAACGAAGCCCATGCGCCACAACTACTGAGCCTGCGCTCTAGAGCCCGCGAGCCACAACTACTGAGGCCCGTGTGCCACAACTACTGAGCTCACATGCTACAGCTACTGAAGCCCGCATGCCTAGAGCCCGTGCTCTGCAACAAGAGAAGCCACCGCAACGAGAAGCCCGTGCACCGCAAAGAAGAGTAGCCCCCACTCACTGCAACTAGAGAAAGCCCGTGCACAGCAACGAAGACCCAGTGCAGCCAAAAATAAATAAATAAAATAAAAAATTTTATTTAAAAAAATAAGTAAAGGTTATCATCTCAGGTGTATATATATATATATATATATAACTCAGCTAAACTCCTGGGTGCTCCCCCATCCACCAGTGTTTGTGGAACAGATGGATATGAGGGCTGTGTGCTCGGGTATGTCCTGTCCTTTCCAGAGAATTCTGAAAAAGGTGACAGGCAGGGCAGTGGTGGAAGGGGATGGGAGAAGAGGAAGCAACATAGCCAGAAGCTGGAGGGAAAATCACCCCTGAATTTTGGGAGGGAAAAGAGAAGCAGATTTTTATTTTGGCTTTTTTTTTTGCCCTCAAACAATTGCAGATACAAATAATGTTCCCCGTGCTCCCTGGAAAGCTTTTCCTAATCTTCCAGATCTGACTGAGGACCCTGTGATGTGGTCCCAGCCTCCTGTACGTCAAGCTTCGCCACCACTATTATGTAGGAAGGGACGATGTGAGCATCTGTGTCCCCCAAGGAAAGGAAGAGCAGTGAGCAAGGGGACTAGGCTTTCCTGGTACACGGCTGACATCTATCCAGGGTTCACTGTGCATTTTGTATACAGTATCTTACTTGATTTTAATGTCAGTTCTCAAAGGTGGGTACTATTTGTCCTGCTTGGGAGACAGTGTAGCTCTGTGGTTAAGGTTTCAAACTTTGGAGTCAGAAGTGTCTGGGTTTTAACCCTGGCTTTTCCATTAGTAGCTGTTTAGCCTAACGTAAGTCAGTTTCCTCTGTATGCCCCCAGTTCCTCAACTGTAAAAGAGGATAAAAATAGTGCTTACCACATAGAGGTTTTTATGAGCACTAAATAATTACTAAATATAAGGCACTTGGAACAGTGCCAGGCACAGAGTAGAGGGTTAGTAAATGTTAGCTAGCATTACTCTCATTTTGCAGATGAGAAAACTGAGGTTTAGGGAATCCACATCACAGGTGTTGAATGGGAAGTTGTCTTATTCTTCAACACTATGCAAAGATGCCCCAAAATATAAAAATGTGTTATCTCCAGAACAGAGACCAACTGGAGGTGACCGACAAGTGTTGTTAGAGGGAAGGGTAGAAATATCATCTCCCTCAGCATGGTCACCGAGGCAAGCTGGCCAGGGACTCACTCATGGAAGCTGCTTCGGCGGGCAGATGCCAGGTACACGGGCGCTCGGGTGCTTTGCTTGAGAAGCTCTTGCCTCTGGGAAGCAGCCTGGGTGAGACCTTGATGATCGGTATTAATTCCCAGCATCTGTTTACTGTTCAGAACGTTAGCTCTTCTTAATGAACTAATCAGAATCATTACACACTGTCAAACTGTAGGTCCATCTCGAAAAGAAGTCCTTATTAGAGCAAATGTGTTATCCATAAGATGTGACCAAACAGCTTGAGGATGGGAGGGGCTCCTTGGGCGCTGGGGACGGGAATAGGTTCAGAAGTGTTCACTCACTCAACAGATGTTTAACTGAGCAACCACTAGAGACCAGACCCCACACTAGGCATTTGTGAGACAAAGTTAGGTGAGACCAGGTACTTCCTGGAATTAAAATCTTTCTTCAGTGGTTGATGCTGGGGAACTTGGTTAAGTAAGGACGGGGAATATATCTAGATTCTCACCTTGTACCATATATTAAAAATTGAATTTTAGATGTCTTAAATGTAAAAAATAACAAATACAAACTATAAGTGAATCATTCTCTAATTTGTTGGTAGAACTTTCCAAATGCAAAAGCTCAGAGAAAAATTAAAGAAGATTGTTAAGATGATATTAATTCAAAATTAATATGTATGAGTCAAATTATTATTAAAATAATAAATCAGGAAAAATATTTGAAATAAATATAGGAAGTCAGCAATCTGGAATTCCCCTTGCTGCTCTGTAGCTCAGAGCCCTCTTGCAAGCTCGCCATGCTATCAATTTATAACCAGTCCTGCACTGGCCGTTCTTTTGACGACGTCTGGATTACTGCCTCAGTATTCTGATGTGCTCCCAAGGTACTATACTGATTTTAGAATTTATTCGCAAACACCTGACTGCCTGGCCTTGGTCCTAATACCCAGTGGAATTCTTACCATGCCTCTCCCCCAGCCTGGACCCCATCACGTCCCCCAGAGTGCAGGCTCTGTCTCCGCAAACCATCTTTTGAATTAGGACTGGCCCAGTCCCATTTCCCTTATAATACAAATTCTATTATGGAACCCTCCTTTAGAAGTCAGCACTATTAATTTTTCTCTCCATCCCAGGATTTCTCCCCACTGGTCTGCAGCTGAGATTCAAGCATGCCTCAGAGCTCAGCCTACCAGGTGGTGACAAAGATGCTAGAAAGTATCAACGTCTATTTTAAATGGCAAAACTTTACTTTTTTTGTCTTCTAACTAAAAGGCTGTTCTGGATCTCTGTTAAGAGATCAGGAGCTTTCCAAAGGACATGAGACATCTGTGAAGCAGAAAAAGGAGTTCAGTCTCATCTGCTAATGAGTCCCTTACAGCTTACAGGTCCCTGGGAGGAGCTTCCCTACTGAGCGCTCACCAAAACTCCAGAGTCACGGGACTAGGACAGCTTTCACGAAAAGTTTTCTTCCTCATCATGTGATAATATTTCCCATTTTAAAAACTGTACTCTCTTCTACAAGTGACAATATTAAGGAAGAAAAAAATAATTAGGTGTTTGTCTCCAAGTGTTTGCATTCCATTCAAGCCTGAAACGCCTGTCAAAATCACAAAGCTGGGAGGCTAACTGAAACGGAAACAGGAAACAGCAGCAATATGCTCGAACCTGCAAGTTTCACAGCCTTGTTAAAATTCAAACCGTGGAGGAGCTGGGCAGGGAGCTGACAGGAGTGTCCTGTAACCCAGGAGGCCAGAGAGCAGGCTCCTCCACTGATAGGACTTGCATTAAATGGATGTTTATTTGCACCCAGGGGTTAGGTTACTAGCGGAGAGGCCCACAGCCAGAGTTTGTGTCATTTTGCATATTTGTCAATGAATGAGAAGACACAAGACATTGCCCTGGGTTTAGACTTGGGAATTTTGTGATGTTTGAGGGTATGGATTATTTTTTTGAAGGGGAAGCTGGAGGAAAAGATTTATTTTTTAATGTATTATTGAAACCCCAGTCTAATCATGAGAAAACATCAGACTAATTCCAGTAGAGGGGCAGCCTACCAGGTTGCTAACCTGTCCTCCTCAAAACTGCGAGGGCATCAAAACAAGGAAAGCCCGAGATACTGTCACACCAGGAAACTAAGTCCTGACAGCTAAATGTCATGTGTGTCCTGGATGAGATTCTAGAACAGAAAAGGGACACTAGGTGAAAACTAAGGAACTTCAAGTAAACTATGGACTTTCAATAAAATAATGTATCCATAAAAAAATAATAATAATAATGTATCCATACTGGTTCATAATTGTAATAAGATGTTAATAATAGGGGGAAATGGTAAAGGACATGTGGGAACTTGCTGAGCTATCTTCTAAATTTTTCCATATATCTAAAATTTTTCTAAAACACAAAGTCTATTTAAAACTAACAAACATGTATAAAATAGATAACTAATGAGAACCTACTGTATAGCACAGGGAACTCTATTCAGTGCTCTGTGGTGACCTAAATGGGAAGGAAATCCAAAAAAGAGGGGAAATATGTATACATATAGCTGATTCACTTTGCTGTACAGTAGAAACTAACACAGCATTGTAAAGCAATTAAGCTCCTATAAAAAATTTTTTTAAAAAAGGATTTGCAGCTTCAACCATGCAGAGACATAAATATCACATATTAATAGATTTGACCTAGTTGCAAATAAATAAATAAAGTTACTGAGATTAAAGTCTGTTACTAAAGCTTAAGCAGGATAAACTTTAGTTGATACAAGATAATCATTATTCTTTTAAAATATTTTTCCTTTTTATAGGATAGAAAAAAATTCAATGATCTATATTCACATCCTTTTCCTTTTTAAATGCATGGTCTTAACTAATTTTATTGAGGTTTTTTTCCCTTAATTTAAGAGTAATGATTGGTCATTGTAGAAAATTAAGAAGATACAGGTAAAAAGAAGAAAATCAAAATCACATAAACACATACAACAACTGAGATAGATCTAGTAGTGGAGGATACTTTGTAAGTTTGAATACCTGAATATATCTTGAAAATATACAAAGAATATACAATTAATACTCCTATAATGTATAACTGTTGCATTACATTTCATTATATGATGGACCATTCTTATTTGGCCAGTGCATTATTTTGGGACATTAACATTCTTTACAATATTTTAATGTTATTTTTATAAACCTCACTCAGCCAAGCATTCTTTCTAGTAATTGTTGCGTATGTCTGTAATTATTTCCTTAGCATAAATACCTAGAAATGGGGTTTCTGAGTCAAAAGCTGTGAATAATTTTAAGATGTTTGCAAATGTTGCCAAACAGCTCTCCAAAATTTGTGCCACTCTACACTCCAATAAACTAACTTGTAGAGTGTCTGGAATGCTCTTTCATCAATTAGCTCAGCCATTCAACAAAAATAGTTAAAGAAACCCTTCTATGTACCATGTTCTTGTCATAAAAGGCTCTATTATCAAAACACAAAATAGATTACAAGAGGATTTTCAAAAGATTCTTATATTTTAAAACTATGACTTTCTGCATCAAAAAAAACTGTTTGGGTTTCTTTCCCTTGTTGTTCTGTTGTGAAATATAAATTAACATTGTTAAATGCAAAATATATTAAATAATGAAGGGAGAAATAGACATTTAGGTGCCTATGCATATCTTTCCACTTCCCAAAATAACAGGATTTCAGTTAAAATCAGTTCATAAGCATGCTTATTTTGATACATTGGCAAATTGGAAATTGATCAGTTGAACTCGGTGTGTTGTATACAAAACAATAAACATAATTATTGTAGAAGGAATGCCTTTTAGCCACAGAATGAAGTGGGCAGGAATGTTCCTTAATTTTCTGTAACCGAGCCTCTCAGACACTCCCTGTCCCCTGGTTCCGGCGCCATGATGGGAAATGCAATCTCAGATGTGACTGGGTCATTCCAGTCCCCAGAGCCTGTGGGGATCCTTCCAGAGGCAGCTACCCCGGTTCCCACGTGGCAGGTTCAGCCAGGCTCCTTCAGGGCTCAGGTTCCTACCGGGGGAGGGACACAAGACCTCTTCCCCCTTCTAAATCCCGAACCCACTCTTTCCCTACCTGGGCACTCACCTGCACCCCACAGCACAGCAGGTGCAGCCTCCTGTGTATGATTTCTCTTCTGCAAAAGGAGACCTATCCTTGAGGGGAAGCAGCTTCTCCTTTCTAGCCCTGCAGAAGTTCCTCAGGCAAAATCTCCCTAAGCCATGGCTATCTGCAGAAATCCTGCTGAGTGAAAAATACCCAGGAAAGAAAAAGCACAAAATAATATTTCAACACTTTTTTTTTTTCAAAAAAGGATCTTGCCTAGTGTAGATAGTGTTATCAGTGGCTATCCTGAGTTGACCAATTTCCCAGGAATTAGCAGATTAAGAGGAAAAGGAATCTTCAATTTAAATACCAAAAAAAAAAAAAAAAAAAAAAAAAATTCTGTCTGGGCTAGGAGTTAAATACAGTTCCTGGCTTTATATGAGGATCTTCAAATTCCAATATGGCTGTGCTGTAGACAGCATTTTAAACAAGGGGAGGTTTGCTCTGCTTTTACTTTCCAGGAATGTCCTCATCCAGCTGGACCACTTCCTGCCTTAGCATCCTCAAGCTCCTATTGGACTCTGGCATCTCCCTCCACTTTTCCTCTCAAACCCAGGCTCTGCATGCTCTCCAGGTGAGCTCAACAGATAAGGTTGGCAGGGAAAGGAAAATCCTTCTGGGACTCCTTATGGACCAAGCTCTTAGCACACAACCCAGAGATGGGACTTCCCTAGGGGGAATGTGACACCTGTTTTTAGTAAAGGATGCTGCCATAGCAAACCAGCAGAAGACAGCATTTGGAGCATGAACTGTGTCTTCTGTACACTCAGGAGCACAGCGTTCAGAGTCTCCTGACCGCTGTCTCACCAAGAACACGAAGTTACTTTGTCAGTTGAAAGGATGGCAGTGAACACGTGGGTTGCTGGGATGCAGGTGGGATACTAGGCAATTTCAAGAGTTTCTAAAGTAATTACTTGGGCGAGAAAGCATCTGTTTACCATAATTTTCTACATAAAAGCATTTTTTTTTTCCACTTGAAACTGAAGATCCTTCCTCTCCACATCCAGCCTTCTCCTGAAGTCAAAATGAGTTCATCCATCTCCGGACCCCAGGGACCCGTTGTTTTACACCCATTCGTGTACTTAGATTGGCTCTGTCCCAGGTGTGTATGTACTCGTCTCCTCTGTAAGGCTGTGGCTGTTCTGGGCAGGGGCCTGGCCTCATTCCCTTACTCACTCGTTCATTCAAGCGGTGTCACTGGCTCTGCTGTGATGGAGATCGCGGTTAAGTCACTGAGCTGGACACAGGCAGCAATTATAAGCAAACGCGGGGATGTAGAATTATGTGCAGGAGATCCTAGATTTCACTGTCAGGTCAAGCAGTCGGGCTTTTTGTCTCTGTGGTCCCAACTCACGGCGCAAAGCCTGGCACACAGTGAGAACTACATTTGCTGAATGAAATGAACAGAGTGCTTGAGTCTAAAGTGGAATTTAGATTCAGACTCTCGTCCACTTCCTGCTAGTAGTGTAGTGTGTGGCCATTGCCCTGGTCGGCCCGTTTACTAATATTGAAAACAGAGGATCTGTGTAAAAAAATCAGCATTGCTCTAATAAATCATGCTGCCCTAAAGATATGCGAGCAAGCAGCGCTTCTTCAAATTCCATACTAGAGTGTGGTCTCGATCACCAAAACATAATCATAATAGTAGTGATAAAGTAGATAAAAGATGGAAAGAGATGATCTAGTCATCCAGCCTTCTTGTTATATGCCTGGTAACACTGAGCCCAGACAGGTGGTGAGAAGGGTTAACGAGGGCAAACCTGCAGAATTCCGTAGTCTCGGTGTAATGATGGAGTAAATGCATCTGTCTCATGTGTTTGGGGATTTTATTTATACCCCCAGCATCCCAGCAATTAATATTTACAGATTACAAACAGCTTCATGCTCTGTCTTGAAGTGTATTTAAGTTGCCTTAATCTTACGTTCCTATCTTTTACAAACTGTAAAGAGTCTGGTGAGGGGACTTCATCGTTTACAGCTCCTATGAATATCCTCATTGACTGTTATCTGAATGAACAAATAAATCATATCTGTGATCTGGATTGAGTGCTGGCTCTACCTGAATGCCTTCATACTAACATTATTCTTCACTTTGATCCTATTAGTCAAATTGAAGAAAATCCATCTAATCGGTAGGACCCATTTCCCTCTACAGAATTAAGTTTCTTTTTGGAAGTTAACAGAATGAAGTCTGTAAAGATCTGAGAAAGGTCCTAACATGTACATTTAGTAAACAGATACATATTCCTATGACACATAAACCTGCATTATTTTGTAATCAAAGCTCCAGATCCCTTATTAAATATTTTGTTCTTAGGCCATAAACAGAATAATTAACTTGACTTTTTCCATAGAAAGCTATGTGAAATTAGGTGAGTGATATTTCATGATCTGTGACACCTTCACTCTGTAAATCACTAGAAACTAATCTTAAGTAGGCTTCATCCTTTGTAAAAACACTGACCCCGTAACATTTCGGCATAGTTACCTCTTCCTTTTGTCAGAAACAGTAATGATTTGAAATACTTCTAAAGGAGTTTCAAAGCTAAGAGCTTTTAAAAATCACAAATGACAATTAATTGTTCTTAAAAAGGAGCCCATATATCCTGATGAGAAGCGAATCCTGTTTAGACAAATCCAAGAGACGACATCTAAACCTAGCAACACCTAGAAGATCTTTTCACACATCATTTGGTGTTTTTTCTTTTTCTTTTTGATGGATGGATGAGCAAACTTTAAGTAGTTAATGGGCAGATAAAAGTTGAAATGGAAAAGGACAGTAATGTTAAGACAAGTTAAAAGCTCTTTCCGACACCAGCTCCCAACCCGGCCTCCCCAGCCACTTCCCCTGTGAACTTTTTGTGTTTCATTCATTTTGCTGGGATTGGGAATGGAGAGGCCAAGAAAAGGCCATATCCTGCTTCATTGACTAAAGCGCTCCTGTAAGCGAGTTTAATGGGTTAGAAGCTAATACCAGTGACAGTTCTAAGAAAAGTTACCAAGAGTCTCCAGTGCCCGGAGAGGCTCCCTGCGGCTCCAACTCTATTCCTTTCCCTCCACTCTCCTTTTTCTCTTATCTGTGGAAGCTTCCACGACAAACCAGGGGCACCTATTAGGAAACAAAACCCGTGCTGATAGAAGTGCTCGCAGCCTCATTAAGGAAGGGTCTGGCCGAGAACTAGCTGTAATTACAGCTGACTTAACAGGGATGCTCATGGGAGCAGATAAGCTCTTAAGAGAGAAATCAAATTTCCTTTAAATTTGCAAACTATTGTTTCCTTTTATTTACCCTCTAAAAAGGGGTCTTTCTCTGCCGTGATGAAAACCCTCTCAGTTACACCCATTCTCTCTGCATGCTTCTATTTTGACCATCTTCTTATATCATTTTTCCACACGGTTTCTTCTGAAGCACATGAAGGAAGCGGCCACAGAGAGTGAAATCTTTCTGTCACTGAGCACAAGAAAGGGCTTTTTCCTCGCCTTCATCCAAGCATAACGCTTTGCGGTATATACACGTATATTTTTTACCTTTTTGTTGGAGTACTGTATACAAGGGAGACGTGCACAGTTCATAAGGGCACAGAAGAATTGTCACAAACTGAAAACTCCCAAATAACCAGCGCTCAGACCAAGAGCAGAACACCACCGGCATGTCAGTCTCCTAAGGCTGCCGAAACAAAGTGCCACGAACTGGTGGGCTCCAAGCAACAGAAATTTGTTCTCCCATAGTTCTGGAGGCCAGAAGTTAGAGATCGAGGTGTTGGTAGGATTGGTTCCTCCTGGAGGCTGGGAGGGAATACCTGCTCTGGGCGCCTCCCCTCACTCCTGGGGGCAGCCAGCAATCCTTGGGGGTCCTTGGCTTGTGGATACATCACTCCAATCTCGGTCTCAGTCTTCACAGGGCCTTCCCCTGTGTGTCACTCTAATGATGGGCCTTAACCTGATCACATCTGCAAAGACCCCATTTCCAAACTAGATCACATTCGCAGGTACCAGGGTTAGGACTTCAACCTGACTTTTTCTGGGGGGTGGTCACTATTCAACCCATAAGCATCACTGTTCCAGACACCCTCTCATCCTCCCTTCTAGTCACCCACGCTCCCCTCACCCAGGGTGACCACTGTTCTGCCTTCTGCAAGCCTAGATTTGCCTGCTAAGTTTTATTTAAGTAATACGTCTCAACTCTGTGTACTGTGATACGAAGTTTGAGGGTGGCTTCCAAATGTGAGTACTTACTCAGAGACTCTGAACCGGGTTGATATCTCTAAGTAGCAACCAATGACATACACAGTAGAGTTTTAAAAATCAGTCAGGTTATCATAAAATTACTACACAATTATTATGGGAGAGAAGTGAGGGGTTCAGAACACACTACCCCCAAATACGATACCTTGACATATTGACTATTTTAAGGTGAAGGATTCTGAGACATTGACTCCCCCCTACCCCACCCCGGCCCTTCTCCTCTGAAACAAGTCCTAAGACCCTCATGTGACAGGTGCCCTCCCTACTACACCCAGAGGAAAGGAGCATCCTGTCTCCAAGATGGAAGGATGCCGAGAAGAATCCCAATGAACAGGACTTGTTAAGTTGCCCCCTGTTTACGACACTTACCTAGTACTCCTTATCATAACCTATCTTTCCAGGACTAGGCACTTTTCAACAAATCTAGCATAAAAACACTCATGTTTAATCCTTTCTTTGTGTCTTCATTTCTTTATGAAGGCTCCCGTGTCATGTATAACTTACATTAAATAAATGTGTCTGCTTTTCAACTGTTGATCTGTCTTTGTCAGTCTAATTTCAGACCAAGCCAGGGACCCTACAAGTGTCTGGGAAAACTTTTTACTCCCTTACAGAAGAAAGCCAAATACGTTTGCTTATTGCAAACTAAATTTATTGTTTATTGTATTATTGTTTACTGCTTATTTGTTAAAGAAATGATTTCATAGCAGTGGTAACACTTTAAACAAATGCATCAGATACATTCAGGCCAGCTCCCCAGTATGTGTAGTGTCAGGTGTGCAAGAAACGCAACTGTCTATATGTCTCAATGACTCCCCTCATTTCTTATTTTAAGCCAGCGTTCCACTAGGGTAGTAGAACCTCAGCCTCAACTGATTTCATATTTTGGGGGGTCTGGGTCTAAGTTCTGGGCGCTATGTGGTGGGGAACCGGTGAAGAGTTTGTGGATCTCTGGGGTCATTTCCTTGTTGAGATGTCTGTGGTCCTCTGATTGCAGGCTATTCGTCTCGCTCAGGCCATGAATGGACTCAGCTCTTGCAGCTCCCTCTTATACGTCTGAGATGCCTGAGAATCTTCCTGCTACTTCTAGGCTGTGTGAGGGCCCTGGAATCTTGGAGGCCAGTTCTTTGTTCCCATCTCCCTTGGGCTTTGCACCTCCCCAGAATTCAGTGGGGGAGGAGGATACAGAGCATCCAGCTCTGATCTCATCCCCTTCCCTACGGGACAGTCCATCCAGCCCAGGAAAATCCTTCCCCTTTTTGGGGGGTGGGTTGGGGGTGGTCTCTTTCTTGATTATGCTCCGAATTATTTTGTCTAAGTATTGACTTTTCTAAGTTCCCTTGAAGATTTTTTTCAAGTATATCCCTGTTTTAAGACAATTAACACAAGGTGGACAGCTGCTTGTGTAACTTTGGACAGGTTATTTATTCTAATTAAAGACTGTCCTCATCTATAAAGAGGCGATAAGAACAGTTTCCACTTCACAGGATTTAGGGAAGGGGAGTTAGATTAGCTGAGCTTATCTATGTAAACATTTATACCTCTGCCTGGCACATAGAGACTCTGACGTCAGCTAGCATCGACTTATTTATTAACAGCATGAATGGGGAGGGGAAGACAAAATAATAGGAGCAAAAGACTCAATTTCTAAAATAAAAACAAATAGTTCGTTCCTAAACTTAACAAAAGTCATTCTAAGCCCAATAACAGGATGGTTGAAATGAAGAACTAGAGTGAGATGACAAGAATAGAAATGTCAATTATGCTCTATCTGCTTCAAGAACAGGAGCTAACAGGTATTGTGAGATTTGGGGGGAAACCCTTGCATGTGTCCTAGACAAAAAGGATTGCCCTCTTGGAGGTAAACAATATGCAAGCAAATAAGCCCAAAACAATTCATTTCAGTAAGGTCAAGCCATTAAAAAAAAAAAAGTTAAAGTAGACATCATCTCATCTAAAAATATGGAAGGAGAAACAAAGGCATCACGAAAACTATAATTAACTTTTCAAATGACAACAGAATTAGCCAATGAAGTAGAAGCCATGGGTTGTCAACACAACAATTAGTCCTCACTGGCTGAGTAAACACAAACGAGGAAGTAGTCACTTCTAAGTGGTTTTTCATTTTATCACTTTCAGTGGCGTCAAATACACTACAATTAAGACTTAAGTAGCACGTTAGGTGACACTGGTCTCACTGAATCTGAAGATCACTTTCACGGTAAACACTTTGTTTAGAGTGCCATACACTCAGTAGGAGAGAATAAATATTAAATGAAATGATACTGACACCGAAGGGATCATGTGTCTGGCACGTTGACAGTCATCTTAGCTGGAATGCATGGAAACCCAACTGGATGTCTAGTCTACTCGGCAGGCTATCCTCATTGACAAGTTGAGAAGTGTTTTTGAAAGAGAATTAGTGACCAGCTGTCCTTCCTTTACATTAAAATGAGAGAGGGAAATGTAACCAGAATGCAGCAGGAGAGGTTTAAGTTGTACGGGAGCTACAATGAACTCATGCACAGAGGAGTTATTAAACACAGGCAGGTACCAGCAAAGACAATTGTAGGACCTCCTTTAAAGATGTTAAAAACTCAGAGACATAATCTGGGCAGATTCAGGTACAATGATGCTTCAGATTAAGATATACAAATTAAAGTGAACAGATTAGGGCGAACTGGATGAACTAGGACTATTTAAGATGGCTTTCATCCTAATATACTGCAATGATTTTAAGATTTTAAGAATGCAAACATTGAAAAAGTCAGACTTATCGCAAAAGTTCTGCAAATTTTAGGAACTTGATTCCAAATTCAAGTATTGCAGCTACTTTTTACAGCTACTTTCTGGGTAGGAAGTCACTACTATAAAATAGTTTGGTAGATATCACAGAGACTAGCTATAGAAAAATTATCCAAAAATTCTAATATGACCATTAATTTATCACATGTCCAGTGCTATAAATCATGAATTACACAGAAAGTGCTTTCGCAGTGAGTAACTTAAAACAGCTCTAGTCCATTGTCTTCTTTTGTTAAGATAAAATGTTTATTAAAATAGAATTCAATGCAGTGATGAATATTGTGTAGAATAGATAGCTAGTGGGAAGCTTCTGTATAGCACAGGGAGCTCAGCTTGGTACTCTGTGGTGACCTAGAGGGGTGAGATTGGAGGCTCAAGAGGGAGGGGATATATGTATACATATAGCTGATTCACTTTGTTGTACAGCAGAAACTAACACAACATTGTAAAGCAAATATACCCTAATTTAAAAAAAAAAGGAATAATATTTAATGGGTTGGGGAAAAGTTTGTGACATATTGGTCTTAAAAAAGTAGATCACCTAACTGTGTAAGTTGTCATTTAAAATTTTTTTAAAGACATATTTATAAGCACAAGAAAAATACAAGAATAAAAGAATATTAACTAATATATTTGCAGAATTTCTCAGTGATAGAATTAAAGGTGGCTTTCCTTTTCTCTCTCTTTCTTGTGTTTTCTAAACTTTCTATGATGAATACATATTATTTTATAATGAGAAGCAAAATCTACTATAAAAATAAAGAACATTGTGTCTTAATGGGGAAGAATAGATTAACATTCTCAAAAAGAAAATGCTATGGTGGAGGAGAAAACACTACATGCTGAGTCTAATGGGCACCCTTTCATCCCCTAGACCTCTCCTCCAGCCTGTGTGGAGGCAAGTATGTTCAGGTGGACAGAGCAGTGAAGCGATAACATCTATTTAAAAATATCAGCTGGCTAAAGCAAATGTTGCAGAAATAGCCTGGCATTTTAGAGTATGATGAATCATTTGGGTGGGAACTTATTCTGATGAAATACAGCTACCCTCACGAAAATTATGTCTCTGCACCCAAACTCAAATGTATCCAATGTGCTTGTGCTACAGCTGAACTTGACTGATGAGCACTCCCATAATGTGTCATTTGTGAAAGTCTGGACAAAGAATGAACCAAATTTTCACCTTAGCAAAATCTTTCCTCACATTACAAATGAATTCCAGGGCTTGCGTTTAAAATTCACGAAAACCTTTTCAAACAACATCACATTCTAATTTATTACAGCAAATTCCTTATGGAATTCTTTCTTGACCTAACCTAAATTATATGTACTTTGCAGTAATAAGCTGTGTTTTTCCATTCAAACATAATGTAATTTTTAATAGTCAGTAATTTATATAAAACCTTCACATTAGAATCAGAGCATGACCATATAAAGGATTGAAAGAGATGTCAGTTGTTATCTAACCCTCTTTAAAGATCACCAGCAAAGGGAATCAAGCCCCTGCATGTGTACTTTTTAATGATAGAATCTAATTGTCAATATTTGTTTTTTAAAGAAACAAAGCATATTGAAAAGAAGATTGGATGTGACTAAGGTCTATTGCCTGGACTTAGAAAGGGGGCCAGCACTTTATCCCTGGAGCATCAGCCCGTGGTGGGAAGAACCAGGATAGTAGAAGTTCCAAGGGAAAGCCCAGATTTCTTTAAGGGAATGCAGGAACGTATGCTCTGTTTCCCAGTGGAGTCTCGGAAGCCTGCAGCTTCTCAGAGAAGCCTCACGACCAATGGTTTCTGAGCTCTAGAGTAGCGGTTCTCTACATGGATGGTCCCCCCCAAACAGCATCACCTTCACCTGTAAAATACAGATTTAGGGACCCAACTCAAGCCTACCAAATCAGAAACTCTGGGGTGGGGCTCAGCAGTCTATTTAACAAGCGTCCCAGTGGGTCTGACCCCTGGCTCTAGCTCTACAGCTGTGGACGTATAATTACCAAGGGAAGCCTCAAGCAAGATGGTTGTGGAGATCATTAGTAATTAGCACTCTTCCCCAAATATTCCCTGTTCTCTCCCTGGGCCTGCAGTGGGATTGTATCTGCCTTATCCTAAAAGTTAGGTGTGGCCATGTGATCTGCTTTGGCCAATAAAATGTGAGTGAAACATTTCATGCTCAAGATGACAGCTGTAACATCAGCTGGGTTCTGGAGTTATGTGGAGCAAAGCCCCAGCTGACCTTTGAAAGATGTGTTACATGAGCAAAAATAAACCATTACTTCTCTAATCCACTGATTTTGGGAGCTGCTTGTTACCACGACATAACCTGGCCTATCCCGACTGATAAAAGATGTCCATGGACCACGTGTTACTGCCCAGAGCATCCCACCAATGTGGTTGATGATGCTACATACATCTCAGGCACAGTTTCACCACCAACATAGAATAGAGAGCATCTCTGGGCTTCCCAAGGGAAAAAAAAGAACAGGAAAAGAACAGAGAAGACAAGTAAATTGGAAAAGGGGAATTGTACATTCAAATATTTTAAAAATTGTTGTTCTAATGACCATAGGTCAAAGCAGGGACAACAGGTAACTGCAGCTAATGTCTACATGTGAATCTCAAAGACCAAGCATGGCAGAACCCCTCAGCAAAAGACATGGGTGAGAGGCTTTTCTACTGGTGTCATGAAGGTGTGAACCCCAGGGGCCATCTTGGAAGAAAGACTAGAGAAAGAGGGGCGGAGGCAACAAGATAGACTGAGGATTTACATCAAAATCAGAATTGCTGGAGTTAAACTACGATTGACTATGTTACCTTGAATTAGACTTGCTGTTCTCTACTATAGGTGCAAAATTAAGGCTCATGATCATGTTAAAGAGAAATTGAGAAAGCTTCGTTTGTGTACTGATTTGTGCTATAATTTTTTCAATCGAGTAAAGGAAACAAAAAAACATATACATCCACAGTGTAAGAGATCACAAGGAGACAGTAACAGGGCAACGGGATAGAGAAGTCCAGGGAGATGGCGCTATCTCACAAAGCGTGGTTCTGGAAGACCTTTTTTTCACTTTTTAAACTTTTGAGCTGAGTCCTGAGGATGGGAAGGAGCCAGCTCTGAAGTTCTGGAGAAAGTGACATCTGGCAAAGGAAAGAGCAAATGCAAAGGCCTAGGGGCAGGTATTAGTGTTCAAGTGACAGGAAGACTATCTCTATATCTACGAGGGCTGAAGGTTTTCTCAACCAGGATTGCCAAGAGAATTAAGCCCTATAGGAAGTGACTTGAGTGACACCTTCTCAGTTCTCTCAAAGGTGGGGCCATTCTTGATGCACAGGAGAGAAGTCATTATGTACAATGCATGCTTCAGGCACTATGGATAATTCTCTCACAGAACCTCAACCGAGAAGGGCTGGCTGTAGGGTAGGATGTTGGAGAGACTTTGATGGAATCAGCAAGGTGGGCAATGGCCAAGTAAGCATTCTGGGTTTTATTCTGTGTACAGTGGCCACCCCTGGGTTGTAAGCAGTGGAATGCCACATCCTGACTTCTTTTGTAAAAGATCACTGGCTGCTGTTTGGAGAATGGACTACAGAAGGTCAAGAGAAAAGGCACTTATTCCACATGAAAGATGACAAGGCGAAGATAGCTGGAGTGGAAGATGATGAGACATGTCAAATTTAGAATATAATTTTAATGTAGAGCCAGACTTGCTTGTGGGCTAGGTGAGGAAAGATGAGGTGAATCAAATATGATTCCTGAGCAATTCATGGTTGCGATACCGTTAAAGGAAGAGTGGAATTGAGGATAGGAGAATCACGTGGAGATGCCAAGTCCACAGCTGAATGAATATATGAAACTGAAGCTCAAAGGAGAGGCCAAGGCTAGACATGCAAATAAAAGAGTCATCAGCCTAGAGAAGTATTTAAACCACATCATGGGATGAGATCACGTGATTCTATTAATTTCTCTTGGGAAGTCCTTCAAAGTAATCTCTTCCACTTATTTCTACTGCCATTAATCTTTGTTTCCCAGAAGCCCCACTACAGTACTTCTGCACCCAGTGCACGGTTTCTCTCCTTAGCAGTCCTTCTTGTTCATAACTATACAATTTATCTTCCTGTTACACAAATTAGAGTGTTCTTTTATTCAATAAAAACTGAGTGCTCGGGCTTCCCTGGTGGCGCAGTGGTTGGGAGTCCGCCTGCCGATGCAGGGGACGCGGGTTCGTGCCCCAGTCTGGGAAGATCCCGCGTGCCGCAGAGCGGCTGGGCCCGTGAACCATGGCTGCTGAGCCTGTGCTCCGCAACGGGAGAGGCCACAACAGTGAGAGGCCCACGTACCACAAAAAAAAACCAAAAAACTGAGTGCTCATTATGTGCAAATCTTTCATTTAGGTGCTTTGGTGACTCAAAGATGAATAAGAAACAGATTTTGACATTAGGTGCTTGTAGTCTATAGAAATGACAGGTTTGTAAAAAAAAAAACAACAACTATATTTCAGGGTAGAAAGTGATTAGGAAGGAAAAGGAAAAAATAAGTATCGTGAGAGTTTTAAAAGCTACAGACCTAAAAGGTCATTGTCAGGAAGGCTGTATTTGAGTTGGAAGAAGATGCCAAAAAGATGTCTTGACTCTGTTGATTAAGGTCATGGTCCCCGTGGCCCCTAGTCTTTCAGGATCTCCTTAATTGGGTCCTCCTCCACTTCTCTGACTTGGAAACGTTGGAGTTTTTAAGGGTCCAGTGTCAGGCTCTCTTGTCTTTGGTGCAACACTCATCCCTTAGGCAAGCACATCTACCCTGATGGAAAATCCATCATGTTCCTCCAATTATGCCTGAAACAACATTTAAAAAAATGCGAATCTGATCTTGAGAGTACCATGCTGTTGGGATGAAGGTCCAAAATCATAGCCCCAGCTCCAGCTTTTCTCCTGTTCACTCTCTGAACTCCAACCACCCCAGTGCCTCCGATAAGATCCACTCCATCCTGCCTCCGGCCCGTTGTCCCTGAGATTCCCAGTGTTTGCAAAGTTTCCTCCTTTCCACCTTCTTGTATGAGCCAGCTTATTTCTCCTACTGCTGCCCCGATTGAATGGTGACCCCAAGAAGCCTTCCCCAATCCCCCAAGACTTGCTGTTATACATTCTCACAGCAGCTTGTATTTTTCCTTCATTGTCCTATCAGAATTATAACTAACTTATTTATTTGTGCAATATTGCTTTCTTCCTCTCTGTCCCAATAATCCGTAAGCACCACCAGGCCTGAAACCGCGTTGCTCTTATTCAACACTGCACGCCCGGGACAAACAAGGCCTGGGCCGTAACATGCACACTTTAATCGTTATCAGTCAAAGCAAACGTTCTCTCCCTCTGGTTCCCGACTTGACTTTGTGCCCCCTCATTTCTCGGGCACGCCCCACCTCTACCACTTCAATGCTGTGTCTTCTGTAACGTGGTACTTCACATTTCCACCTGCTAAAACCCTAGCCATTTTGGAAGGCCATTCTCTCCTCCCCCCCTCGATCACGAGGTCCCCCCCATTCACTCTTGCCCCACGTGGTCTTCCTCTCCTCTACAGAGTGGTGTCTTCTCTGGGTTGTTCCAACCAGCCTGGATCGTTACTGCCAAGCTGCACGATGATCTGTAGCACGCATCACCTTTTTAAATCGCCAGGTGGTAAGGACTATGTATCCTATACCTTTGTATGCACGGACAACACCTGTGGTAACATTTTAGAACTTGGGAGGCATTCAGATCACACTTGTAAAATGAATGGTTATCCAAAAAAAAAAAGGTGGCCGTTAAAGGGTTAATCTTAAGTTATTTAGAAAATTCTCAAATGTGAAACACCTCATTCCTGCACAACACTGAACAAAGAGAGAATTAGCTTTCTGACACGTGGGCTGTGATTTCCAAAGAGCTAAGAAAGAATTTTCCTATTCTCAGATTTCAATCGACATCAGTAGTTGTTCCTAATCCATTTGTTGTCAGGGATCTTGCTGGAGTAATGACAGTTTCCATGACATTACACAGCCAGATGGTCAGATTGTAGAAGGACCAGTTAGAGTGGCCGTTGAACTCATAGGAGGATATAATGTGAAAGAGACACAGGCATTTTGGCTATCTTTAAATATTAAGAAGACGCTCTGCTGGAAGAAGAATTGGACCATTCCAAATGGCCCCAAGAAGCCTTTCTAGGAATAATCATTAGATATTTCAGGGAGATGAGTATTTACTTAAGATGTAGGAGAGCATTACAATATCCAGAACTTTCCAGGGATAGAATGAATGACCTGCAAAGGTACTGGCTCTCCTTTCACTGGATGCATTCAAGAAGTTGCATAAATATTTAACAGAAAGACTGTAGGAGACTACAAACACTGCGAGGTTGAATTTAGCATTTTTCACACTCGAGATTCTTTGATTCTACCATAATAACAGCTAAAACGTACACAGCTTTAACCACATGCCACGGCCTGGCCTAAGCATTTTGCATGTATTACCTCAGTTCATTGTCACAACTATTATTACACCCATGATTAAAGACAGGATAACTGAGGCAGAGAGACACTGAATAATTTGCCTTAGTTCCCACAAGCAGTGAGAGCTTGATAGCAGGAGATCTTTCCGAGCCCAGACTTTCATTCTGCATCTCATAATCACGTGACAGAGGTGAGTCCAAAATGGGAAGGAGCTTGCCTGGAAAATGAATACGAAGGCAGAGAATGGGACGGCACAGGAAGGCTGTGTTAAAAGACGTCACCTCGGGACCTGATGGCACAGACGTTCCCAAACTTCACAGACTGGCCCGAGGCTCTCACTTACCCTCCTGTGTGATGAGCACAGACAGAGGCCATTAAACACCCTGCTTCAGAGTGTGACCCAGATTAGAGTTGGAGAATATGAAACCCGTGTATTTGAATTCTCCTTATACATCAAGCTTCCTGAACCATTAAGACAAATCTCTGAAGGTTAGTGCCCCAAGAAAGAAAAGAGAAGGTACCAGCTAAAACCAAGACAGTACACAGGGTGGAGCAGGAAAGGGATGATGTGCGAGGGGGAGGAGAGGGGGAAATAGAGGAAGAAGCAAGACGTCCATGCGGGGGCCTCGCAGAGCTGCAACTGGGCGAGTGATGTAGAGACACCCCGCACTTGTCCACACGGCTGCTGAACTCGAAGGTCTCCTGTCTCCTGCCCCTTCTGGGCTCCAGCACTGGCACAGGGACAAGGGGAGAGCACCTCACTGGGACCTTGAGGTGACTGACATTCCCAGTGGGAGACAGGAGAGTAACTGAGTCCAGAGCCAGAAGATCTGTAAGGAAGGGGTGAGGTTGCCCCCAGAAGCCAAAGGGTGGAATGCCCAACCCTGAGGCCAGTTGGAGGGCCCACAGACAATAAACGCCAGCAAGAGCAAGGCACTAATCAATGGGGGTATTGAAAACACTGGTCATGGTCAGTGCCGAGAGAAACACGTTGACCAGAAGGGGAGCAGCTGGCTTATGAGGGACCAGCCACGGCAGGCAACAGTCTGGCCGTGGCATGGGATATTCAAGGATGCAGAGAGGTCCTGCCTGGACCTGAGGCTCACTTCATGCCCATAAGGACACGCAGTTGCTCTCTCTACCCAAACGCTGTCTTGGTGAGAAGGATCATGTAGATACACTAAAATAATAATGATAAGAAATTGTTAAATTAAAAAGACAACTCTGGGGGCTTCCCTGGTGGCGCAGTGGTTGAGAGTCCGCCTGCCGATGCAGGGGAAACGGGTTCGTGCCCCGGTCCGGGAAGATCCCACATGCCGCGGAGCGGCTGGGCCCGTGAGCCATGGCCGCTGAGCCTGTGCGTCCGGAGCCTGTGCTCCACAGCGGGAGAGGCCACAACAG
>NW_020174048.1:4201304-4228177 GCF_003031525.2 Neophocaena asiaeorientalis asiaeorientalis
AAAAAAAAAAAAAAAAAAAAAAAAAAGACAACTCTGAGCATTTGGACAAAAGGGACTGAGTTAACCAAAACAAAGCTAATTCAAAATCGAGACAAAGTTTCCCTTCACCATCCGGTAGGAATGGGAATTTGGGTCAGCAGCAGAGAAATAACAAATTACATGTTTTTCCCCCACATTCCAATTTGCTGAGAGTTCAGTTCCTCCCTCTAAACATACAAAGAAAGAAAGAAAGTTAAGCATCTTGAACTATTTGTACAAGAGGTTTTATAAAAGCATTTCATTGACTTGGAATAGATTTCTCTTTGTTCCACTGAAGCAATGCTAATTGGAAAGAAACCAAACCAGCATTATTGTCCACCAATGGGTCCACGAAGTACAGGCCTCCTGACTGGACAGCCCCTGGCTGAGAAGGTGCATCAAAGGTAAATTTTAGCTCCTGATGCTTCTGATTTCCAACTTTTGCCAAATGCATTCTCCACTAGAGCCTGCAGAGTTGCCCAGCAATTTCATTTAGGACATATCACTGAATGCCTTTAAGCCCACCTACGCCTCACAGAAAACTGGCTGGAGTGTTCCCCTGTGGTTTAGCTTGAAGGAACTGAGGCCAGGAGGAGAGGGAAGAACCCAGGCAATGGATCCCTGGCTGAGTCCAAGACCAGGAGTCACGGGAGGGAGGGGGAGGGAGGGGGAGGGAGGGAGAAAGAGCAACAAAGCCAGTTGCTTGCATTGGTCTTGAAGGAATTAGAGGGAGGGGAGGGAGGGGCCAGGCAGGGCAAGGGTGAGATTTCTGCTTGAGTTCAAGATTCCACATGTGCAATAATCTTGTTTCTGTCTTAGTCCGTTTGGTCTGCTATAACAGAAATACCACAGTCTGAGAGGCTTATCAACAACAGAAATTTATTTCTCACAGTTCTGGAGGCTGGAAAGTCTAAGATCAAGGTGCCAGCAGATTGGGTGTCTGGGGAGAGCCCACTTCCGGGTTCATAGGCGGCCGTCTTCTTGCTGTGTCCTCACTGGCTGGAAGGGGCAGGGAGCTCTCTGGGGTCTCTTTCATAAAAGCACAAATCCTATCCATGAAGGCTCCACCCTCATGACCTAATCAGCTCCCAAAGGCCCCACTTCCTAATGCCACTGGGGTTAAGATTTCAATATATGAATTCTGGGGAGACACAAACATTCGGTTCATAACAGACAGTAAAGCTGGGGATATGGTATTGGTGAAGCAAAGTGAAAAACAATTTGTTGGAGTCCAGTTGGCCGAGGACCTAGGATGCTGGGTATTGGACTGGATATCCTCAAGGGTATTAAAGTGATAAGACAATGACTAGATTCAGGGTAGAAAAATATGTCAGGAGCTCAAGTCCGGAATGATTTGAGGGCATGTTCAAGAGTTTGGTCATCGAAAATGAAAACACAAGGTACAGAGGGTATAACCTGAGAGCAGGAACCTCAAAGGAAGAAGATGTTTAGATGTTTTGAAAGTGAGGTAACGGCCAACGTAGCAATGACAGCGTGTGCATTTCTTAGGGACGCTATAACAAATTACCACAAATTTAGTGGCTTCAAACAACAGGAAAATTTATTCTGTTACAGTTCTGGAGGCCAGAATTTCAAAATAAGCCTTTGGAGCTACGGTTCAGGAGTGGGTGGAGCTGCTCGGCCCCTGGAGGCTCCAGGGCAGACTCCACTGGCTGTGTCTCCAGTTTCTGGTGGATGCTGGCATCCCTTGTTTTGTGGTGTCCCAACTCCAATCTCTACCTCCGTGGCCATGTCGTCTTCTCCTGTTCTGTCTGGATGTGTCATCAAACGCCCCTCTGCCTCTCTCATGAGGATGAATGCGACTGCGTTTGGGGTCTGCCTGGATTACTAAGAATAACCTCACCATCTCAAGATCTCTACTCTAATCACATCTGCAAAGACCTGTCTCTCTCTCTCTCTCCTTCCCTCTCTTTCCCTCTCTCTCTCTCTCTCTCTCCCTCCTTCTCTCTATCTTTCTCTCTCTCTCCCCTTCTCTCTCTCTCTCTCCCTCCTTCTCTCTCTCTCTCCTTCTCTCTCTCCCCTTCTCTCTCTCTCCTTCCCTCTCTCTCTCTCCATATAAGGTAATGTGCACAGGATCCAGAGATTAGGAGGGGCTATCTTTTGGGGTACCTTTGTTCAGTCTACCACAAATGCTAAAGTGGATGTGGCAGCAGGGCTCCTAGGAAAGTACTGGAATTCAGTTAAACCAGGGGTCTGCAAACTACAGCCTGCAGGCCAGTACCAGCTTTTGTAAACAAATTTTATGGGCACACAGCCATGCCAGCTTGTTTACATATAGTCTCTGGCTGCTTTCCTGCTACAAGGGCAGAATTGAGTAGTTGAGACAGTAACCATATGCTTCTCAAAGCTGAAAATACTTACTCTCCAGCCCTCGACAGAACAAGTGTGCCAATCCCTGGGTTAGACCAAGAACATGATGGAATGATCCTAGGGAGATGATGAGGTTTTCATTTACAAGTGATCAGTAGACCTGTGTGCATAAGAAGGTCAGTGGGAGAAAAACCCACAAAATGCCACCGGATTTTACACTTAGACCTTGATAGTTTGGGGTATAATATTTCAATAAAATTGTGAATGTAGAAAACAGGTATTAAGAAGGAAATGCTAAGAAAATGGATGTTCGTGAAATATTTTGCTCTTTGCTTAATAAAATATACTAGTTATCCTCTGTATTTATATATATACAAATATATATTTAGTAACTACTTATTAGTTGGTAAAATATATTTTCTTGAAAATATTTTCCAAGAAGTTTGTGTATCCTGTTAAAGGAAAAAATTAGAATCTGAGTATAACAGCATAGCAGGGTAAAAATAAAAGTAGGCTTGTGATATTGTTTAATCAAGAAAGTCTTGAGACTGTAGACAAAGAGGGGAAGGAGAGAGACTAAAGGAGGGCAAGAAGGGGACGGGAAAGGTGGTGTGTGAGGCACCAGCCCAAGGACCACAGGGACCAAGACCTCGGGGAGAGGGACCCACGTAACAAGCGCGAAGGAGCCTTGTTCTCTCTAGGGCCAAGGAGGAAGGAGTGGACAGAGACATCTAGACCCCTTGAGGTAGAGGTCCCAGCAGAAAAGGGGCTTTGAAACTTTGTAACAAATGGAATGTGGCTAATCCTAGAGTTTAGAAACACAGGGCTCTATATAGGCTCCTGATTAAACTGAGAGCTGGGAGGACTGAGTGAGAAGTTTTATGGGAAACCACAGGGTAGAATCGTCAGCTGACTGTGCGGAGCGAAGACTGGGCGCTGGCTGTGAGAATCTGAGTAACGGCTGCCGTAGGGGATGCATGGAGGGATTTCACAAGAGGCTACGGAGGGTCTCAGCTCCACTGGGGAGCGTGGATTTGAGCCAGTCGGTAGGGAGCTGGTGGCGTGTGTGTGTGTGTGTGTGTGTGTGTGTGTCTGCGTGTGTTTGTAAGAGGGGGAGAATCAGAGAAAGATTTACAGAGAGAGGGAGACAGAGACTGAGCCTGGGAGGGAGGGAGAGAGATTCTCCAGCTGTGTCCGGCCTTCCTGGCTTTGTCGCTGCTAAAGCACGTGGAAGGCAGCCTCACTCAGGGCACAGCTCTCGACAGCGGGCTGGGCCACAGTGTCAGGACAGGAGGGAGGCTTGAGACAGGACAGGGTTACAGTGACTGCTGCCAGGAGACTAAAGCAGAAAGGGGCAGGGGCCTGGGAAGACAGGAAGGTGTCAGGGAGGCCACCTTTCTGTCGGTTCTTGTATCCTCGGTGACTACAACAGTTCCTGGCACTCGACAGGTGCTCAAATATTTGAGCACTGGATTAGTGAAAAAGTGCATTTTTGAGAGCCCTCAATGTTCCAAGCACAACCATCACAGCAAACTCCCCCAGCGGCGTTACCGGGAGCACCCTACAGCCCACACTGACCACCCACGAGGACAACACTACTCCAGAGGCCAGATGCGATCTGCCTGTAAGGGGCAGAGCTGGGATTCCGACCCAGGCGCCCGACGCTCCGTCTTTCCCACACTTGGGCTTCCTCTGATAAACCCTCTGACGTGGGCCACACACAGCAGCGGTGGGGGTGTGAGGAGCGCCGTCTGCTGCGGTTTGGTCCTGTTAACTGAGTGCTCAGTGTGCAGCTCCGGTGCCCAGCAGTGTCATTAAGACACACCCTTCCGTGTTTTACTGCTCACCTGTGTACAGTCTGCTTGTCCAGACTTCCTGGCAAGTACAGGCCTCAGGCGCTGAGGCCAGGTTGCCCGTGGTGACAGGCGCAAACAAAGGGAGGACAGAGGAAAGCATCCAGAGGGGAGAGTTGGGAACCATGGAAACTGTCCAAACGGAGAGTCACAAAGAAGCATCCAAAGGGGCCGGGAAGACACAGAGACGCGCGCAGAGGCAGATGAAGGGGACCTGGGACTGGCGAGGCCGGCACACGCGGGGCGCTGGGGTGAGCAAGACGCAGAGCCTCAAGGGCGCCAAAGACTCGGCCGCCCCCGCGGGGCTTTATTCCCACCGTAGACCGGAAGAAGGATCCTAAAGGCGACCAAAGCAGTTTGGACGGGGCTAAATGTCGTTTCTCTCACCCCAGGTGGACCTAGTGATCTCTCTGTGCTCTCATACAGTCTTCCTGTGCGATAACTGCCTTGTAACTCACTAGCCTCGGGCTCTGAACGGTCCTCTCGTGCACCCATCTTTTCTCCCCGCTGAGTTTGCCCTCACAGCTTGCCATCCACGGCTCGGAAAGAAAGATCCAGGCTTTCGTGACACGTTCCCTTTGTGATCAAGTGCAATTGATTTGGTGACAGAGTTGGTGTACGTGACTCCGGGCTCATTTAGGGAAGGCTCATAGCATTTCCAGAGGTTGGGATTTCCAGAAGTGTAATTCCCTCACGAGTAGGGCCTTTCCAATTCTGTCCTGACCTGAGTTGCGCGAATATCTCCAATTATCCTGCTGAGGCTGAGCACCTGGGCCTTCTCCCTGCCTCTCATCTGTGCCTCTTGTGACACATTTGCTTCGCGGCCCTCACCTATGTCCACTGCACATCTCGCCCACCTTCTGCTGGCCCCTGCTTTCAGGACTAGCCCACTTTGGGTCCAGAAGAACTCTGGAAACGATTCAGTAAAGCAGGAAGTTTTATACGTGCTGGTCCAGTCTCCCATGGCCACTGAAGATCGCAAGCCAGCTTCACTCCCCAGGAAAGCGTGAAGGAACAAACCAGCTAGTATCACATCGTCGCCATCCACCTTCCGAGGGTCAGCAGTACACGGCAGGCGCCCACTTCAGAGCCCAGAGTGGAGGAGAGGGAGAAGCAGTACCCAAATCACGAATCAATCAACCCAGAGGCTTTTCAAGTGACTAAAAACGCCTCTGAGCTGTTTTCTCCTCCGTGTCTCCCTGCCCTCCCCTGCTTTCAAGTGTACCTGGGCGCCTCTACAAACAAAAATAACAAGGGCACTCAGGTCCTTCAAACAAAGCAAGCTGTGATCCCTCCGTGGCTGCCACGTCGATGGGTGAATGGTGCTCCCTGGACTTGGGAAGACCAATATCCGATGTGCTTTGGGATCTTAATAATACGATTATTAAGGACTAGACCAGTGCAGAAATGTGTTTTTCCCGTAGCACCTGTAGCTACAAAAATCCAGAGAGAGCAGAAATAAAAAAAAAAAATGGTTTTGCTTAGGTCTGTCTTTGAAATTCGTTCTCCTTCTGTAGTAGGGACCTGTCAATCAAACGCCTAAAGTAAGAAAAATGGCTGTTCTTACTAAAAGTCAACTGAGGACAATGTGGCGGGTCTCACTTAGGTAGAAACCAGTGCATCACATGCTCCAGGAAAGGGGAAATATCTTGTTGGTGCTTTAGGACTTTGAGAAAATTCATATCGTATAAATGAATCATCAATACAAATCTTGTCTGACTCAGGTGCATCTTCTGCCTCTGGGCCAACCTGCCACTCAACACTGAGCTCTTACCGAACCCTGGTTCCACTTAAGCTGTGCTCCTAGAAGTTCTTATTTCAGACGTAGCAGGAGAAAAGGCTTCCTTCCCATCCTTCTATGTCCATGGGAAACACCCCCATGTTTCCTTCCTTAGTCCCCTGTCCCCCGTCATCCTTTCTTCCCCTTTCCATTTAAAAGGGAGTTATAGAGTTTTTACAAAACTTTACATTTTAGAGATCATGGAATATTAAAGTTGGAAGAGGTTTTAGGCATCATCAAGTTCAGCTCCCTCCTTTTATAGACGAGAAAATTGAGGATCAGATACGTTGAAACGTATCCAAATTCTACACCTAGTTAGTGGCAAAGCCAGAAATAAAACATAGGTCTTTCACCATCTATCACAGCGCTTTACCCACCACACTAAGGATTTCCAAAATTGCCTGATTGTCCAAATTACTACTGGCCCTTGTGAGAAGCTCAGACCCCACGTCGTCTCTGGAGATGCCAAGTCTGCAGTAACAACCTTCCCATGATTCTTAGGAGCAGGCATTGTCTGGGAAATCCTTCATGTCAACACTCTGCTTTGCTCTCTTCCCTCAAAGGGAATTCTCTTTCCCCATCTGCAGTGGATGCCTTGAATGGAAGAGTCAGGAGCAGAAGGGAGAAGAGCTTGGCTTGTTCTGACTTCCGGTAGCTTCTCAAGGGGAAAGAAGCAGGAAACAGAGAGGAACCCCCAGCATGACCACTGCAGCCCCCCGTGGATTTTTTCCCTTGTTCAAATTCTCAAAATCTTATTGTCTCTTTGGGTAGCAATCATCTGTTGCCTGTTATTGGGTTAGTTTTTCTATTCACTTATATTTCTTGGTCACATTAATTGTGAGATTATTAAGAAGAGAAAGAACGTCTAGTTTACCTTTACTTATCTCTTAATATATACCATGATGCCTTATTAATTAATTGATTGAAGCCCATTTTGACTTCCAATTTATAAGACAAACAACAGGACAGTATTTCCCTCATCGCCTGTCCTAATGACCCAAAAGCAACTAGGAGAATTACCAAGAAATGAGGGCACTTTCCATTTTTAAAGAAAATAGTAGCACCTGGAAAATGAATAGTGTATGAGGAAAGGCTGTCAAATACAGTCAAGGTCAAATGGGGGCCTGGAAGGTATCATGAGAGGATGCCTGGGCCTGCAGACTTCAGACTCAGGAGAACACTGGTTTTTCAGAGTAGGGGTCACATCCACAGCCTGATTTAGAGGAATGGGAATGGGCTGGAAGTAGGAGTCTATCTGGATCTGTTTGGCCATACGGAGGAGCAAGGCAGGAAGCTGAGTGGGGAATCACACGCGTACGCCATGTCTCCAGGAAGCAGTGTGTAGCTGAGGCAAAGCAGAGGGAGGAGCCTCCACATGGCGGCAGCCCTTTAGCTCCTGCTTCTGTTGAATGTAGAGATGGAAAGGCTAAAATAACTAGATCCCATGTACAGTCCTCTTTCACAGGGAGAATCCCTGTTCACTGGCAACTCACCTCATCCAAAGATGAGAAGGGAGAAGAGGAAGGAGGAGAGACAGTATAGAACTATACAGAACTACTATACGACTATAAGAAAAAAGAACGAAGCAAACAAACACTTATCGTAAAAACAATGACACAAGCAGATAAAGAAGTATGGCTAAAGTTCACACACAAGTTCACAAACAAACAAACAAAGAAAACCCTAGATAATGAAATTGCTTCTATAAAACAGTTCTACATAGAAATACAAAAGCTCAGGAAAGATCTGTCAAGAAAACAGGAAAAGTTGGAACTTGAGTTGGCAGAGATCAGGGAGTAAGTGGAAAATTACAAAATACTATCTCAGAAATGAAGGCCATATTGGAGGTAGTGAAATAGAAATTAGACATTTTATAGAAATCTAATAAAGGCCATGGAAAGTATAATTTTAAAAGTAAGAAAAATGAAATGGAAGTGAACTAAGTACTGAAAAGGAGTAGCGAAGGAATGGTCGGTAATCGTGGATAATGGAAGACAGACAAAGGAAACCCAACATATGAATAATCAGTGCCCCAGCCCCCCAGAAGGAGGCTCCATACACTTTGCATGATTCAAAAAGGCTTAATGAAGCAGTATACCATGTCTTAGAAAGAAACAACAACAGAAACAAAAAGACAAAGAACTGTTAACTATAGGACACACCCTGGTAACATGACTGGATATTAAAAAGTCAATAAAGGGAGGAGGCTGAATGCCCACATAACCAATTTAAGAACTCAGAATGCAGGTGACACATTATTATTGTAAGGTCAATGAAAAACAATACCTGTCTTTTGGTCTGCACTGTTACAGAGATAGTAAACTTAGGTTGCTACAAAAGTTGCCACAGCCTGAACGAAGAAAGTCTCAAATATCCTCAAGGTGTTACTTCCTAACTCCTTGCTCCATAGAAGAGAAAAGCTCTGTCCAGCCCAACCAAAAACTGGAACTGGAGGGCGGGCTGGAGCCAACTGCCAATCACTAATCATGTCATGTCCAAATATCTGGAACAGGGGCTTGGCCAGCATGTACACAGAAATAAAACAGCATTCTCTAATCATAATGTAATAGAAATTATTTTAAAAATTTAAAACTCTATCCCCTTAAAATTTTTAAACTTTCTATCTTTAACAACTATTGATAACAGAAGATATGGAAAAGCATAGGCTCTTGGAAATAGTGACAATGAAGATATATAGCTAGCAAAGCCCCAAAAAAAAAAAAAAAAGATATATAGCTAAAATATCTTAATATTTTTATAAAATAAATAGAAATTAAATTGAAGTATTTACTATTTTACATTATTTGATATATAAATGTATAAATATATAATTATACAGCTAAAACATTTTAATACCTAAAGGCAGAGAAAAGGTAGTGCATTAAGTATTTCTAAGAACCACAAGTAAAGAATAAAAATAAATGAGATAAGGATCTAACTCACAGAGTTAGAAAAGGAAGGGGAAAGAAGTCCAAAATGATTTATCAGTCTGGAAAAAGCTGAAACTGAAATTAGCAGAAACAAAGCCAACAATGACTTTTCACCATATTTCCTTTGTCCTATTTAGATGTTGCTCCATGTGCATATACAATCTTTTTTAATGTACTTTTTACAAAGCAAGGGATTTTCTTCAGATCTAAAAGGTTATGATTGTGTCTCAAAAATTAAACCACACGTCAGGAAGAAAAGAATGCTAGAGGAACGAGAGGCAGTTCCTACGTCATTTCCTTCTCTCTCTGCCCTTCCAAACGTCGCCAGTCCTTCTAAAAAGATACAGCAGTGCTCCTAGAAAGAGCAGCCCCCAAGTCCCATGTGAAGCCATGAAATGTGGCCTGGAAAACCACAGCCTGAGCTCCCTCTCCAAACACCCCATGGACGTGTCCACACTCACAGGATGTCTCTGACCTGATGAAGAGGGTTATGGGCAACATCTTAGCTTAATTAAAGCTCACAGGACAAAGTTTCATGGAAAGGCAGAACATAGGAGACCTGGTCCTGAAAGAGCAAGAGGCAAGTCTGGAATGAAATCCATGGTCCTCATGAGCTGTGTGATCCCAGACAACACAACTAGGCTTGGTTCTCCTCACCTGAAAACCGGGAGAGCAATATCCACGTTACACGATGTCAGGGGAGAGTCATGAGTGCTAGTGTCCTGCAGGATGAGCACTTGGGTGGGGTCTCCCTTCTTTATCACTCCCTGAGTTCTCTCCCTTCACTTCTTAGCACTCACTCCTTACCTACTGACACCGTCAGACCACCAGAAGAGGGGAGACCAGCTTTCGCCAAATCCCTGGGACTGGCTCATACCCGAAAAAATGCAGTTAAAAAAGCTGAGATCAACATTACGAGGAAAATTCCGTACTGTACTCCAGTTCCATTTATTATAAATAGGTGGCTGTATTAGGGAAAAAACAAAAAAGCAAAGAAGAAAAAATATACATATTTTAAATAAATGTGTTACCTTCAGGCACCTTGGAATAGGAGATAGACTCAAGGGAAGATGGGTCAAAACAGCATAATCTCCAGGGCGGCAACAACCTTGAGCGTCGGTGTTTCCACATCTCTGCATTCAGGCCTCTTGTCATCTTATGCTACCCACGGCCTGAGGCAATTCACACAGGTCCTGTTTCTATCATCTATGTGCTGATGACTTAAAACTTCATCTCCAGGGCTTCCCTGCTGGCGCACTGGTTAAGAGTCCGCCTGCCGATGCAGGGGACACGGGTTCCAGCCCTGGTCCGGGAAGATCCCACATGCCGCGGAGCAACTAAGCCCGTGCGCCACAACTACTGAGCCTGTGCTCGAGAGCCTACAGGCCACAGCTACTGAGCCCGTGTGCCACAACTACTGAATCCCACACGCCTAGAGCCCGTGCTCTGCAACAAGAGAAGCCACCGCAATGAGAAGCCCGCGCACTGCAATGAAGAGTAGCCCCCGCTCATTGCTACTAGAGAAAGCCCGCACACAGCGACTAAGACCCAATGCAGCCAAACATAAATAGATAAAATAAATAAAAATAAAGTTCCCTCTAGAAAATAAATTAATTTTAAAAATAAAATAAAATGTGTCCCAGAACTACAAAACCCAACTCACAGACTGCCCTCTGTAAGACTTTCCCTCAAACTACCTCTGTCCCCTCACTCACACAGACACCGCCAGCCAGAACCTGCTATAAAAGGGTTCACCACAGTGTTACAACTCTTACAATGCTGTCGTTTCCCCTCATGATCAATTTAAAAGAAGGAATTTGTGTTCTCCGGTACCCAGTGCCATGATTCACACATAACTGGAATCTAATGAAACTTTGTGGAATTAAGCAAGGTTCTTCTTTGCCTTCTCACACGGTTCTGGCACCTACCCCATATACTCCCAGCTCCTCTGCAAGATGTCATGATACCTGTCACTTTGCTACCATGGTTTAGCGTCTCAGAGGACATGCATATAGGACATTACAACATGGATATCAAGATTAATATGTACAAAATGGAATTCACCAACTTTCAACCCATGCAGCTTCTTTCCCCATTTTTCCTCCTTCTGTCAGTAACACTCTTGATCGGGAGACGTAATATCTTGGGATCAGATTCAGCCTTCTGTTTGATCCCTTCCTTAACATTTATTATTCTACGATATTTCCTACATTCTTTTATTTTCCATTTCCAGTGCCACCCCTATTTGCTTCTTTATTTCAATAGCTTTCAAAGTAATCTCTTTGCTTAAAGTCATATTACGTGATTGATCCAGACAAAATTTACTGAAAGTTTCTAAAGTCATTCCTGAATTCTGAACGTAAATATTTCTGCATTGATTTGACATTAAAAATCTCAGGTATTTTATCATTTGCCCTCAAATTTATAAATTCAACTTTGTCCAATGTAAGTCCCCGTATTAAAGCTTTCCTTTTTTTGAGTTAGTCTCATTCTTTCCAAGAAAAGTCATGCTGCCGCCTGTGTTCATGCTGCTTCACACCAAAACAGCCCACTGCTTCTTTCATTGTTCACCCAAATCCTACTTATTCTTCAGGGACAAACTCAAATTCTGCATTCCCCGTATAGACAGTGGAACTTGAGAAGGAAAGGGATAAGATCTGGGACACTGGCCCATCGTGGGTCAAACACAGTGCCCTGGAACTCCACGTTGGAGTTAGGCAAACTAACCAGTGGCCCCATGCACCCCCAGGGGTACCGTTAACCTCAGGCCTACAGGCTCGGCCACCTGCCTCCCCGGCGGCCACACAGCCAGCCTCAGCAGAGAGGACCCAGGGACCAAGCTTTCTTCCTTCCAACCAGGCAGCAGGTCCCTTAGACAGACCTGAAAGACACAGGGAGGTTATTCTCACCTGTGTGGCCCAGACAGCACACTGATGCAGTCCTTTCCTGAGGCCATAGACCAGAGGTAATGGTCTCTTGAGACCAAAGGAAAAAAAAGTGGGTTCACCACCTCCCATCCCATACCCTGCAAGCGAACTAAACCTTCTGCACTCACTGTTTCCTCTCCCCCAGGGAATCTCAGCCCATTTGCCCCCAACAGGCACAACCACGTACACTCAGAAGCCAGTGCAAGAGGCAGGTACTGGAGAATCACAACCACTGCTCCTCCCTCGGCACTGCCTGCACACCGGGCGCCAAGCTGAAGGTTTACCTGTGTGTCCACTTGACTTCTCAGGGCAGCTCAGCCTCAGCTATCAGGACCTTCATTTTACAGATAAGAGGCTGAAGCTTAGGAAAACTACAAAAGACCAAGTCAGTGTGTGAGCCCGGGTTGGAACCCAAGTCAGATGGCCCCCAAGAAGTCAGGCTGTTCATCATTAAAATAAAGTTACTTCAGGAAGCTTTTCTATCTACGGGTGAAAGGATGACAAGTGCCGTGGACAGTATCATTCTGCCCTACACACCACAGTGCTCCAGAAATAAGTCGATAGTAGCCACATAAAAAATATCCAAATGGAAAAAGATTTAGTCAGTTACACCGTTCACATGAGCTCTAGGGACGGTGCTCGTGTGATCAGAGTGGAACCCCCATGCGTAAATGAATGAAGTAAAAACCAAAGAAGTAGAAACGACTTCACTATTAACTCTTACTTAACAATATCACCGATTTGCATAGAGTTTATATTATCTTGGCTGTGGTCAAGAAGATGGCCCAGAAGAATAAATGATATTTTCAACAAGTTTGTATAGTCTTAGGAAATTGCTACAGCACAGGTTGGGTTCAGCAGAAAACAGACTGTGAAATGGATGCCCAGGTAGCTTTCTGGGAGGACCTGTTCTGGGGTGAGAAGCTGTGACGTGAGCCAGAGGGAGGTGTAGTGGAAACCTCAGCCTACCCCATGGAGGGTTGTCACCCGCTGAGGCAAAGGAACTGACCTTTATATACCCCACCATGCGCCAGGCACTGGCTAAGCTCTGCCTACAGGAGGGCCATAGCCTCGGCCAAGGCAGCTCCCTTATGTTGGGGGAATACCTGGGTATAGTTGCTTAGAGCTGCCATAACTAATCATCATAAACTTGGTGTATCCCACCCCTCCCCCCATCCACCCCCCAAAAAATATGTCTGTGTCCTAAGCTCTGAAAACTGCAACCTTATTTGGAAAAAGGGTCCTTGCAGATATAATTAGGTTAAGGATCCAGAGGTGAGATCACTCCGGATTATCTGGGTGTGCCCTAAATCCAATACTGAGTGTCCTTATGAGAGACACACAGAGGAGAGACACTGAAAGAGGAGAAGATGGCCACGTGAAGACAGACAGAGATTGGAGTGATGCAGCCACAAACCAGAAGCTAGAGGATGCAAACATTTCTAGAGAGAGAAAACATTTCTGTTGTTTATTTTCCTGTTGTAAATGTCTGTTGCCATAACAAATGATGATACACTGGAAAGCACTGAGCTGTGAGCTCCCAGCAGGCTGCCCTGCCAGCAGCTGGGGAACCAGCGCTTGGTTTTGACAGCAGGGATCTGAGAGGTGGCCTTCCACGCTCACCACACCACACCTGCAAGCTTTCTCCAGCAGGGCTCATTCTTTATCGTGCAGGTTCTGTCCTTTGTTAAATCCCCATCAACATCATTCTTGCAACCCATTTTTATGGAGCAGCTGCTATTGTCTGGGACCATGTTAGGCTTTGGGCATTCCAGTGATGACTGAAGAAGTCATTGCCCTCAAGTAGCTGGGAGGATGACAGACAAAGAAGAAGTGTTGAAAAGGCTCTAAGTGGTGTTCCAGAGCCACAGACAAAAAAGCACCATCTTATCAAAGGAAGGAATGCAGCCTGAGGGCCAGTGAGTGGAAGAAGCGACCTTTGATTGAGTGCCCTGAAAAGAGCTGGCTGGGCAAAGAGTGAAAAGCGTGGGGAGACAAGACGGTGGGTCCAGGCAGCAAGACTGGACGTGAACATCAAAGCTCGGGAGAGAAAGGGAGGGGCAGAGAACTGTCCCTGGGCTCCTGGGCCAGCTTCTCCAAGGCGGTCCCGACCACCCCTTAGGTGCGCTTGTGAAACCAACATCCAGGACCTACACGGGGTTGCCCTGTCTCAGGGCATCTGTGTCCCTCACAAACCTGTCCTGTGAGTCTCATACACCCAACGCTGACAACCACTGCTCTAATATTCTGTTAGAATAAGACAACCGTGCAGACTTCTCACTTTTTAAAATAAGGAAGAAATATCAAAGTCTTCCTATTGATAATGTAACTGCTCTATAAAGACGTGAGCAATTTATCACAAAAACAAGTCTAATTTCTCAATCTTCTCCTTCATGGACATGCTATATACATACAGGCAGATACACTGTACATACACATAGATGGATGTTATACATTTGAAATCTTTTCACATTAGCTTAATCCTGAGTCCGTGTAGGTGTCATCGTACGGGAGTCTAAACTGTACAAATACAAGCACTCCAAGCCCAGCGCCATCTGTGTGACAGGAGCTGGCAGTAAAGACGGTCAGTTAGCACTGAAGACCTAAAAGGATTCGCAGTAGTAAAAGTCACCTCTGGATGGACCACCGTCCTGAAAGCTGTCATCACTCAGAGTCCCTCTCCCTCCTGCTTCAGGAGGTAATTGCAGCATGTGTTTCCTGAAGTCCTTGAAACGAGCACATGCCCAGCTTCTATTCCTTGACTAGCAGGCAGCTCGGAGGGGAGAGAGAAGGGGCTTTGAGCAGAGCCAGCCTGAGGCCCGCGGGTCAGGTGTGAGGGTGCAAACAGCTGCTCCTTCAAGGGACTCCTCAGGCCTCTTCTCCTCCTCACATTTGGCCACAGGCTTCCAGGCAGGCCCTACTGTGTGATTTCCAGACGGTGGGGACTTGGCCTTAAAAACCAACAGACTAGCTTAACTCTTAAGTGTCAATCATAGCTGCTGGGGGAGTGCTAACATGTTAATTAGTTTGCGTAGTTTTTTGTTTTTCACTGTGATCCCTTTGATTTACTTAATTTACTACATTCAGATGAACAAATTCAACATGCCTTTTATCACCGGGCTTTTTCTGTCCTTTCTATTTCATAGTAGCCCTGGCAACAATCTCAGATCTTGGGTGTAGACTCACAGTTTCCTGGCGCTACGCACCAGCACGCATTGATACCCATGAGAACTCGTGTCGTGCGGTCACAGACTTCACGTAAGGAATAGTCATCAGAGCCTAACCAAGCCGGCACTTGGCTTTCTTCACAGGCTCTGTAAGCAACCAGCTCACTCATGAGCTTGGCTTAGAAGAAAAAGAATCATGGGGAAGCAACCAGGAATAATAAGTGACCGCTCATTTCCTCTTTCTCAAAAAAAAAAAAAAGTGATGGAAAGTCTATGAAAAGAGAATGATTCCTTCAGGATCACTTCTGGGTTTGTGTCTCTCAGTGGATGCAAAGAACAAAAGGAAGAACTTCTAAGGATGAGGCTCCAAAGAATGCCAGGATTTTCAGCTCAACATGGACCCTATTTCTCATTTCATTCATTACATGCATGAACTGTGAGAAACTTTCCTTTCCTTGAAAGTATCAGGGCAAAAGTTCATCAAGCAGTGGTTCTCCCTGGGCGCCAGGGCGAAAGCCCACCTGCAGAGCACAGGTGCAGGCAGTGAGGCAACCTCAGCATCTTCACGGGAAGACACCTCCTTTCCCTAACCAACTGGACGTCTCGGTCCTGGTATAGATGTCCACCTTTTGTTTACAAAATATTATCTATATAAAGACCAAAAAGAGGAAAATAACAGGAAAGTAGGCATTCTTAGCCCTGTCAGATAAGTGTAAAATGGGCTATTACAGACTGGAAGGAAGCTACATTTGGGGTGTCTGAGGAAATCTGCACAAGGACGACCTATTTTAGTATTTAAGAATTAAAGCTGTGTACCGAAAATGGGTGAAAATAATATCCAGGGTCTGAAGAATCCACGTGATCCAAAGAAAAACCTCCAAGACAGATCTTTAGAATTTTTTTTTTTTACTACAGTGCAAAGTCCAAACCACATTTAGCAGTTCGATGTTAGTTAATAGAAGAGCAGAGTGAGAGGGTTTCAGTAGGGAAATCTAGAAAGAAGAGCTCCAGGTAGAAATGTGGGAAAAGAGCATGAAGGAGTTTACTCCAAGGAAGGTGATAAATGTATCACCCTCACACACAGCTGCGCTGGGAGAAGCCCAGAGTGGTTAGCAGTAAGGCAACTTTCCACTTAAATTCCTGCTACTAAAGAATTCTAACCAAACTAAATGCCAACAACAGGGGATTGATTAAATAAATAAATTATAATGTGAGTTGTGAAAGAATAATGAAATCAGAAAGTATTCTGATTGTTATATGTAAAAACAAATTACAAAACAGATCCCATTTTCGAAAAATACTGGCATTGCTGGATCAGTATAGAGCGACTTAAAGATAATATATGAGCACAGAAAAGGAGCTGAAATGAAGAAAACCAAAACAGTAGCAGCGGTTATCAATGGCAGGGGAGACTATGAATTACTGTTATTTCCTTCTTTGCATTTTTCGCTGTTTTTTGTTTTTCAAATTTCCTAAATTGAATATATATCAAATTTTATTTTTTAAATTTCTAGTTATTTTTTTCTCCCAAAACATGAAGCTTCCATTGCTATTTCTTTTAGAAGGGATTTCTCTTCCTAAAGTAAAACTTTTCACTTTCTAGTTTTCCAACGAACATTAAACTAATGTACATAATTACTGTTATGTATTTTGTTTTGTTTTGTTTTAAATTTATTTATTTTTGGCTGCGTTGGGTCTTGTTGCTGCACATGGGCTTTCTCCTGTTGAGGCGAGCGGGGGCTACTCTTCGTTGCAGTGCACAGGCTTCTCATTGCAGTGGCTTCTCTTGTTGCGGAGCACAGACTCCAGGCATGTGGGCTTCAGTAGTTGTGGCACATGGGCTTAGTTGCTCCGCGGTATGCGGGATCTTCCTGGACCAGGGCTCGAACCCGTGTGCCCTGCATTGGCAGGCGGATTCTTAACCACTGTGCCACCAGGGAAGCCCCACTGTTATGTATTAATAAGCAGATGCTTTATTGATAAGAAATTATCAAATTCTATTATTTTCCACATTAAAGATTATTTTTTAAGAGTTTTGTGACTTGATCTGAATAAAATTTATCAAGTGAGTACTGGTTTCCTTGCAGTTCAACAGAGAATTAGAATGAATCAAATGTTTTAAGACTTTCTTCTCATACAATATTAACACAGTTTCATTTATATGTTGAAGTGAACCCTCCAACATGCGTACGCACGCACACACTTCCAAAATTCCAAAACTTCCAGTCATTTCTAAAAACTTATATTCAAAGTCATGAGTTTTAAAACCATCCTAAAAGCAACATTCATGGGAAATAAGTACAGTATGAATTTCCTACTGTATTAAAAATTATTCATTCTGAAACACTAAAGTGTTTTTTCAAGTCTGACTTAATCATACATGGCACCTTGTTTCCCTACCCTGACAAATACTATGTGTAAAAGTATAAAACTAAGTGGCGTGTACATGAAGGACTGAACCGTTAAGTCACCCACCAATGACGAGATTTTCAAAACGTGCTCCATTTAAACAATTGTACAACGAGTCAAAACATCAAGACGGGCTGAACGAGGACTAATGGCCTCTTGACTGCACTCACAGGCAGTTTTACTTTCCTCAAATATTTACTTGTTTCTATGTGCCAAGATATCGTCCTGGGGGGAAAACTAAAGTCCTTTGTGAAAGGCAGCTGCAGAGAGTTAAGATGCAATCTTTTATTTGGCCTATCTATTAATATCCTAGTATTCTGCGTTCTTTATCAATTTTGCTTTAATTATATATGCGACGCTGATCTCAAATGAGAAAGTTCTACCTCAACCCAGAAACTCTTTTATTTCCAATATCCCAATTACTTTGCTGGTTTCTACTTAGTGCTTCTTCCCCCTATGACTCCACCTTGATTTCCTCTTATTTTTCATCCTGAACACACACGCACACGACTGTTAATGTCCCTTCTAGAAACGGACTCCTAGTTATAGTTCTCTTCAGTTAATAGCTTGGAGTAGGCAGGCAGGAGCCCATAAAAATACAATCTTTAATCTTAAGGACTTCCTGTCCAACTAGGCGTCAGAGCAGACCAACCGGCACCAAGCAAATGGCGTGACCCGCGGTGGCTCCCAGGGTGGATAAACAAGCCTGATTAGGAGTTATACTCTGTTAGCGATATTCTCCATGTTTCTGCGTCTGTAACAGTCATGTTGCCCATGCTGAAAGTCATCTTGCCCATGCTGAAATTTCAGTTTGTTTCCCCCGGAATAAAATGAAGCTTGTTCAGAGGGTGAATGCAGGAGAGTGTCTGATTTCCTTCCCTGGGTTTGGGAAGCATAATAACTCTGCCATGGGCCTTCCCACTGGTACCTAGAAACCACCATAATGCAGGAGGGGACTGTTTTTTTCAGACCTAGCTGTGAGTTTTTCTTGTAGCTCCAGTGTCCCGAAGCATTTGTCTCACAGCCACCCTCCTTCTCTTTTTTAAAACTCTTACAATTGAAATAGTTCTACCTCAGCCCGTAGGCTTATGAATCGTGTACATTAGCATCTATTTTGAAACCATGCCCATCTAGGACTTCTTCCTTCTCTGTAGTGTCTCACTCTGGATTCCCTCCTTTGCCTGTGAGAAACACATAGTCCCCTGAAGACAATGAGCTGTAAGTTGAGAAAAGAATCAGTACCGGATTCTCATAAATCTAATCTCCAATTTCCCACCCGTCTGGGTTCCATGTACAAAGCCTAACACACACTCCCCTGTGGAAAATGTTTGTTCATGTTCACAGACCTACCTCCATTTATTCAGCTGTTCTTCCTTCTTGGTGGAAAGAAATAAGAAAATTCAGCAGGGGAATTTCTATTAGAAATGGATAGAGTTATTATAATTTCTATTTTTTTCTGCTGGCTGGGTATGGGAGGGGAGAGATACTTATCCATAACAAATGCATATGAATATTTTCCCATGCTAACTTGCAGTTACCTGGATTAAGTCCACATTTTTATCATTCTGTAGAAAAATATAGTAAAAGCATCTAAAAGAAAGTATGATAATATGAAAGAATCTTCCATGAGGGATAACCTGATAATATTTTCCTAATTTTGAGACAACATGGAAATATAAAATAGGATTTTGTAGATACTAATAAAAATAGCATACAAATATTGGAATGACCTATAACCTATAACCGAAATAGTACAACCTATAACTGAAAATAGCCCCATAAGAGTTTTCTATCATTGAAAGGTCAGATTCACTATGAATCTTTCATTTTTGACTTCTTAGACTCAAAATCACGTTACTGAGACATTTTATTTATCATAGGTAGTATATGTTATTTCTATTTGGTTAAAATCCCTTTCTTACTTTTGTGCCAAAAAGTTAAAACATGTGATACTGAAATCTAAGAAATGTAAGGACTATCTTCTCTTAAAAGTGCTATTCCTTTAATATACATGTCATCCCAACCTTTCAAATCCTATAGTATGATTAATATGGGGAAATGTCATCATGGGGAGATGTCATCATTTAGATCCAAGGGCATAAGTATGCCTTCCTCTACATCTCTGCTGAGACAGCTCAAGGATGGGGCTTATGGTATCATACAGCTTTTAATAATTCACACAGATTCTAGATCTGGTCATAAAAATTTTGATAATGACTTTGATGACAATATAAACCTGTGGTTGGAGAATAAAAGATACAAAGTGGCTGATCTGTTAACATTTATCTTTAAAATAAATAAAATCTTGTTAATGTGAATACATCCTGGAACAAGAAAAATTTTCCTTGAATGTAAATTGGTGCAGCCACTATGGAAAACAGTATGGAGGTTCCTTAAAAAACTAAAACTACAGTTACCAGATGATCTAGCAATCCCACTCCTGGGCATGTATCCAGAAAAGATGAAAACTCTAATTCAAAAAGATACATGCACCCCAATGTTCATATCAGCACTATTCACAATAGCCAAGACATGGTCACAACCTAAATGTCCATTCACAGATGAATGGATAAAGAAGACGTGGTATATACATACAATGGAATATTACTCAGCCATAAAAAAGAAGGAAATAATGTCATTTGCAGCAACACGGATGGACCTAAAGATTATCATACTAAGCGAAGTAAGTCAGACATAGAAAGATAAATATCATATGATATCACTTGTATATGGAATCTGAAATATGATACAAATGAACTTATTTATAAAACAGAAACAGACTCACAGACATAGAAAACCAACTTATGGCTACCAAAGGGGAAATGGGGTGGGAGAGGGATAAATTAGAGGAGTTTGGGATTAACAGATACACACTACTATATATAAAATAGGTAAACAACAAGGACCTATTGTATAGCACAGGTAACTATATTCAATATGTTATAATAAACTATAATGGAAAAGAATCTGAAAACAAATATATATATGTATATATATACATTTAAACATATGAATACAACTGAATCCCTTTGCTGTACACCTGAAACTAACACAATATTGTAAATCAACCACTGTTGAATAAAAAAAAAAAAATCCCCCTTGAAAATTAGCTTTGTTCTCTATCTTATTGATAATAATACAGGAAGTTTAACACTTAATAAAATTTTTTTTTAAATAGTGAGAGTAGAGAAAACTCAGGACAGAAACTAGGGGCCCTGGGTCCCCATCCAGACTAGGTCAGCGTGACCCCCAACAAACCACCTCTTTTCTTTGGGCCTCAGTGTCCCCTTCTGGGAATCTCTTCTAGGGAGTACAAGGCCCACGCCGGACCCCGAGGGCGACATTTGTGCAGCACGCCCAGCTCATTCCAACCGGTTTTCACGCGCTCAGGCAATCCCCAGAGCCCAGGGTGTAGGTGCCGCTGGGTGAGAAAACTGATGCTGGGAAGCAGAGCTTCAGGCAGGACCCGAGCTGCTCACCACTGCACTGCACGTCCTTCCATTTGAAAGAGAGCGAGGAAAGGCATCACCGCCAAGGAACGTGAGGCGGCCTGTTTACAAACCAGGGAGCCTCACTGGGCTCCCCATCATGCTGGGCGGCTGCTGCGAGCAGGCAGAGAGGCTCGGGGGCAATGGAAGGGTTGGGCGACCAGACCCCACCATATTATCCTTAACTTTCAGAAGCTGGATTTAAAAATAGAAATGTAGGGCTTCCCTGGTGGCGCAGTGGTTGAGAGTCCGCCTGCCGATGCAGGGGACACGGGTTCGTGCCCCGGTCCGCGAAGATACCACGTGCCGCGGAGCGGCTGTGCCCGTGAGCCATGGCCGCTGAGCCTGCGCATTCTGTACTCCGCAACGGGAGAGGCCACAACAGTGCGAGGCCCGCGTACCGCAAAAAAAAAAAAAAAAAAAAAAATAGAAATGTATAGAATGCCCGGAGGTGGTGATACTTACAACAGCAGATTCACGCTTGCACGACTGACGGGGGAACTGTTCCATAGACCCGAGAGCTGCTCTAGTCGTCCATGAAGGAGACGTTCAAATTTTCTGTTTCTACAGTGGTTTCCACAATCTTCTAAGAGATTTAAACAAAGCAGATTTTAAAAAGTGGTAACTTAATGCGTCTCATCTTTTATGAGAATTAGTGAGCAAAGGTAACAATTGCAGGTATAAACACGGCAGGATAGATTCCCCACTGCAAAGTCCCGAGGAAAATCTCTAGAACACAGTCGTTCACTTTAAGAAAGGCCTACCCGCGGTCTACTATTTTTTTCGTGGACTGTACAATCCGTGTCTAGAACACAAGCTTCCTATTTTCACCAATTCATGTTTCTTGTCAAAGGATTGGAAATAGTGGTGCAGACACTCAGTTTTGTTCAAATATCCTTCTTTATAAAACCTTTAATCTTAAGCTTGGATTCTTTCGATTGTTCGAGCTGCTTATTGATGATTAGAATAATTGCTTGAAGACTGGAGAATTGAGATACTGATAGAATTGCATGATTTTAAATGTTTAGTCGTATCTCTTTCTAAAACAGGCACACGGCTCCTGAGATCGAGAGAGAATACCTGCCTCTCCTTCTGTATCACGCTGTGACTCTCTAAGCCAGCAAACTGACCTGCACTGAGTGACAAAGGGTCTGGTGACTTTCTCAAAAGAGAGTGGACTCCATATGCTGTTCCTGCCCAGTGATTCTAACCTGGCATCGTCCTGTCGTGATGATAAATTGTGTGCGCAGTTCATAGTTGGAGCAGATGGAAGAGTGTAGGCTATTAAAATCTAAATCTGTTTCCCACACCAAAGGATAATTGTTTACTTCCCCATGAAACATGCATTTCTCATATAGGATATTCTGGATATTCTAGTTTTAGTAACTGAAGCAACTATGCAATTAGGGCCACCTAGACTATAATAAAATTAAGGTTGGTTCCAAATGAAGTTAAATAGACAGCGCTCACTCATTTATTCACCAAGTGCATTGAGTGCCTGCTAGTTTCCAGGAATAGAAAGATTTACCAGAAAATACGCTATGAAAATAAATGATATTTTCCTTTCCATTAAATACTTAAACTGTGGGCAGATAAAGCTTATGGTGTGTTACCACAGCCCAGACATATAGAGAGACTGTTTTAAGATATGCTATACGATGGCAAGAAGGAGATGGGACACATTTTGCCTTTTAAAACACTCGTAAATTCATTAATCTTCAAGGGTATTCAGAAATCCAGATTTCAAAAGGTAAGCCCATAGATGGAGAAAAATAAAGTAAAAGCTAAAATGAACTCCGTTTATTGGCCTTAGAGTTTTATTCCAGCCACAGTAAAACAAAATCAAGAGATTTTAGATCCAAATTTATTTATTTATTCATCCACTCTTAATTCAGCAACTATTTATTGAGCTCCAGTATGTGACGGTACTGTGGAAACTCCTGGAAAACTGTCATTAATATATTATTGACCCCAAAAGTCATCTTGGTTCCAGAATTCACCTCAGGGCATTAGATGTACCTTTGGTGAAGCTGAATGGCACTGTTCAGCTCTGTTAACCAGATGGCCTCCAAAATAACCATTCAGTAAAAACGCAAATTCTATGTATTATCCCACGGTGTGCTGCACACTTTTCATCCCTTGTCACTTACTTTCATAACAACTCAGAAGTCGCAGGTGTCATTGCTCTACTTGACTATTAACAACCCTCTCTCAGGCAGCAGATTCTGCCCAATGTCTCACAGGTAAAGGGGCAGAGCTGGGACTGGAATTAAGGTCTGACCTGTCTCCAAGCCCCCTCATTTCACTGCACTGCATTATCTTCCAAGGAAAGGAGCATAGCTTGCAATCTCCACAAGATCTCTGAGTTCCCACTGAAGAAAGTGCTCTGTTTCATTTTAATTGTGGGTGTCAATTTTTTCTTCAATGAGTTACAGTTCAAGCATTTTGTTTTCAGAAGATGTAATTGTAAATTCCTGTGGGCCAGCATTTGCCACAATTTATGAGAGACACCTGATGTTTGAAGGGACAACAAAGGGGCATTTGACTTATACATTCCTCTAGATTTCTAAGCCATACTCCTGAATAATGATATCCTCAAGCCCCCAAACAACTAGATTGTGTTATCTTCACTCTCTTAGAGGAAATTCATTACACAATGAATTAAAATTCATTGAAATTTAATGTAATGTCCTGGGATTTGAAGGGATGGTATAAAGGGTTTTCATTAGAACAGTTCACTCATGCAACAAATCTTTGCTGAATGCTTCATTATGCCAACCCTGTGCCTGAAAAACAACATTGAACAGAAGTAGATACGTCCTCTGCTCTCATGGAACTTACCTTCATTTAGTGCAAGATACAGATAATAATCACACACAAACTGCAACTCAGCTGAGTACTTTAAAGGAGAGAGACATGATGGTCTAAGGGTGGATCATGATGGGGTGTGAGTTAGGCAGGAAATTCTCCTGCAAAATGATCAGAATGACCCTGCAGAATGTAAACTATCTACTTTTGTTAGAATCCATATATTCGTAAGATTAAGTCAGTTAACGATATGTTTCATTACTTGATTGCGTGGTTTTATTAGCCTTTTATCTCACAAAGATCAAATCTAATCTCATCTAATACAATCTAATCCTTTTTTTAAAAACTTACTTTCTAGAAACTCAAAGCTAAATTTGCTGTTTGACATTGATTCAATTCTCTCATGACTTTAACTTTGTTCTCTTTGTATTTTGATTGCTCTGTTCTAGATGTGCTTTAACATTTAATATGTCTGAAACTTTTTTTGGTAAATTGATAAGTAAAAATAAAAGATTAAAAAATGGCATATTTTAAATTTTCTCCTAATTTGTGGCTGGATTTTTAATATTTTTTTACTGCAACCTTGGCTGAACCTCAACTAGGAGCTGAAAATTCCTTTGGATGGTTGAGAAGATTTCAAAGGAGCATTAATGGATGAGTTTGTAACAAACCCCAGGGCAGTAAATATTTTGTAATTATCGAGGTCAAAGGTCTTAAATATCCTTCAGGAGAGGATGTAAAAATTCACAGCCATCTACCTTTCACTCTTCAACTCTTATTTTTTCTACTACAAGGGACAGAATGTGGAATAAAAGTGCCTGTCCCTTGAATCGACATTCAACCTAGAATCATGCGATCTGACTACAGCAAACTGCTTAGTTATAACCTGCCCTCCCAGATGTAGGCGGTGAGAGACGAGGGAAAATGAACCCACAGACACCTACAGGGGCCAGTGGAGATGCTGCCCCCGGGTGGATGTTCCCCTGACAAAGAAGCACCTACATCCACATCATCCACAGAGAGCAGCCTGACCAAGAGCCAGCATCAGAGGCACATAATCACCTTAACGTTGCTCACACTTAGAGGAGTGTTCTCCTATGAGGTTCTTAGCACCTGAATTTACACATGTTGCTTGAGAGTTACATTAGGCGCGCTTGGGGGAAATCTGAGATTTGGTGCTCGCCTCTTTCACCATCTAGCTCTTTTTACCAGTGGAATTTCTATTTAACCTGTACAGTAACAACCCTTTTGATATTTTCCCCCATCCGTTTAGTCTTTGTTTTTTAGACCTTGGCCTTAAAAGCTCTGATGTCCTTACAGGGTGACCTTTTGCTGACTTTGGGAGATGTGTTGATTACAGGAAAAAAATCTTTTTCCTTACACAGCAAAAATACTTAAAAATGTTTGCTGTACTGGGTAAATACTGTCTTTGGAAAACTCAATACCCAAACCTGCAAAACTACAAGGGAATTTTCTAAATCCTCCTTGAAATTAAAGTTATGCCTATAAAAGTTCAAGGTCTTTAGGATAAGATCAGGAAAGCCTGGATAGTGGCGACCTGTCTAATGCCTTGCATTCTCCTTCTACATTGTTAAGATTAGGTTTAAGTCATTGAGTTGAAGCATTGAGAATGTTTTCCCATTAATCCAGGGAGCATGAAAGATGCTCTGTCAATGAAAGATTCCAACACAGGTATGATCTGAACGTTTACACAGGACTGTAATGGAAACATTTTAATTAAGTAAATTGCTTCTATTCCAACTAATCTTTAATGTGTCACAAAGCAGATGGCTACCCCCTAATTCCATTTCTGTAATGGATTTACATGGGGCCTATTTTGAAAAATTGACTGGTCACAATAACATAGCTCATCACATTGCTAACTCACTCAAACAGCCTTTTTTGTGCTATCATTTTACATTGTACATACCTTTATCTTGGTCGTGAAAGTTTACAAACTGCACAGGGAAATACTTATTGTCCACTTGTGTATTAAACATTAGAAAGATGAACTGAAACCAAATCACATTCAGATTGGGAGTAATTAGGAAGCGTCAATGCCTTCATGGGTCCAACCTTAGTTCAACTTTTTTAAACAAACCAGTCTACACTAATTCCGAGCTGGGAACGGGGTTTCAGTGGTACTCTACAGTCATTCACCTTTCCAACATTAGTGGGCCACAACAGCTTATAGGTAAGTAACCACACCTGTGTGAACCCACTGGAGGAATGAGACATAGTCCCTTATGCATTACCTAAATGTACCTCTTTTCTTTTAGGTCATGTGCCTTTTTCCCCCCTAAATGTCACTTCTGCTTCCAAGTATTTCATACACTTTATAATGAGTTATATATTTTAAAGAATACAAAAGAGATAGTCACTGTGCTTTTCCGAGATTAAGATTGGCCTTCCACCCCGCGCCCTGGGACTCCAGTGACTAACCACATCCATCTCTGTTTCTATGTCCCCAGTGAGTTGAAATCAAGTAAAGGGAGATTTCCGAGGTCTGCCGATCAAAGCCCAGCTCCAGTGCTTGAGATAACAGGCAAAACTGACCCCAGATAACCATCTCTTCAGTTTTTAACTTCTCTGTAATGAAGGTGTATGGTGCCTGAAATTGTTCTACTCCTGAGTTTGTCTCTGGAGGATTTGTGTTTCTCGTGTGTCAAAAAAGTGAAGCAAAGTTGATGAGCTATTCTTTCTCTTAACTACTCAATCTTTGTTAATGTGATTCTAGTATCACACTTTCTAGCATCGTGATGCCATTGGTAGGTGACATTCAAGAAACGAAATCAGAGCTCCAGGAAAAGCTTGTACAAGAAAAGTAAAGGAGTTGCTCAACCATGGATCCACTAAGAAAAAATGTACACCAGGGGCAATAAGACAGAAATAATAGTGCTGGGGAGAGGTGGACAGAGGGTGCATGTGAGAATAACACAAAACAGCTCACCTCTGATAACTCAAAGCTTCCTTATGTCAATCTCCATTTGAAGTGTCTTACCAAGCCAATCTAAGAGTGTTATTTACTCCAGATGAATGAAAAACAATGCACTTGGAAAAGAATAACACCAAGAAGTCGATAAGGAAAATAAACTCAGACAGCTGTGGTGACAAAAAAAAAAAAAAAAAAGAAGAGGGGAAAGGGAATGAAAAATTTTTTAG
>NW_020174048.1:4228322-4249162 GCF_003031525.2 Neophocaena asiaeorientalis asiaeorientalis
AAAAAAAAAAAAAAAAAAAAGTAGAGGTGATAGGGAATGACAAATTGTTTAGAAAGAAGCATGGTGACAAAATGGTGAAGAGCAGCAGTAACTGAATATCAAAGACGCATCAGGAGAGGCTCACTGGTGGTCTGTTTTGGAATATACTCTTCCCACTGTGTTACTTTTATGCTTATTTCTCAGACTTCCTCACTTACAACATTTCTAACCACTTTTGTTTAAATGCATACTTTGGTGTCAAATCTTTTCCCTTATGAAGGATAAATATTTTTTTTACACTAAGCCTTTCCTAAATAAGATTTCCTAGGGAAGGCACAGATGACTCTGGTTTGGCAAACCCTCCTTTATAATTCACTGTTTTCAAATCAAGTACAATCAAGTATGGCTTGCATCAAAAAGCACCATCACCGGAATTGAAAACTGTTTTATTTTTGTGAAAATCCAAAGAGCAAATGAAGATGTGTGAGAAAAAAGATTTTACCCAAAGGGTATTTTCCAGTTTATTGCCAAATGCTAACAAATACTTGACCTGAAGTTCACTTAGAGCGACCTAAGAAGAAAAAAACTTTAAGCTTAGATTAAGCACAGTGAGTCTTGTTCACCAGTAACATTAAAATAAAATAATTTATGTCTTAGTAGTGCCTAGTATTTGCTAGTTGCTATACAGAGCTAACTCAAAGGACATCAGCCCATAAGGACTATATGATGTAAACAAATCATAGAGAGAAAGCCTCCATTTTTATTAGAACACTGAGAGAGTGAATACTGATATAAATATCAGATGCTCCCTTTTCTTTCTTTATTAAATTAACAAGCATTTATCAAGCACAGCACTGAAGAAAGCTCTGCGTGCATCCCACCCATGCATCATAAGACGGGCCAACCGTGGGTCTGGGGAGCAGATAATGGGTGCTATCTGAGGGGCAAATGTGAAGTTACATATAATTGTTTTCACAAGAAAATTTAAAAAGAGTAATTAAAGAAAAGAAGATGACCAGAAGGAAGTAGAACAAAAAAGAAAACACACTGTGATGTCGAGGCCCTATTTGAAGAAAACAAACTGGAAAACTGAGGTAATTCTACAGATTCTTCAAACATAAAAACTGTGTTTTGGTGGGAAATATTCCAGTCCCAAGTTTTTGTGGGTAGTATGGTACCTACACACCTCTTAATTTTTACGTTTCTGTTGAAAATCTACTAGGCACCCTATTTCTTTCTCCACTTTCACAGTGTTCCTAGGAACAAATGGCATTTAAAAGAATAACAAAAGGCATGTGGGATTTTTGGTGAAGACCTATTATTGTTTCACAAATATGAAGTTTTGATGCTGGTGGAGGAACCAAAACACCAAACCTTTAAAAAAGGTGGGAATCTGTGGGGCTTTGAATGTTGGAAGGAACACTCTAGAAATAAACTTGTGGCTTTATTTAAATAATAAGTGTTGTCATCACTGGGCTGAGCCTTGACCTTTGCAAGAGTCCTACAGCAAGAGAATTGAATCCAATCGAAATGGATGGCTCAGTCGAATTAAGGCAAGGCTGACAGAATATGGTTTTAATTATTCTTCAGAGGTAATATTCTGCAGGCACTTTGCCAAGCAAATATTCAAAGAGAACATGCAAACACGAAAATAGGATGCAAAGGGCTCCACAGTGTACTGGTATGTCTTCAAGAAATGCTATGGGGGGGGGTTTTCTTGTTCTTAAATTTGTCACTTGTTCTCAAAAGCCATTGTATTTTTCACAACTCTCTTAAGGTTGAGCAGTTGAGGCTTCTTCAGCTTTATGCTGGGCTGTCTACATTTGGCTAAATACATTCTCTTTTTAATTCTGTGACTTTACCATCAACTTAAACTCTGAAGTTCAACGTCAAATGGAATAGTAGAGCTCTCTCAATGGGATCTGTGAAAGTGAAAGTACAAACATGAACTAAAGATGTTGTTTCTAATGGGTTAGAAAGAAAAGATGGGAAATGTAACCTCTTCCAGTATCACGAATATCTATTTGGTAAATGTGTCACTTTTTATTCTTTATACTTTAAAAAAATAATAAAATAGAACGACAGAAATGCTATGTATTTGTAGAGTGCGATTGCTGCCAGCTGTCTTTGTTTTGGTAATGTGTCAGCGTTTGGTTCCTGTTTACCTAAGTCAAGGAAAATCAGGTTATTGTGAAGGCTACCCATGGCTGTTTACGTACTGCTTCTCATGATTCTGGAAATGAGTGCTGCTTCCTGCTCAAAACTAGAGAGAAGAACTGAGGTATGTGGGATTCCCACACACTAAAATAATCGCAAGAGGTATGATGAATGAAGCCTTTAGTTAACGAGAAATATGATTTCTACCTTCCCATCTACCTTCACACTGTATCAAATTATTCATTGCTCTGTGAACTCACCATGTATTTTTCATCTCTTCCTCTTTTCTGGAATATCTTTCCCTTATTCTCTCTTTTCTCCGACTGAGGAGCGTCCATTCACCTATTAAGCCCTCATTTCAATGCCACCTCTTCCAAAAGATATTCCCCAAGTATGCCAGGCAGAAGAAATTATTCTCTCCTCTGTATTTCCATAGCGTTTTATAAACACTCTCTTTTGACAAGTATTATGTAGTGTCAGAATTAAATGTTTACATGTGGATGCCAATGCTTGACTACCAGTTTCCCACAAGCAAAGCCCTTGACTTATTCATTCTCTGTCCCTGGACCAGTGGTCCAGACAGTGACATATATTGGTCATTCAACACCTATTTGTTGGATTCAATGGTTGGGTGAGGGAATGAATTCATTACACTGAATCAATGCTATTTAGCTCACCTTGTATCTGAATTATATCAAAATCATAAAATCTCATGGGATTCTTATGCAGGAGGCAAAAATAGACAACCTCAGACAAAAATGAGCCGACCTAAGGTGTTCCTAAATCTTTTCTGGCTCGAACATTCTATAATTTTACGATCTTTAGGCATCTAAGGGGTGGGCCATCTCCTGTGTCCCTTTGGGAGGGTGTGATATGGGATAAATGAAGAGTAATGGAGTCATGACATTACTTAGGCATACTTTTACCTTCACGCGTGAGCTCTCTCTGCTACACAATTCTGCTCTTTCCTCTCTTCCTCGTACAGCAAGCATCCTGTCCCAACCCTTCTCAGCTTACCTTCCCATCACCTCGGCGCACGGGTACCAAATGACTCATGGCAGCCTTTACCCTAGGCCCTGGGAGAGTCAACACCGGGTTGACTTTGGTCCTATGATTAACTACGTTCTTTAAGATCATCTATAATTTTCAAGATGAAGCACTTCATTGATGTTTTCTTACTAAGCAGATTTTGCCATTTATGCAGGAAAAGACGCTGGCAACCAAATTAGCATCTCTACAGAGAAAGGAAATTCACTTGGAGGCAAACGCTGTAAATTCTGTTGAAAGATAAGGAAGATGACCACCAACACATTCACGAGCGAAATAGAAATCTTAGAAGAGTGATGCCATACGCGGGTTTCTGTTAAAGCTTATGTATTCAGAAATTTCTCTACAAGAAAATGAGATTGCAGTCACTGTGCAAGCTGACCAGTTACAGAGACAAGACTTTTCTCTATCATGAATGAGTGTAGTCTTCCTACGTGATGATTATCTTTGTATTCAATCATTTATTAGTTCAATAAACATCTTTTTTTTTCCTTCCATACAAGGCTCCATACCCGGTTATGCAGCCCCCTCAGGGATTATTCACAGACCTGGAGTGAAGATTCCATAAACACTGGGAATGTTCAAAACAGAACCAAGCCCAGAGACAGTTTCTCCAGTTCACACAATACATGGGCCACCTCCATTTTGGTAAGGATTTCACTGGCCCAGCACCAAAGTCCTTTTCCTACATTTTTAAAACAAAGTCAAGTCATATCACCAGTATTTAAATATCTACCTTTTGCAACTTGTACCGACAACTAGGAAACTTTCATTAGATGTAGAACCATAGTTTCTGCTTTCAAAGAATTGCAATATTGAGGTTATAAGAGTAACATTAAAACAGTTAAACAATGATAAAGGTGAAATAAAATGGTAGATTAATTACACAATATGGAGAGGGAGGGGACTTCATTTTTTCCAAAGACGTGTATTAGCTCAGATAATCCATGAGTTTGCAGTCTGATTCTGACTTTCATTACTTAAAAAGCACTCTAAATCCCAGCTCTTTTTATCTTTAAAACATTCAGAGTTGTTGTGAAGGTGAGAAGTAAGATGTTTAGCAGCAAATCATAGCTATTTTTACAAGCTGAAAAGGCTCCGTGGAAGAGACAGAATTTGAGCTCATCTTTAAAGGATGACAGAAGTTGGGTAAATAAGAAGAAGTAGAGAGGGTTCTCATTTGAACAGTATCAGGAAACAAAGCCTCAGAAGCCATTCTGCTTATCTTGCTCAGAATGCAAAGGCTCAGAGATATACTTTGTGTCTAATACACTCAAAATTCATTTTCCCTGAATGAAGCATCACTTGTAATCTATCGACCAAGTACAGTATCAGGAATTCCCCCACCACCTTCCTGGGTTTAATGGACTAATTACTCTGGCTGAGTTTTAATCCCAATTTAGTTGCAGCCTCCACGGGACACTCTCTGTGATTCCTCACTCCAGATGTTGTGAGGATTAACCAACCAATTTGAAACACCTTGTAAAAACATGTCAGGCTTTCTAATTCCTTTCTGAATTAATCCTTGTTCAATCCACATCTTACTGTGATGCAGTTGGAGCTGCCCGTACCGCGGTAGCACACCTGACCCAAAACTCCAAAATTTCTCCAGCTTGCTTGTCTTCCATCACTTTAATATTGCAAAAGCAGCAAAAACAGTGCTTCCAAATTCTAGTTAAACAAGGGGCTTCCCGGGGTCAGACTGCTGGGAGGTTCCGTGCAAGCCGATTTAGTTATTGCCTTTCTTCCATTTCGTCTCATTTCTGGACAGGTTGCCAAAATTTCTAAGCCATGCAAAAACAATTTAAAATCCCAGTGAGAATTAGGCTGTGTAGCCTTACTCATCCTAGTATCCAGAAGAGCATGGGGTTCTCAATTTTTTTTTCCATGAGAAGGAAGTGTATTCCATCGTACCTGTGTCCTGGCCAGACTCCTAGCGATGACACCAGAGAAGGCTGAGCTAATTGGAGCTGCTGTATTGCAGGGTTTCCTCTGAGACCCCTACCGACCACACTGATGGCAGTGCCATACCAGTCTCTGCAAAATAAGCACTTCCCAACTGGCAATCGCCTGCACTTCTCAGGGCTGACGCCTAAAATCCAAACGAAGACTGAACTCCACACACTAACAAGTTCAGTGGGTCACAAGGCAGAGAACCAAAATGAGTCCCTTAGACAAATATTTCTTTCCTGTTCAAATGTATCTGCTTCCAGTTACCGAGTAACGAGAATTAGTCACACTTGCATTTTGTTTTTAACCTTAGCCGCTAATACGAATGAAGTAAGTTGGCCATTTTCTAGAAATAATTTTCTTGCAGAAAACTCGTCTGTGGTAAGCGCTGGGGGGAAAAAAGACACACACACTCTCTAATTGTTGTTTGTAAAAACCAGAAAACTAATAGATTTGACCTTAAAATAGCATTCTATAACTATTTCCTAGACAAACTGCAATTCCAACACATAGTAGAGTAGTGACAACTTGTAATATAACCTGAAGACACTACACAACCTGAAAATATTACAGATGGCTGGTGAAACTACTTTTTCTCACTGTCCCTTAGTTACTCTGTGGGATAGCTAAGTATGTCAACACTGCCAATGTTTGGATTTTACCATTAAAATATATTCACTTTAAAATTTATTTCCCATAAACACAGACTTTAATCTTTAGGAAAACACATGAAAGTATCGTTCCCAGGGTAACACCCTACTGACTTACACTGGCACTTAATGATAAAATGCCTTAATTTACAAATCTTTGTGCATGGACACCACAGATACAGCCTTTTAGATAAATCAAATTTTCAAAAGAGTTAACAAAAATTTTTGTATCTTTTAATCCTGTGTGGTCAGAATAGAAAGTCATCAGAGATAGGGCTGTATAGGTACTGCCCAAGAATACGGTCAGACTTAAAAGCATCTTTAAAGTCGGTTCCTAATATCAGCTTACTTGACTTTTTCCTCTTTATTTAAAATAAATTATAATTTAAAAAGTCACGAGTCTTCGTAAATAAGCCCAATTTGAAGAAGAAGAAGGCAAAAAAAAGTTGTCAAAAGCTTCTGACCAGGAAATCCACCTCAAAAATCTAGAAGAGTCTCAAAATGGTGAAATTGATCTGGCTGTTGATTTTTAAAGAGTTGACAGACAGCGCCAGCAACGTCGTTCCCATGGCAACCAACTAGACAGCCATGCCTCCGCCCACGCCCCACAGAACTCAGAACTGTGTTCCACGGAAGCAAAACTTAATCTGGTATCTCCATTGCTGCTGCCCGGGTCAGAACTCGCCTTTGAAGGGGTTTCAAAGTAAAACAAGAAGCACCTTTTCAAAAAGAATCCTTCCAACGGAGTACTATGATGTGAAAGAGTGAAGTGCGAGCCCACTGGTATCTTCCCCAGAGCGCTCTCTTGTCTTTGTCACAGATAAGATAAGTAAACTTGCCAAAGGGTGGGCGCGCTGGGGGAGGAGAGTGCCACCAGATAAGAGACAGAGGGTGCCTGTTCTCCCGTCATTTGGTGGAAACTGCTGGTGTGCCCGGCAGGCAGGCTGGCTGGCTGGCTGTTCCCCCTGCTGGGCCAGGAGGAGTCCAGGAAAGACAGTGGGGGGAAAAGTGATGGAGTCCCTGAATCTGTGAGTCATAACCAGCTGGTAATGTACAAACTGCAGGGAATTTGGTCCAAGGGTTGAAGCTAATTAATCATGCCAGTTATATAATACTGGATATAATCAGTGTAGGAAATCCGTTATTGACTGACTTATGACCTGTAGTATTCAATATAAACTTTTGTATCCAGGTCCCAAGCCTCCAAAATTAGACATTGGTCCTAAATCCTTTACTGTTTGAGTCTCACCCTTCCTTGACTTGATAAGGTCCTTATCCTTGAAAAGATAAAATTGATTAACCGTTAGCCAAACTCATCAAGAAAAAAACAGAGGGGAGTTCATGTACTTTTAAAGGAAAAGGTGGAATGAAAAGGACCCTGGCCTGGAATGGAGGGGCCTCTCTTCCCTCGCTGGCTACTGATGTTTGCAAATCCTTTCCCTTTGGGTCTGGATCGCTATAAACACATCACATATCTCTACCAATAAGCTGCTGGAAGGACTGATATCTTGAGATCTTTTGAGCTCCCAAATCTCTGAGCCATGGTCCTTCCTGAGCATCTTAGGTGTAAGGGAGATATTTCTGCCTCTCAGTGGTAATAACAATTTTTGTCAGAAATATTAATTTGGCCATTGATCAAGAACTGTGTGACAGCTCTTTCATAGTCAGCCCTGGCTTACACATGGGCTGCTTTCTAAATCCTCTGTGCTCTGCCTGTTTATTTCTCCCTACCCCCATTAAGTGTTATTTTTATTACGAGTTTTCACATACGTAGGTCTCACCTCTGTCCCTAGACTAAAAGCTCCTTGCAAGGAGGATCTGTGTTTAGGCATCTTTGTACCACTCACAGGAACCTAGGACATCACGGGCCTCAATCAATCCGGATTGATTTGATTTGCATTTGAATCTCATTGTCTTTGGGGAAACGTGATCTGACCTATGACATTATAACAAACAGCTGAATAACAGAAGTCTGTACAGTGAGGGGCTCCCTTGCCCTTTGTGCTTCTTTGTATGCAAATAAAACTGGCTGTCCTCCTGGTGCAAAGACAACTACAAAATCAGAGAGCAGGTGGATGCCGCCCCTGTGTGTCCATCCACCCACCCCCACGTTCACCCACGGGCTGGTCACCTGCCAAGGTCACAGAAAGGTGGACCCCGACTCCCGCGTGTGTGCTTCCCACCGGCAGCTGTGCTATAGCTGGCTCCTTGTTTACTCTAAGTGCACCTCAGCTGGCCTGTGTCCGGACGGCCCATAGCTGCTCTGATTCTAGCTGCCCAGTCTGCCTTCACATTCTTTCCTCTGGTCAAGCATGCACCTCTTTTTTAAAAAATTACATTTATGAAAGTCCCAGCATATGATAGGTATTCTGGAGAGGAGCGGCGGGTAGCACACTGATGGGCCCGGCTTTGAACGTGGAGCAGACTAGAGCTGATGATGTACGTTTCCATTTCCACGGGAAGAGGAACAAAGCTCATCCTCACCTTGCAAAACCTAAAAATCCAACACAGTCAACTCTGCTTTCCAAGACCCATTAAGTGATTGAGAGGGTTTTTTAAAAAAATATTCCCAGATTTTGAATCCTAAATGTACTTTGTAATTAGTCTTTTTCCTCAATAGCAAACGTTTTGAATTCAACATAAGACCATCTCACATGATTTAAAAATCCTGTAAAGGTTGACTACCTTAAAGATAGTCTGCAAAAGTCTACATAAAGCCCTTTCATAGAATAATGCAGTTATGCCGCAGAGATTTTCCATCTTTCGCGTTGTTTGAAACGTTATGAATACTAGCTAATGGAATGTTATTTACATGAACTTTAATAATGCACCTTGATTCTTAATCATAGATGGGCAGAAGGCCATGTAGACTATACAGTTTTCTCCATTATGAGGTTAAAGGGCCCGTTTTCATCAGAACTGCTCCAGGTTTTCCTTCCCTAGACTAGTTGACTGGCTTGCTCAGATTCCTCACTTCAGTGCTATTAATGTATTTTAAACTCCTGCCCCCCTTTTTATGAATGTGAAAGTCTCATGCATTTTTTAAAAATATTGTTTAACGTATCAAAATAAATTAGATGCCATGGCTAAAAACCAGAGGAAGCGAGGGAACTAAACACTGCTTAGGGAATTCCCTGGCAGTCCAGTGGTTGGGACTCTGCACTTCCACTTCAGGGGTCACAGGTTCAACCCCTGGTCGGGGAACGAAGATCCCTCAAGCCACGCGGCACAGCCAAAAACAAAAACAAAACAAACAAAAAACACTGCTTAGGTACCGGTTTACATACGAGACCCCAGACACCACCCTCTGGTCCAACAGACGTTCCTCCCCAGGAGGTGGCAGGGAGGCACATCACCTCTGCAACGGCATGTTACCTGCAGGCCCGGCCCGGGAGCCACAGTACAGAAGACAGAGAGCAAAACCTAATGAACTGCATGATTGCTTAATTAGTCTAGTTTTTCAAAAAACATAAAGCAGTCAACAGGAGGTAAGCCCCCAAACAAGTAACGGGAGAGTTGGAAAGAAGAGAGAGCATTTGGAGGTGTCCTTTTTTTTTTTTACGCGGGCCTCTCACTGTTGGGGCCCCTCCCGTTGCGGAGCACAGGCTCCGGACGCGCGGGCCCAGCGGCCATGGCTCACGGGCCCAGCCGCTCCGCGGCATGTGGGATCTTCCCGGACCGGGGCTCAAACCCGTGTCCCCTGCATCGGCAGGCGGACTCTCAACCACTGCGCCACCAGGGAAGCCCCGAGGTGTCCATTTTTATCCACATTCCCAGGCACGCAGCCCCACCCTGAAATCTACTGTGTAGGCGTCCCCAGCCCACTTGCAACCCAAATGGAGAGCGTGTCTTCCTCTCCTTTCCCTCTCGCTTTTCCTTCTTTCCCTCCTGCCTTCTGCCTGCTCCAGGTTCCTCCTCTCAGGGCCTCCACCCAAGGCGTTTAGCCTCCTGCTCAGCACACAGCACCCAGCCGTGATGTGGTTAATACACATTCCCCCTCCTGGTGTCTCCACCTTCCAAAGCAGGGGAGGCCGCAGGTGGCACCACCACGTGCGGGAGACGTTGGAAGGTAAGAAAGAGAGGGACCCACGCGGCGCACGCGCGCGTTCACACACACGCCCATCCTCGTGGGCAGCCCCAGAATCGCATCAAATACGCAGTCACCCAGCTTCGCTGTTGTCCCTCTTTCAAACAAAGAGACGTGGATAGATGAGTCAAATGATTCGCTACGAAGTCCACAAACCCAGAGTGAGATGCCTCGTTCCCAGTACGTGCCATGTTGTGCTGAAACCCATGAGTTTGTGAGCTTTAGGAAGATAACTCAGCATTTTATTAAACACATCCTTTGGGGGTTTGTACACAGCTCTTCTGGGGAAAAGAAAATCTTTAGCCCTAAAAGGTAAAAATGATTGTTAACTTGGATCTACCTCCACTCTCTGCCCTCCAAAAAAACTCTTCGAGGAGGAGGCAGCTGGTGGTGATAGGCCTGGTGCTCAGGGAAAGGGTGGGAGAGGAGAGGCGAGAGGGCCTGGCCTGGGTCGAATGAGCTACTGAAACATGATGAAACAGTCACAAGATGGTTTGCTCTGAGATTGACAAGATAAGGCCCACTTGTCCACCTTCTCTGGAGCCCTGAGTGTGAGTCATGAATATACATGTGGAGCAGTCCCATCATCGGGGGCGGGTTTTGCGTTTGGACACTGCAGTGCTGTTTTCCTCCTGGGCGTCATTGTTTGGGAGAAGCAAGGCCAACGGCCCAGATGCTCCCAGCCACCCACAGAATCCTGTCAAGGGTCATAATTTGTGAGGGAAGGAAAAGGTTTGCAAAAGAATTGGAAACAGCTTTGAGGAGAGACTTGAATAAAGGACTCTGTTGGTGATATGATTCCAGAAGATGGATGGTCATGTGGTACCTTGAGGAAAGCTGAGGCCCTTGGCCTTCAGAGGTCCAGGCATATTGGGCAGCCCACTGCTACTTACTTTTACTACTAGGTTTATTGACATACGACAGTGTTGGCCAGAATTAGATTTATTAAAATCTCTGGGGCTTCCCTGGTGGCACAGTGGTTGAGAATCTGCCTGCTAATGCAGGGGACACGGGTTCGAGCCCTGGTCTGGGAGGATCCCACATGCTGCGGAGCAACTAGGCCCATGAGCCACAACTACTGAGCCTGCACGTCTGGAGCCTGTGCTCCGCAACAAGAGAGGCCGCGATAGTGAGAGGCCCGCGAACCGCGATGAAGAGTGGTCCCCGCTCGCCGCAACTAGAGGAAGCCCTCGCACAGAAACGAAGACCCAACACAGCCAAAAATAAATAATAATAAAAATTAATTAATAAAAAGCTCCTACCCCCAACATCTTCTTTTAAAAAAAAAAGAAATCTCTGCATACAGCCCATTCGGTTGCATGTGGATTTTTAAATCAATAATTTATTCTCTTCAAAAATACCTGTTTTATTTTCCTATTTCTTTCTTGTCTCCATTTAGGTATTTTTTAAACCATTAAGTTTGTTATTAAGACCTTGATGTCCCTCGCCCACTATTTTTATTAAAATAAGTTTCCTGTAGTTTGTGTTTTCATTTTTTTTTTAGTAGAAGAACCAGTCATATAAAATGTTGAGATAAATTTGTAAAACTGGAACAAGTGAGAATTTTGCTAGATTCTTTGGAATTTAGGTAGCTGCTGCTCCTTCTCCTTTTGAAATAAAATAATCATTTTCTGATATAAAGAAATGCATTTTTAATTGCAAAATGTAGAGTTTCATGGCGTATAATTTTAATTCTCTACACGTCAGTCTGAACCAGCCACTGTTCTTGCTTATTGCAACTTTAAGCCTGGGAATGTTTATTTCTTCTACAGTTATTTAAAAATAATTCTGTAAAATGTTCCTATAAAAGGTTGAGTCATACGATTGAAACATACTTAAATTGTCAGAAAATGCCAAAGCATAGAATATTCATTATTATTTGTAAGAATAGGAAATTGATGTAATAGGGTAAAAATGTTGAAGACAGATTCTTATTGATACACTAGCCTAGTCATTTACACTCTCCAAGCTTGACATTCTATATCATAAATAGATATCTTGTTTTTGGCACATAATAGATAGAAGCTGAAAATATGCAGCTGAAACAAAAGAGAAAGTTAAAAACTTAATTTATCTTCTATCCCTGTAGAAGTTTCTGGAAAAAAAATCAATGATTTTAGTAAAGCATACATCTGACCTTCAATTATTATACAGAACAAAATATACCACACATTTGCGTAAGCTGCTTTTTTACTAGCATACTAGCACCAACTGTTTATAAAAGAGCCAGGAGCCCAGAAATAAATCAGAGTGCTTCTGAACACACAAAAGTGCTGTCATAAAGTCAGGGACCTTTAAACTCACTCACTCGATCCTAAAAGAATCCCTTATAATATTTAAAGAAAACATGGTCACAATTTATACATAAAAAGCTACTATAGATAAATAAAAAAGGTAGGAAGGAACAACTACAGATAGGTCATGCAATAAGAAAAACAAATTGCTAAGAAATACAGAGGAAAAAATCAATTTCAGTAGTAATCAAAGAACTACAAATTCAAATAAAAGACATACTTTTTAAAATTGAAGTATACTTGATTTACTATATTGTGTTAGTTTGCTATGTACAGCAAAGTGATTCAGTTATATACATATGTATATATAAGTATATACATATATATATGTTCTTTTTCAGATTCTTTTCCATTATAGGTTATTATAAGATATTGAATATAGTTCCCTGTTCCAGTAAATCTTTGCTGTTTCTCTATTTTATTATATATAGTAGTGTGTATCTGTTAATCCCATACTCCTAATACTATTTTACTTGTTAAATAAGCCAACATTTATTTTTAATGATAATGTTCAGGGTGTACAGGGTAAGGTGAAGTCGGCTTGCTTGTATACTGGTGATGGACGTGCTAAGCTGTACAGCAATTCTAAAAAGTAATGTGGGAGGTATTTGTTAAGGTCTGTAAGAAAAGTTATTCACTTTAACAAAGTAACTCCCCTTCTAGAACTCCATTTTAAAGAAACAATTCAAGCTGTGGACAAAATTTATACACAAAGACATTTCTTCCAGCACTATTTATAATAGCTAAGAATGGAAGCAAATAAATTCAAAAATAGGTTCAGATTTAAATTAAAATACAACCATAACTGAAAATTATGCCTGCAATTTTAATGAAAAAAGTTCTCAAAAATTATTAATATCCTGGGAAAACACTCATAGAAGAACACTTAGTGAAGAATGAATAATGCAAAATATTATGTACAAAAATTATCCCAATTGCGTAAAACGGTATAATATAGATTACAGTATTATTTGTGTAAATAATGCCTGCATATTTACATACAAACGCACAAATCTGTATTTGCATGTTCATGTTTAACTATATAGAAAACTATTTTAAAGAGATTCCAGTGGTAGCAGTATCACCTCTGACTAGTTTGCATATCACATTTTCCATTCTACTTTCCTATTTTTCCAAATTTCTCAGAGCCCATATTATTATTATATAATCAGCATTATACATTATACTCAGAAAAATGACTCATTAAGCATAATTATTTTTAAATGCCGCTCAGAGCCTAGTTGCTTACGTTATGGATCATTATTTTCGCAGATGGTGATCCGGTTTCCTGCTGCATAACTGATCAGAATTAGCTGATGAGGAAGAGAGGAGGGAGGGTGCATGAGTTTACTAGTAGTGATGCTTCTCACCAAGCCCTCAGCCCCACGTGGGACCAGTATCAGTCCTTCCATTAGTAAGGGGAAGGGGGATCCTTAACAGACCCTCAGAGAACCAGACATCGGGAATGGAAGCAATACGCCTAGAAAATGTTTAGAATGGCTTATCTCTGCATATCTAAGTTGGGCCTATAACATGGTGGTCGAGCCCTGGAGTCAGGCAGGCTGGTTTCAAACCCCAGTTTCACCACCTGGGGACTGGGTGACCTAGTAAGATATTTAAATCATCTGATGTTCAGTTCCAACTCAAAAAAAAATGGGGTGGAAACAGTACCTGTCCCGTAGGGTTGTTGTGAGCATTGAATAAGCTAATTCACAGAAGAAGTAGAACAGTGCCTGACAATGAGCCATGCGGTTGTTAAGACTGTTATCATTTTCTAAATGATGCTCTCAAAGGCAAGGTTTCTCCAAGTGTGATTCTCCTGACTGCCTGGACCAGAATCAGGAGGGAAACTTGCGACAGATGCATATTCAACTCTACTGAATAAGAATTTCTGGAATGGGTCCCAAGAATATATATTTTTGACAAGCTCCCAGGTTGCTCCTATGTGCACTAAACTTTAAAACACACTGTACCAAAAGTATTACTGTGTTATAATTCTCTAAAACCGTTCTTAAGTCAGCAAGAAACAATGTTGAGTAATTCTACTTAAGTAGCTGAGAGGTACTACATACCCATGTAAATTGAAGTCCTGACAAGAATGAATAAATAAAAGTTTATTTCTAAGTTTATTTTATTTCAAAGTGAAAAGCTTTTGTTATCGGGAAAATTCATTTATGTGGAACACTTCATTCCTTGAAGATGTTAGCTAAAGTATGTGTTATTATATTAATGTCTGTTTGTATAGAAGATATGATTTTACCCATTGTATCATAAAACATAAGATTATATTTGCTTCAATATAGAGTTGAAAGTGCCCAGATTTTCTATACTATGGAGAGATTATGTCTATTCATAATCAAGTATCTGTGTGCCTCTAAATAAAAGGGTTGTAGTTAAGAGTTACGTGCTCAAATTGAGAAGAAATACAGTGTCTAATTGTAGACTTTTTTCTTTGAAGTCTTTCTTATTTACTATCTGACCCTTACAAGTACAAAGATTTTTTTTTAAATTAGTGTTAGGAACATCCACTCTAATAACAGTGATAGCATCATATTTCATCTCCGTATGTTTTCAAGTTGCATTCCGACTCATAAAGCCCAATACTCTCTGACCAGCTCCAGTGGCAGGTTCTCTTGAACATGTCCACATGGGCTAAATGCAAATCCTGGCATCATCTGGGCAATCAGGATGGAAATTCATCAAACCCACTCCACACACAATTCAGATACAAGGGAAGGAAATCCTACACATCAAAATGCAGACTTATCTTACATGTACCATAATTGCAATTAGAGCAGATTTCTACTCAAAATCCAAGCATTCATAACTTTAAAAAGTTCCTCTGTAAAATAGCTTTACTTCAGTAAGCACTACCAAGAGTAATTTCCCTGTCAATTTTAAATTTCAGAATTTTTTCACTCTAAATGCATATTAGCAAATTAATCTAATTTATAGACTACACCTCACTTAGGAAGATGATTTTTGTCTAGGTTTTCCTGAAATAAATGAGGATTTCGGGTGACACTGACCTCTTTAATTATACTGAAGAGACAACCATTTATTTTAAGTGCATGCCATTCAGAGTTATTTTTAGTTCATGCTAGATATCAAAATACACATTTAAAAAGTTGAAGAAACTTATGCTTGTTTAATTGGGGGAGGATAAAGGAGTATGCTCAGGAAGCTTTTAAGATTATGGCTACCAGCAAAAGTTATTCATGTCAGCATCCAAAAATGCCGTAAATTTCCAAAGAACAGACCTCTGTTCTCCTAGACAGTCATTTAGCAAACATTATGGTAGACTTTAACACATTGACGGTCAAGATGATTGAGACATTTTAGGGGTATACTACTGTGCTCCCAAATAAAACACTCAACTGCAACTAGCCAAAGCCATCATAACGCTGAAAATAATACTACCATAGTTTAGCCTCCATTGGAATCTCTTGAAAACTCATTACCATCTGTCTTGTCAAAATCATGTTAGAAAGCTGAACTTAAGTGTGACATCGTAGTGAAGCAGGTATAGTTTGGAAGAATGTGATTTAACAGCAGATGGGTTGCCCTCAACGGGATCAACAGAAACAACCATAGGGGGTTCATGTGGAATCATTGACGCCCTGGAGGACAGCAAGTGACTAAATGACCCCAAATGGTAGTTGCCATTTGTCTTGGGTTTGGTTTTCAGAAACGTATCCATCTATGAAATGGCAACATTTGCCCTCTTATTACAACATTCCCAAAGCTAAATATATAAATACATGCAATGCAAAAAAACTAGCAGTCCTCTTTTAAAACTTTGACAGTTTTCTATTAGGTAGTTCATTTCAAAAAGGCTATATTTGTTTAAAATGCACTATCTTGCCATTGACTGTTTTCCTTCCAGTTCTTATGAAAACAAGTATTCTAATCAAACCAAAATTCCTAAACTAAAAAAAAAAAAATTATTTCCAGCCAATGATATTGTGCTTAACCAATGTTCTCCTCCCTCTTCAAAAAATTAAAGGGAGGATTTCTCTGTAAATTGAACAGAATCAACTTTCCAATGTAGGAAGGACAAAAAAAGTAAGCCTCCTAGTTCAATTCTTTCATTCGTGTGATCGTATCTTCCCCTCTCCCCAGGAAAGACTCTCAATCCAAATATGACTTCATGTTTTATGTCCCCCCCCAACTCAAGTTCCCCAAGGGATGGTGTTAGGAGGTGGAGCCTTTAGGAGGTGTTTGGGTCTTGAATGGGATTACTGCCTTGTTTAGACACCCCAGAGAGCTCCCAGATTCTTCCACAATGTGAGGACACAGCAAAAAGACAGCCATCAGGGAAACAGACCTTATCTGCTGGAGCCCTGATCTTGGATTTCCCAACCTCCAGAACTGTGAACAATAAATTGTTCCTGTTTATAAGCTATCCAGTATATGGTATTCCTGGTATAGCAGTACAAACTGACAGTGGTTTTCTCCAGCTCTTAGACTTCCAGAGCTAACTACAGCTAAGAGGTTGGTTCCTACTTGCTCTCCCAGGAAGCCAACAAGCTGAACTCCAACCACCACTCTTAAAAGCAGCTGCACAAGCCAATATCCCACTCACCCCGAGGCCATTTCCTTCTGTTCCAGCCTTGAAACTAAACCCCTTTCACACACCTCTGCATGCTTCTGCAGACTTTCATTGCTAAAGAGGAAGATGCAACTCAGACTCGCGAATTAGATTCTCCCCCCAAGCCGTAGTATTACTTTACAAGTAAAGTCTAAGTAAGTGCATTGCTCCTTTATTCTAGTATAACTGCATTTCCTAGCTTTTAATAGTATAAATGCAGGTACTTACTCTCTGAGTTCTTCCTTTTGGAGCTCCCTCACCAAACTTAAGAACCAAGTACACTTAGAAACAGTTTCAGAAAATCCCTTCCTGTCCAAATTCTTTGAATCATTTTCTGAAATGCAAACACGGAATACTATCCTAGGATTTTACTAGATCGCAAAAGGCCTGGGTTCTAGTTTATCCTAATCACCTTTTGTTCTCTGCGGGATGCTGAGCTGAGCTGTCATTTTTTTTTTTGATTTTTTTTTGAGCTGTCACTTGACCTCACTAATCTCAGCTGTTTCATAATCTAATTCAACAAACGCCTGCTATCAACCAAGTACCTTGCCAGTTCGAGGAGGAGACCTATGCTGATTACCCTGAGCTGTCCCTTTCAAGTGCTCAAGAGTGTGGCTAATTTTTCTGTTTTTTAATTTTTAAATTTAATTTAATCTATTTTTTTATACAGCAGGTTCATATTAGTCATCAATTTTATACACATTAGTGTATACATGTCAATCCCAAACACTTGAAATGTGGCTAGTGAGACTGAGGAACTGAAGTTCAAATTTCAATTTTCGTTAATTTAAATTTAAAAATGAATACTTCATTTATTGGAAAACTTTCAGTATGTTTGGAACAACTTGAGCAGGGGAATCTAATTTTCCATGGTTAATTTTATGAAATCTTAATACAGATAAGTTATTTCTAATGAAAATTTAGTGTCCAAGTTGGGATGTGCAGTAGGAGTGCATATTTTGAAAGCTAGTAAAAATAAGAGTGTAAAATACCAATTAATAATTTTTTATATTGCTATGTTGAAATGGTAACATTTTGGATATATGGGTTAAATAGAACATAGTTTTAAAATTTTTCTCACTAGTTTCTTTTTTACATTTTCTTAATGTGGCTGCCATTGCTCAGATGTGGCTTACAGTATGTTTTTATTGAACAGTAAACCTCTAGAACTCCAAAATAAACTATCCCATGTAACATGCCTGCCCTGCCTCTATCTAACTTTCTGTGTCCCATGCAACCTGTCTATGTTTTTGTTTTTGTTTTTTTCTTTTGCGGTACGCGGGCCTCTCACCGCTGTGACCTCCCCCGTTGCGGGGCACAGGCTCCGGACGCGCAGGCTCAGCGGCCATGGCTCACGGGCCTAGCCGCTCCGCGGCACGTGGGATCCTCCCGGACTGGGCCACGAACCCGCGTCCCCTGCATCGGCAGGCGGACTCTCAACCACTGCGCCACCAGGGAAGCCCTGTCTATGTTTTTTTTCCAATAGAAAACCCAGCTGTCGTTTACTCTCAACCCTTTGTACCCTGGGTCTTCCCCCCAAATAACTTGTTGCAATAATTTGCTTGCTCTGCTGTTTCTTCCAATATGCTAAAATTCCACGAGGAAAGAAACAGGTTGGTTTGCTATTGCACCCTCATTGCCTCACATAGCACAATGTCACAGAGCAAGTGCTCACAAGAGGTATATAAAACATTGTGTTCCTGAGAAGTATCTAAATTCAGCACTTAAAGGTACTGAATTGTTGTTGTTTTTAATATGACAATTCACCTTCAAGTAGAAGGACACCTGAATTACTTTAGAAAAACTTCCCAGTTTTTAAAAGAACCACAGGGCAGGAGTTTTTTCATCAAAAACAAAAATGACAGTAAATGTAACTTAGTTTTTGATATTTCACACCAAAATTTGAATTAAAATTGGCATGTCTCTAGAAGCATACAGACCATTTTCTCCACACATACACACAAAAGTAGTAAACAAATTAATTTCTCCCACTGCAACTTCTCCTTAAGATATAAAGGGGTAATATTCAACTCCTCGATAAAATCATACATTAGTAAAGAATTTGGAAATGGACACATCAGTTCAATCCTTTCTCTTTCCTCATTTATATGCTTTAACTTATGCAAAAGGGACAGAGAATGACTTTCCTGGCATCTCTGACTATCATTTATGGCTGACAAAATACTAGTATGAGGATTGCTATTTGTGTTTTAATTAGATTGAATTCCCACTCAAAATGTTATGTGTGTTTGCATATTATTGCTAAAGTGTAGAAATAGTAGACCAGGATTCTTTGAAATTTTATTTTTCAACCTTAACTCCCATTACTAAATAGCTTTTGCTTTCATTTGTCTTTTAATTTGATTATTATAACAGCAACATCATCATTTACAAAAGAATGAGCTCCATTCTCTCTCTGTGTATGCTCATATACTTATTAAGAACTTTATGGATTCTGACGGAGGAGTACCTGAAAAATAAACAGAGCTCACAGCTGTGTCAAGAAAAATACGATGTTACCACCAATGCATCTGCACCCAAAGTTAATAATTGATCAGATACCAAAAGTGTGAATCCCAGGGCTGGAAGCCAAAGCTAAATCTGCTTGCATTTCAATAAGCTTCTGCTTTCTCTCCCTAACTCTTTGCCAAAGAAACTTTACCAGGGAGTTCTCTACTCAAAATATCAATACCCCAGAGCTCTAAAAACAAAAGATCTATTGGATTTTATAGTTACCTTGACACTAAAAAATAATAATAAACAAAAAGAAGCACTGAACTAATGTGTAGAATGAATTGGTAGAAACAAAATAATATACACACATTAGAATACAACAAAAGAGAGTCACTTCCAGAAAAGTAAGAGCCTCTGAAAATCTGTTCCTCCATAAATGCAACGGCAACGTTGGCAAAATGATGAAAATCAACTTTTTCAGAACTATGGAAATTATGCAAAGTCTTGCAACAAAAATAAACATTTATTTATTCAATGAAAACAGCTGAATCTCGGTAAAAGTGAATTTTGGGGGTATTTTAACTTGCTCTTTTCCCATCCTTTACTCTCCAGCTCTGCAGTAGCCTTGTAAACCAACAGCCTTTCATTCATGATAGCCATGAAAACCAGAAGCCTGACAGCCACTAGCAGGTGCAGAAAGAATTTGGAGTTACTCCCCCAAACCCCCTTTCCAGAGAATTGTCATTGTTTGACCTGTCTGGCAGTTCCATGGGAACCCTGACTTGCAGGGCTTCTTTCTCTTTATTTGAGAATCAAAATCAGCCCACTACAGTCTCAGAAGATTTTTCAAAAACAATCACTGACAACTGTTTAATATTGTGGCTGCCTGAGGCAGTAATATAGTTGGGGCAAATGAAAAGAAAAGCTGACCAAGAAACTTACAGGAAAATACGGGGAATGAAATGTACATAGAGTTTTCAAAGACCTCTGACATATTCCTGGGAATCAAGGCCTCCATATACATGTGCAGTACTGTAGGCAGACTCAAGAAATACCTGAGAAAGCCTTAGTATATCACCTCTGGTGGACCTTGAGTCACTGCACAAAAAGAAAGTAAAAGCTATCAAAGCTGCCTCCTGGAGTGTTGAAGCTAGTCTCCAAGCATACATAGCCTGTAGACAAATAGCTGTTGGGTTAAAGTTTTCAGGAAATCTCAGTCCAATCATTAGCTGACAACTAAGCTAACTGACCAGAGACCTCAGTGGTCATAAACAAAAAATGCAGACTTTACAAAATTAGTTCAGAAAAATTACTAAACAAACAAATAGCAAAAACAACAAACCCTGGGATATGGGATCTGATTTCCAGACATGACACATTGTTTTATCTAAAATGTCCAGTTTTCAACAACAGCAAAAAAATTATAAGACATGCAAAGAAACAGGAAAATATAGCCAACACACATTAAAAAAAAAAAACAGGGGCTTCCTTGGTGGCGCAGTGGTTGGGAGTCCGCCTGCCAATGCAGGAGACACTGGTTCGTGCCCCGGTCCGGGAGGATCCCACGTGCCGCGGAGCGGCTGGGCCCATGAGCCATGGCCGCTGGCCCGCGTACCACAAAAAAAAAAAAA
>NW_020174048.1:4249194-4252096 GCF_003031525.2 Neophocaena asiaeorientalis asiaeorientalis
AAAAAAAAAAAAAAAAAAACAGTCATTAGAAAACTTCCCTGAGGAAACCCAGACGTTGGGTTTCCTAGAAAAGTACTTTACGACAAAAATACTTTAAATCAGCTATTATACATATGACCAAAGAACTAAACAAAAACATGTCTAAAGAACTAAAGGGAAGTATGAGAATGATGTCTCACCAAATAAAGAATATGAATAAAAATATATAAATTATAAAAAGAAACTAAGTAGAAATTCTGGAGCTAAAAAAGGACAATAACTAAAATGAAAAATTCACAAAAGGGCTCAACAGCAGATTTGAGCTGGAAGAAGAATGAATCAGCAAATTTTAAGATAGGTCATTTGAGATTATTCAGTTTAAGAGGAGAAAGAAAAAAATAATAATAATTTAAAAGACACGAACAGAGCCTCAGAGACCTATGCAACACAATCAAACTATCAACAGATGGACAATGGGAGTGCTAGAAGAAGAGGAAAAAGAAACAAAGAGGGAAAAAGACTATTTGAATAAATAGGGGCTGAAAACGTCCAATATTTAATGAAAAACATTAATATACACATCCCAGAAGCTCAACAAACTCCAAGTAGAATAAGTTCAAAACCATCCATACCTAGACACATTCAAACAAACTGTTGAAGGACGAAGACCAAAAGAGAATCTTGAAAGCAGCAAGAGAGAAGTGACATATAACATATAAAGGATCTTCAGTAAGATAAACATCTGGTTTGTCATCAGAAACCATGGAAGAGGCAGTGATAACATATTGAAAGTGATGAAAGAAAAACATTCTTCAACCAAGAATTCAGTTTCCAGCAAAAGTCTCTTCAAAAATGAAGGAAAACTAAGACATCCCCAGATAAACAAGCTAATAGAGTTCCTCACTAGCATACCTGCCCTACAAGAAATACTAAAGTGAGTCTTCTGGGCTCAAATAAAAAGACATTATACAGCAACTCAAAACCACATGAAGAATAAAGAGCATCAATAAGAGTAACTTATAACTAAGTATAAAAGACAATATAAATGTTTTTGTTGTTTGTAACTCTTCTATATGATTTTAAAACAATTGCATAAAACAATAATTATAAAGCTACACCCATGGGTTTATAATGTATAAAGATGTCATTTGCATGACAATAATAGTACAGAGAATGGAAGAGATAACAGAGCTATGTAAAGGAAAGTTTTTGTATACTATTAAAATTAAATTGTTATTAATCTGAACTCAGTTGCTATAAACTAAGATGTTAATTGTAATTCCCAGGAAACCACTAAGAAATAACTTTAAAAAATATAGTAAAAGAACATGGGAATTAAAATACTACACAAGAAAATACGTATTTAACACAAAAGAAGGCAGTAATGGAGGGAGAGATGAACAAAATAGACACCAAACATCTTTAATATAGCAAAACAGCAGTGTTATGGGCTGAAATCTGTCCTCCTCAAAATTCATGTGTTAAAGCCCTAACCACCAGTACCTCAGTGGTACTGTATTTGGAGACATGTCTTTAAAGAGTTGATTCAGTTAAATGAGACCATTAGGATGAGCCTTAATCCAATTTGACTGCTGTCTTTACAAAAAAGGAAATTTGGATACACAAAAGAGAAACCATGGATTTGCACACACAGAAAAAGACCATGTGAGGACACAGTGAGAAGGCAGCCACCTGCAAGCCAAGGTGAGAAGCCTCAGAAGACATCAAATCTGTTACCACCTTAACCTTGGACTTCTAGCTTCAAGAACTGAGAAAATTAATTTTTATTGTTTAAAATAAAATACCAGTCTGTGGTGCTTTTTTATGGCTTCCCTAGAGAACTAAAACAAGCAGATATTAATTCTACCTTATTAATAATTACACTAAAGGCAAATGGATTAAACCCACCAATCAAAAGACAGTGATGGACAGAATGAATTGGGAAAAAAAATCTAACTATACGCTCTCTCCAAGTGACATGTGTTAGATTCAAAAACAAGTTGAAAGTAAAAGGATGGGAAAATATATACCATGTAAATAGTAACCAAAAGAGAGGTGGGGTGTTAGATCAGATGAAAAGCCTTAAAAAAAAAAGTGGATACTAGAGACAAAAAAGAAGGAGTATGATAGAAGGATCAATCCATCAAGAAAAATTCTAAATATGCATGCACTTAACAAAAACCCCAAATATATGAAGCAAAACTACAAAATTCAAGGGACAAGTAAACATTTCAACAACAATTCTTGGAGACTTCAACACCCTGCTTTCAATAATGGAGAGAAGAACTAGATAGAAGATACCAAGAATTACAAGATATGAACACTATAAACCAATTGGACCTAGAAAACTTCTATAGAACAGTCAATCCAATAACAGCAGAATATACATTCCTTTCAAGTACACATGGAACGTTTTCCATGGTGGACCATATGTTAAGCCATAAAACAAGTCTCAATAAATTTAAAAGAGCTGAAATCATATAAAGCAGAGTGGAATGAAATTAGAAATCAATATCAGAAGGAAAGTCAGGGAATTCACAAATATGTTAAAATCAAACTACACATTCCTAAATAATCAATGGGTTGAAGATGAAATCACAAGTGAAATTATAAAATACCTTTAGATGAATGAAAATGAAAATATAACATACCAAAATGTATGAGTTGCAACCAAAGCTTAGAAGGAAATTTATAGCTATAAGTTCCTATATTCAAAAAGAAGGAAAGGGCTTCCCTGGTGGCACAGTGGTTGCGATTCCGCCTGCCGATGCAGGGGACACAGGTTCGTGCCCTGGTCCGGGAAGATCCCACATGCCGTGGAACGGCTGGGCCCGTAAGCCACGGCCGCTGAGCCTGCGCGTCCGGGGCCTGTGCTCCACAACGGGAGAGGCCACAACAGTGAGAGGCCGGCATACCACAAAAA
>NW_020174048.1:4252147-4418224 GCF_003031525.2 Neophocaena asiaeorientalis asiaeorientalis
AAAAAAAAAAAAAAAAAAAGAAGGAAGATCTCAAGTAATTATCTTAGCCTTCCACTTTAAGAAACCTTAAGAAAAAGAATTGCAAGTCAAAGGAAGGAAATAATAATAATTGGAGCATAAATAAATGAAATAGAGAATAGAAAAAAATATTTAAAAAATCAATAAAACCAAAAGCTGTTTCTTTGAAAAGATCAACAAAATTGACAACTGTTAACTAGTCTGACAAAGAAAAATAGATAAGACTCAAAAAATTAAAATTGAGAACAAAATAAGGAATATTAATACCACCTTTTTAGAAACAAAAGGGATTGTAAGAGAATACTATGAACTATTGTATGCCAAACTAATTAGACAACTTAGATGAAGTGGACAAATTCCTAGAAAGACATAAACTACTGAAATTGACTAAAGAAGAATTCAAAAATATGAATAAACCTATAACGTTACAAAAAACAAAAACAAAAAACTTCCCATAATGAAAAGTCCAGGCCCAGATACGTTCACTGGTGAATTCTAGCAAACATTTAAGGAAGAATTAATAACAATCTTTCACAAAATCTTGCAAAATATAGAATAGGAGGGAAGACATCCCAACTTACTCCTTGAAACCAATATTATTCTGATAATAAGACAAAGACATCACAAGAAAACTACAGTCCAATATCCATTATGAACATAGACATAAAAATCCTCAGTAGTGTACTAGCAAAAAGTATCCAGCAACATCCCAAAGGGATTATACACATGACCAAGTGAGATTTATTGTAGGAGACAAGGTTAGTTCAACATAGGGAAATCAATCAATGTAATATATCACACTAACAGAATAAAGGACAAAAAAAGCACATAAGCCCCTCTGTTGCAGAAAAAGCATTTGACAAAATCTAAAATCCTTTCATGATAAGAACACTTAACAAATAGGAACAGAAGGGAACATCCATAACCTGATAAAGGAATCTATAAGAAGCCCACAGATAACATCATTTGTTAATGGTGAACAAATGATGAAAGCTTTATCCCTTAGATGGAAAACAAGACGAGGATGCCCACTCCTGCCACATTTATTCAACATTGTACTGGAAAGTTCTAGTCAGGAAGACTAAGCAAGAAAAATAATAAATGGTATCCAGATAAGAAAAAAGAGGTAAAACTACTTCTCTTCTCAGATGACATAATGTTGGCTATAGAAAATTCTAAAGAATACACACATACACAGACACACATAAGAAGGGAAAAATACTATAAAAACTAATAAGATCAGCAAGTTGGCACGACATGAGATCACTATACAAACATAAATTGCATTTCTATACATTAACAATGAACAATCTGAAAATAAAATTAAATGATTCCATTTACAATAGCATCAGAAGGAATAATACACTTAGGAGTAAATATAACAAAATAAGTGTAAGACAAACACTGAAAACTACAAAACATTGTTGAAGGAAATTAAAGGAAATCTAAATAAATGGGAAAATATTCCATGTTCATGAATCAGAAGACTTAATACTGTTAAGGTGGCAAATATCTCCAGTTTGATATACAGATTTAACACACTGCCAAAATTCTAGCTGGCTTTTTTTTTTTTTTTTTGCAGAAATTGACCAACTGATCCTAAAATTCATATGGAAATCTAAGGGAACCATAATAGCCAAAACAATCTTGAAAAGGAAGAACAAAGTTGGAGGATGCACACTTCTGGAGTTCATAATTTACTAAAAAGGTGCAGTAATCAAGACAGTGAGTTATGGGCATAAGAATCGACATATAGATCAATGAGAAAGAATTGAGTTCAGAAATAAACCCCTACATTAGAGGTCAGTTGATTTTCATCAAGGGTGCCAAGAAAGTTCAATAGATTAAACATAATAACCTATAATAGAAGAGAATGTAAGAAAAGAATATAGGTATATATAACTGAATAACTTTACCATGCACCTAAAACTAACACAACATTGTAAATCAACTATATTTCTATAAATTTTTTTTTAAAAAATGAATGAACAACAAAACATAGATCAAATATCTGAATGCAAGAGATAAACTGTGAAACTCTTACAAGAAAACATAGACCTAAGTCTTCATGACCTTGTATTAGGCAATGGTTTCTTAGATATGGCACCAAAACATAAGAAAGAAAAGAAGAAAAGATAAACTGGGCTTCTTCAAAATTAAACACTTTTAGTTTTCAAAAGACTTGATCAGGAAAGTGAAACTACAAACCAGAGAATGGCAGACAAACCAGAGAATATTTGCAAAGTGTGTATCTCACAAATCTTATATCCAGAATATACAAAGAACACTTATTACTCAACAATAGAAATAAAAATAATCCAATTTAAAAATGGTAAAAAGATGTGAATTGACATGGCTCCAAAGAAGATATGCAACTGGCCTGTAAACTCATGAAAAGATGCTCAACATTATTAGTCACTAGGGAAATGCAAATCAAAACCACAATGAGATACCACCTCACACCGACTACAATGGTTATAATTAAAAAGATCGACAATAAAAAGTGTTGGCAAGATTGTAGAGAAATCAAAACTCTCACACATTGCTTATAGGAACGTAAAGTGGCTCAGCAACTGTGGAAAAGAGTTTGGCATCTGTTCAAGAAGTTAAACATGACACCATATAACTCAACAATTCCACTCTTAGATATGTACCCAAGAGAACTAGAATATATGTGTATACACACACACACACACACACACACAAGTGCACATGAATATTCATAGCAGCATTATTCATAATAGCCAAAAAGTGGAAACAACCCAAATATCTGATGAATGAATAAACAAAATGTTGTGTGTCCATATAATAGACTATTATTGATCAATTAAAAGGAATAAAATACGGATACATGCTACAACACGTATAAAACTTTTTCAAAGTTCACACCATTGTAAATGAAAGATTACAGTCACAAATGATCACATATTGTATGATTCTGCTTATAAGAAATCCATAGACAGAAATAGGCAAATCCATAGACAGAAATCAGGGGCTGGGTGGAGGGGAGAATGAGAAGTGATTGCTAATGGGTCTGGGATTTCTTTTTGGGGTGATGAAAATGTCCTGGAATTAGATAGTGATTACAGTTCTGTCACATTGAATATACTAAAAACTCCTAAATTGTACACTTATAAAAATAAACAAACAAGAGAATAAAACAATGCAAAAATAGCAAGTGTAGTGAGAAGTAAATCTAGAGTTTTTGAGATGAAGCTTGTAGGATGAATATGATTTTGACAAAAGAAGACTATTAATAACATCAATAGTTATTAATAGTCTTGGAGCAGGAAAGCATCAGTTAATTTGGAAATTAGAGATGGTCTAGTGTGGCTACGTTGTAATCTGGAAAGATAATTCTGGAGCGCTAGGATGAACTAAGGTGTCAGGAGGCCCTTTATGTCCAGACGAAAGTGCTCATCCCATGGGGTTAGTGACGGCAGCCCTGAAGGCTTTGAAGGAAGAGTGCCTTAAGAATAGCCTTGCAAGTCAGTGTGGGCCTCCACTCCCCGGGGCTCTAACCGATGCCAGAATCACAGAATATTATAGCCAAGGGAGCCCATGATATTGTCCAGCTCCATGATTTACAATAACATTAGCACTAAGCAGAACAGATCATGGAAAGGTCTCTGTGAACCAAACATTCTGACCCTGTCATCTCAGCCACCCTCTGTTCACCCACTGAGGAAAGCAATGGCAGCAGGACAGTCTGATACGTGTATACTCCTCATTTTTGAGACAAAGACACTGAAGGACAAAGGTTAAGTTACCATCACAAGAACGCAAAATCCACGCTTGGCAAAATGTTTCCAAGCTTCGGGGGAAATGACAGAGGCAGGGATGATGTGCAGAGCATGTTTGGGAATGTTCAGGAAAAGAATAGTGCCATAGGGTGGGAGCCAAGATAACTCCATCTCTTGATGAAGTTGTTGAGACCTGGCATGAGTTTAAATTCAGCAGCGATGTAACCCCCAGTGTGTGAGAACACGTCTTAAACACGTCTGCGTCTTTCACAGTGCTCTACACGTAATAATTATTTACTGGTTCAATGAATGAATTCAGATTCTCCTTGGATTTGTTCAAGGGCAGTCCCTGTGGTAGCGTCTGGCTTCTCTCCAGCAGGGCAGTCAGAGGTGGCCCTCCAGGGGAAGTCAGATACTATTCTCTACCCTCACGTCACCAGACTATAGGGGACGCCCTAGCAGAGGGGGGTCCTGAAAGCTCGTCTCTCCTCCAAGCCCAGGAAGGAGGGCAACAAGTTTCCCCTACATGCAAAACAGAAATCAGGGTTCATTGCATGCTCTCATTTCTTAACGGCCTGATAACAATATACAAAATATACATTTTGGTCCACAACCTTCATCTTTTTGACCAGCCACAGAATCAAAAGTGAAACGGTCCGCTCTTTAAGTTTAACAAGCTGACATTTCCAAGGAGTCCCCACCAGTCCTGCCCGACGTTCACTCAGCATCCCCAATATTGATGCAATCTTTGCTTCTAAGTGTCCCTGAACTTAGTCACCTTCTCAGCTGAATGGGGAGAAAAAGCATCTGAACTTATCTGAGAAACAAAGAATGGTGAGAAAGCAACTTCTAACCTAGAAGTGAGAGAAACCCTTTGTCAAGACATTTCCCAGTTTTCAATGCCCAGTGAAGACGTACACAATGGGAAAAACTCAAGCGGCTCAGAGGAGGAAATCTATTTATTTGCACTGTATTGTTTCTTGCATTAGCTCATGATTCCAAGGAAGTGCTGCTGTGACTGTTTGAATTCTAATCACCACAAGATGCAGGCTATACCTCAAGATGTTAACGTGAACACTGACCATGATGATAATCTATTTTTAACACAGAATTGTGGCATCATCCAGTAAAACCCCTATCACATCACCACCTGGATGACGGGAAATGACCACCAGCTTAAATGGGGGGCACATTTCGGAGCATCACAGGGCTATTGCTTATTTAATAATCTGAAGGAAAAAACGTCCTGGCAAATGTCAGCTTGTCATGATGGTTTCCTGGCTCCTTCGTTGTTGGACATAAAAGCTACTAGAGGGCTTCCATAAACAGTGGGTTTTTTCAGGTATATTCTTCTATTATGAAAGTTTATCTAAAGAAAGATTTTCTTTGGGGAAATCAATGCCAACGTGTCTTTCCTTAGGATGCAACGCATGGAAAGATGTAAAACAATTGTTTTGCTGGAGCGGAAAATACTCCTGACATCAGCCCCCATAAGCTTTGTTCTCATTATCATAAAATACAATCATTGCCCATAAACTTTCATAGAAGATGAGGAGAGAATGTTTCTGTCACTAGGCGAAAATTACTCATCTTCATCTCCCCTAGTGGCTGTCAGTTTCTGGCACAGGGGCTCACGCCCAGAGGATGTCGCTGGTTGATCAAAGGCCAGCTGCCATGGCCCAACCTCCTCCTGCAGGATGGGTCAGAGGGGTCCCTCGGACGGAAATTGAGTTGCTCCAGTTCCTCAAATGTGCCTCAGGCCGACACCCCTCTGCTCCTCTGAGGCTAACCTTTGCTTGCTGGTTTGCCTCGCTTTTGGCACTGTGCTTTTATTCCGTTTTAGAGTTGCTGCATAGAATTCCTGCTTAGATTCGTTACCCCACTCTCCCTGTCCTTCGTAACTCCCACTGCCAAAAGAAATGTATCCTCTCCTTTTTCGGGGGCTGGAATTAAACAATATGAATTATTCCTTTGGAATCAAGAGCTAAATTCGCCCTCTGCGTAGCACCCTCGGCAAAGAATCGGGATGCATCAAAGCATACTTCACATTTTCAAAGAAAATGCCTACTCAGATCAGATTTTTGATGACTTTAATTTTCCCCTTTGAGCCTTCAGTGGAATCATAATTTCCTTTATGTGGAAGAAAGTGCATTGGCTTTGTTAACCAAAATACTACAAAGCTGCTGAGTGAAGAGCAGAGGACAGCTTGGCAATCAGATGCTCATGTAAAGGACTTTGTTTTATGGTAGTGGCTTCTAACATTCATGACTTTGTGCCAACAAGTAAAACGGGCTCCATGTAGAAAGTCTGTTGTGATGTTAGAACGAAACATCCTGGCCCATTAGTCCTCAAAGCATTAGGCTTTTTTGTTCTTCTCTTGTTTTAGCTTACGAGCTCGTCTCCTAACTATGGTGCCTGCTAAATGAAATCAAACTAAATTAAAAGAAACAAATAAAAATGGAGCAGATAAGCACACGCCTCACAGACTACCCTGTGACTTCTATATAATCAAATTATTGCATCGGTTAACTTTTCCTCTTTTTTTCCCCCCACACTTGTGAAGGATGAGTAAACTTTGGTGAATATAACAAGAGCTTAAATAATTTAGAGGCCAACTTGATATCATCCTAAAAGTATACAGGAGAACAGTTTTCTCCATTGTTTTCCATTTTAATAAAAATGAGTGCTTTTTTCACACACAAATATTTATTTAAAAATTTTATGCCTTTTTAATAGATGTATAATTGACATATATTATTTCAGGTGGACAACACAGTGGTTTGATATTTGTATATATTGCAAAATGATCACTTTGCAATATACACAAATAAATACCTAAAAAATACTTTAAAAAAATACTTTTAAAAAGTCAGATATCCCTGGATTATTCCTTAAAATCTGGAAATGGTTTCCCCTCTGTATATCAGTGGTGAGAAGAAATTCCTTTCCCCTCTGTCTTTTACCTTTTCTGGTCCCTCCGGGTGTGGAGACCAGAACTGCAAAGCCAGAGGGAAGTCTCCAACTTTGTGTATTCCAAAGCCTTCCTTAGCCAAGACAAATTGTCCTAAGTCACACCATGCTGTTTTGCTGAAAGCATTGTTTTCACTGCTATTGCTTGTGACCATGGCTATAAAGGCAAAGGAAAGTGGGACAACAATTATACAGATGATGGAGGCCAACATGGTGCCCTGTACACCTTGAGAGACAGAGAGACCCAAGGGAAATCATTGGGGGCATTGAATAAACTGCCTGAGTTCTTCATTTTACAAGTGCAAAAGTGGCCTTTCTGGGAACCACAGCCTTCAGAGAAAGCCTGGCAGTGGAAATAAACATTCTTCACTCTCTGGGTTTTTTTTCTTCCTTGACTTTTCCTTCACGCGTGAGACAGGGAGCATAGCAGGAAGAGCTATAGCTTTGAGACCTAAACTTGCATCTTATCTCTGCAACTTTACCTGTGAGACTGGGTTAAATTACTTAGATGAGCCTCAATTCTGGATTCCTAAAATGGCGCACATGTAACTTCAAAACCGTGGTGTAACAGCTAAGTGAGCCAGCATACTTAGCAAACAGTTTTTGTAGAGTATGCGTTCCATAATCACTATTTAGTTTTAATTCAAATTAGATCCTTAGGGCAGTACACGGATCTATAAAGAAAGGTATACGCCTTCTCCTAACTCTTCTTACACTCTACTACAACCAAAACAAAATTAAAACCAGAAAAACAAAGAAACGCATTAGCCCGTCTGAGATATTTCGATATGGTCACGATGAGTCTTCACAACTTACTAAGATGCATTCTCTCCCTTTTGGTTTGCTTTAACAAAATAAGTGCCTCCTTATCTGTGCTCCTCCGTCCTTGAGATGCTCGGGAGAGTGGCCTGCGATGCCGGCTGTTCCACCAGTGGTCCATTTAGGCATTATTAAAACAAACTTCCAACTCAATAAAGCCTCTCCCGTTTGCAAACGTAAATTATGTTTAATAAGCCTGGGAACATATGAGGCTGCCAAATCTGAAGCACGACAGCCTTGATGACTTCAGTCCGTTCTCAGCCCTTGATTACAGTTTGATTTCCTTTGGCATCAAGAGACAGACTATTTTAGCGAACAGCGTCCTTCCTTTAGCAAGAGTGAGATCTAGTTACTTGGCAAAGGACCTCTTCATTGGCCAGACAGCATGTCCAACCTCTTAGCAAGAGCTGAAACGCTGAATCTGATGTGAGGGACACACAAAGCAAGGAGCACAACACAGTCCTCGGCTCCCTGAACCATATTTTACAGAGCCGGCTGGTTGAGGACCACGTCACCAAGGCCTTCTCAGGTGCATCCTGGCCAGGAGGCCACATTTGAGAGTGAAAGCTTTGCCTTTCACCCATCCCTTAGCTGGACATTTCAGTTAGTACATTTCCAAATATCGCCTTCCCCTCGGAAGGCTTTGTCTTTCCCGGGTGATGTCTCAGAGTCGCGTGAGGTTCAGTCTCCTGGAGACCCCCTAGCCTCGGAATCAGCCTCGCACTCTGCCAAGCCGTTCTCACAAGCACTTTTGGCCCCTCCCAACCATGTGACATTTTCCTTGGGAGTTCACCCAAGCTTGCTTGCTCCCGTCATCGTCCTTGATTACCTGGGGAGCTTGGTTAATATCACTGCTCGCATGCCGGCTCACTTCCCATTCCACTGGAAGGATTGCACTGGTGTGTGTGTGAGAGAGAGAGGAAGACTCGGGGGCATCTCTGCTCCCTTACTGGGCACAGAGAGAAGCACGGGGACTCTGAGACCCTGGGACTGCTGTTAAGATTGCATTTGTCACTCTTGATGGGGAGACTGACCACATACCCTTGTCCCCGATGTGCTCCACTCTGAACCAGTACTACTCCAAAGGAGAGAGCGTCTCTCCCCACAGAGAACTAAGAAACAGCCTGCTCAATTCACAAGACAGACACGTGAGCCCATCCAAATGCCTACAAGGAATCCACAGTGCCTCTCACCCAGAAAACTATTTGCAGGCTCTGAGCCTAAACCTTTTGAAATCTCTAACCAGCCAGAGCCCTGTGCTAACCCCTGATTCCTAGAGCTCTCTACCCAGCCTGTGCTCTAGAACTCTCCCCAGACCCTGGATCCCTTCAATCCTATCATAAAAACATGTCTATTCTCGGCCCTGTTCTTGCAGAGCTGCCCTTTGCTGGTTGATGGACTGATCTGATATGCGTTTCAGGTCTAACGTATTAATAGATCCTTGTGTGTTAATGGTTCCCATCTTATGTACCAGGTTTGCATTTTAACAGAAGCATCCTACAGATAATGAATTTAACCCCACAAATGCTGGCTTAATTTGGTAGGAATTTCAGGCACCAAGGCAGAACCTCAGGGAGAAAATACATATTTACCTCAAAGAGGTAAATGGGATATTGGACATTTAACTAATTATATCATATAGGCATATATCAAAGTTGGTTTTATTATGTGTTAACTAACTACAGCACAGAAATAAAATTCTCTGGGTCAAACTCATGAAACACCAGAAGTGTCCATATTTGGGCATCTTGATGGAAAAGTCAGGCCATCGCTTCTTTTCATATTTAAAACTTTTATCACATCAATTTCACCACTAACAATCCACTAAAAGCTTGGCCCAGGTGGATATTATAATTCTTTTGGTTTTTTAAAAATATAACTGTGGAAGATCCATTTCAGGAGATACTGTTAATATGATGGAGAGAAGAAAAAGCTATTTATTAAAACTTGAACATTTTTGTCCTTATTCTGACGTACCTGAATAGATCACTCAACAACATTTTCGATCATCTCTTAGATGGGGTCATTCAAGAATAACAGAAGATTTAATTCCTGACCTCAAGTTGTTTTTAATCTAGCAAAGAAATTAAATATGTATATGAAAAAATCTGTGTCCTGAAAAATATGTTCGATGAATAAAGTAGATATAATTTCTGAAAAATGTAGGAATGATTTAATCATTTGGGAAATTAAAAAAGATCTCTATAAAATTATAATATTCTTTTCCAACAATTCTGCATGTCTGTAGTTAGAACATTTGGAAAAATACCGAGTGGTTTATGTAATGTGAAACAGTCAAAATCCCACCCTATAGTGATGGGATTAATTCATTCCATTCAAATAGCAAATTTACTGAGTCTTACAAAATGTGTGTGTGAGAGCCTTAAATATTACAGAATTGAGATGATATTATAGTGGATGCTACCATGCTTTTTTCACTTATTATTGTTTTGAACTTTTCCCCCATACCATATAAAATTTTCAGAAATATATGTCTGATGTTTTTGTCCAAACTGTCTGCTAGCATTACCTAAGTCTAAACAGATACTGAAAGAAAACCAAGTGTATATACATATAATGTTGGAAAACACCAGATGTAGTTAAAGCCATCCTTATTTAAGAAAGAAATACACTCAAAAACACACATAAACAATATTAAAATAGAAAGAGAGGGAGGTAAACTCTAATGGAGTCTATAAAAAAAAAAAATACCAGGCAGACAGCATATTGGAACATCATCTAAGGACTCAGAAGAAAACAATATCTCTGAACATTATTAAACAGAACCCGTAAGAAATGCTTTCAAGTTTTTGAAATTCTTTATGCCAATGATATTGTTTACAGCTGTCGCTTCTGAAGGTTTTTAGCAAAAGAATCTTATTTCTCATACGAGGGACCCCAATACAGAAAATTTGATAAAGGGCAGGCTTGGACTGGGCAACCATGGGTGGTCAAGAAAAGGCTCAGCTGTGGTTTCACGTCAGTAGCTGCATTAGTGACGTGGGTCTGGCACTGTTACCATCCAGGAGATTAGGAATTAACCAACCGTCCCATCCCTTCCCACCTGGAGCCACAGACCCTCAATGTGGTACCCTCAGCTCTTGTACAGGCAGTGTGTGTTTCTGAGAATTTCAACCATAACATTTGGAAATGTCCTTCCAAGATTCCATCCCAACTTAACAAACAACAGCAACAAAAAGCAAGAGGGTGGGAGAGGAGAAATCTCTCTGCTGACAAAGTAGAAGCAGATTGGGGTTTACTGCCAAGTCTGGCCTCAGATGTCCCTGCACGGGGTAGGATGTGAGAGAATTCACACAAGCCAAGGTTGTATCATGTCCCGGCTTTACCTGTTACCCACACAATTGATTCATCATGATCTCCGTTTGACTGATAGGAAAACTGAGGCCCAATGAGATTAAATGCTGAAAATCGCTCATCTGGTCGGCATTGGAGGGAACGATCCATCCCAGGAAGTCTCATTCCCACTTCACAAAATGTTGACTCCATGTGTGGGTCTTTTCAAAAGCCATTTTATGGCAGTTCTCTGAGGTTTCCCCATTTCATTTTTTATTACTTTGGCAGATTAAAAATCACAACATAAAAGTCTGATTTCAAAACAAATATAAAAATTGTGTGTGGGAAAAATCCCCCAAAGAAATATAATAGGTTAACTTTGTGTGGTGACGTCTGGATGGTGGGACAAGAGGGGTTTATTGTGTGTGTGTGTGTGTGTGTGTGTGTGTTTATAAAATAGCTACTAACTGATTAATAATGGAAAAAAACATGTTATGAACTTTTTATGTTAAAAAGGAAATACAGGTTAGTTAACTTCATTTCTATACACACACAGAAAGAAATAGGCAAAAATGTTGAGGATTTACAATTCATTTTTTTCTATATATTTTAAAATTTTCACAGATTTCCTTTAATGAACAAATAGTACTAATATAATTCAGGAATGTGATAAATACATTTTTAAATGAAAAAAGTAAGAACTTCCTATTTTCTCCCATTTCCTACTTGACAAAAACAAGAATTGAGCTTAGCTAAACCAGAAAATATTTCTAGCTAGTATGTACAGGATTTTTTTAAGCCCAGAAGCAGGATTAAAGTACATTAAATAATAACGAAAGTCACCAGTCTTAAGCACTCTCTGCGCGCCAGGCATTGTTCCTGGGCATCAGACATGTGATCTCTTTAATAATCCAACAGTCTAATGAGAGAAATACGACTGCGTATTTGCATTTCACAGATGAGGAGAGTAAGGCCTAGGGTTTCATGTCTTTTCCAAGGAAAAAGAAGTAGTAGATGGTGAAGGCTGTATTTGAACCTAGGCAGTCTGCCCACAGACCCTGCCCTAAACATAAAGCCACGCTTCCTTAAAGCAATAGTAAGGGTGACACAGAGATGACCAGTGGGTTCCAGGAGACACAAAATAGACGTGTTCACCAGGCATTGTACCTCCCTCCCTAGCAGCAGAGTGTAAACTCGTATGCCCTGGGATCCACACAAATGATGAGACTGTTTGCAAAACCATACTTCTACCTACTAGAGGGAGGCTCTCAATACAAGTAAACACTGAGGGTTCCAGCACATTCTGTACCAGCTTGCTTCTAAAGTTCATTTCCTCCCAGGGAAGAAAAAAAAAGAAAAAATGTATATACATACTATATATTTTTTCTTTTAATTAAAGAACCAAAATTAGACCTAGGGAGAGAACCACTGGTTAAACCACTAGCATCCCTTCCTTCGGCATCTTGATAATGATTTAGAAAAGTAAAAGGGAACAACGATGGTCTCACAAGGTTCTTTTCCAGGGGAAAGAAAGATTAAATACCATAGACCTGTTCAACTTGATGTGAGAATCTATTTTCTGATAAGTCTTCCATGGTGGAAAGAATTCATAATCTTTTTTGTTTTGTTTTGTTTTGTTTTTAACATCTTTATTGGGGTATAATTGCTTTACAATGGTGTGTTAGTTTCTGCTTTATAACAAAGTGAATCAGTTATACATATACATATGTTCCCATATCTCTTCCCTCTTGCATCTCCCTCCCTCCCTCCCTCCCTCCCTCCCTATCCCACCCCTCCAGGTGGTCACAAAGCACCGAGCTGATCTCCCTGTGCTATGTGGCTGCTTCCCACTAGCTATCTACCTTACGTTTGGTAGAGTATATATGTCCATGCCTATCTCTCGCTTTGTCACAGCTCACCATTCCCCCTCCCCATATCCTCAAGTCCGTTCCCTAGCAGGTCTGTGTCTTTATTCCTGTCTTACCCCTAGGTTCTTCATGGCATTTTTTTTCCTTAAATTCCATATATATGTGTTAGCATACGGTATTTGTCTTTCTCTTTCTGACTTACTTCACTCTGTATGACAGACTCTAGGTCTATCCACCTCATTACAAATAGCTCAATTTCGTTTCTTTTTATGGCTGAGTAATATATTCCATTGTGTATATGTGCCACATCTTCTTTATCCATTCATCCGATGATGGACACTTAGGTTGTTTCCATCTCCAGGCTACTGTAAATAGAGCTGCAATGAACATTTTGGTACATGACTCTTTTTGAATTATGGTTTTCTCAGGGTATATGCCCAGTAGTGGGATTGCTGGGTCATATGGTACTTCTATTTGTAGTTTTAAGAATTTATAATCTTAACCAGTTATTAATGAACAGAAACTGAAAGATTTGTGAGGACTCCAGCCTGGGAGATGAGCAAACGAACAAATTCCCCCATGTGCTTTTCTCCAAGAAGCAGCGGCCAATTCTGGATTAGCCTGCAGCAGGGATGGCGGCTCAGTCACTCAGTCACTCATTTATTCCACCCTCCTTTCCTTCCTTCCTTCCTTCCTTCCGTCCTTCCTTCTTTCCTTCCACAAATACATACATACCCTATTCTAGGTGTCAAGTACTGCATAGAATACATTTGTGAACAAGTTACAATTTTAGCCCTCAAGGAGTTTATGTTCCAGTGGATGAGGCCAACAACAGACAAAAAATAAAGATAATATAAGATAAATTCAGGTAGAGGTCAAGGCTATGAAATACCATGAAGTAGGCTGGGAAGAGGGAGGTGGCAGAAGCGAGTAGGCAGGAGCATTATTGAAGAGGGATGCTCAGGAAGGATCTCTCCGTGGAGGTGCCTTTTGAGTAGAAGGATTTGAAGAAATGAGGCATGTAAAGTTCTTGGAAGACAGAGAAACGCAGGATGAGGGAGGTACAGTTCAGCTGCTCTGAGGCAGAACAAGTTGCCATGGTCACTAGCAACAAGAAGGCAATCACTGCTACAAGAACCTAACCCAGTGGATGGGTCTCCAAAAGGGGTGATACTGTCTCCCAGGGTACATGGAGCAATGACTGGAGACACTTTTGATTGTCACATCCAGGCGGTGGGCAGGGGAGGGGCAAGTTTTACTGGCATCTAGGGTAGAGGCCAGGGATGCTGCTAAACCTCCTACAAGGCACAGGACAGCGCCCCCAGCCTCCACCCCACCCCCACCAAGAATTATCCAGTCCAAGATGTCAGTAGTGAGTGCAGTTGAGACACCCTGTTCTAAGCTCTCTTCTCCAGCCTTTTGGAGACGGCTCTGTCTTTCCCTGTGATTATGGGGTCCGTGATTAAGGAGAGGGTTTAGAGAGGAGAACAAAACAAACTTTTGTCCCAGACTGTATACACCCTCTGAATAGGAAGAAGGACCACCGAACGGAGCATATGAACAGCGAACATACATACAGTGTAAATGAGCATATCCAAGGAACATATAATAAGAGCTTAACATAGAATTATTATTACGTTTATACAATCTTTAGCTGCTTTAGCTGCATAACTTTGTCTCACATGATGTAGTACAACCTCTTCACTTCCAATCTGCATCCTAAAAACTTGGCAGCAAGCAGTACAGTGGTAACTAAAAGGATTGATAACAACCCAGGGAGAGCAAACTAACAAGGGGAAGGAAAGGGAGAAAAGATGCAGCCCACAGAGATTGGGAATGAGATGGGGAGTCAGCGGGGGAAGAGATACAGAAGGCTGGGCTGTCGTAGATACCAGGCGTCGCCGCGCAGAGAGCTCTGAGCTTTCCTGGCAAGATTGTGTCAGACGAGACCCAGTACGTGCTGCACAGAGAATGGGAGGAGAGAGAAGGAAGAGGTTCAAAGGTTAAAATTTCTAGGTTTCTTAATAAAGTGTTTCAAATACCTTTCGAGTGAAATGTGCTCATCTCTGCTACCAAAGATGCCTAGGATTTGGGAGGGATAATGTTCGGGGGGAAACTAGAAAGTTGTTTGCATTTTAGGAAAAATTATAAAAGGTCCATGCGGAAGAGTGTGCATTTGCACTTTGCCATTTTCCCCCTTAGTTTTCTCCATGTCAAACCCCTTTAGACCTCGCAACTGCATCAGCCAGTTGGCTGCTTCTTCAGGACTAAAGAGAAATAAGAAAACGATGGATTTCTTTTTCTCAGTTCTGGTCTTTCAACTTCCTCATTCAGTAATCAATTACTGGTTGCTGTTACTTTTCTCCTCTATGCCCCCTACTGCATCCTCTTTCTTCCACATGTAAGAAGCAGACACTTAGGGAGAGAAGTAATAGAAGGGAAGCAACTCCACCAAGAACTGAAACGAGGAACAAAGCTTGCAGGCTTCGAAAGTTGTGCTCGATGAGTTGCACCCCCATAAATGAAGTAAAATATGGTATATTTGGTCCATAAGGTTGCTCAAATAACTATGTCCGGTATAAGTATGGAACCTGCTCTATGAGATTTTAAATCTGCCTAAAAAAATGGATATTTACGATCATCGTGCTTATGCTGATGCTATGCACCTACAAGTTGTATTTCCCACTAAAATAGGTCTATAATTATTAAAGACATTAAAAAATAGAAGACACTCAGTGACCAACCAAATGAGACCTCCCAGTAACGCAATAGATGATATCAAACCAGATGTTATTCTGGTGTGAAACAGTGCTATGTATTTCTGACTGCATCTCTCTAGTTTCACAGTTCATTAACAAGACAGTCCAAAAGGAGATGGCACTGTTATTGCTTATGGCACTTATTATCTATGCCACTGCAGTAGACGCATGTATACCAGCATAAATAGCATACAGTTTGGGTGCCTCTGAAATCAGTCATCCATCTTATACGCTGATAAATATCTCTTCACATCACTGGGTAAATTTACACTGCCTCGAGTTAGGGGGAGCAGAGAGCAGATAAATATATGAGATAAAGCTGTTTGTTCAGAATGGGGAAAAGGAATGAAGGATGGACCTAGTGAGACCCCACCTTTACCCACCATCGGAGGATACAGGCTAGCGAATGTGCAAAGGCCGAATACGCATCTGGTACAAGATTTAATGCTGGCCACGAACGGAAAATAAACGTTGATAACGATCAAGTCTAGATCTTAACGGAGAGATCATCTTGCTTCTGTTTGGAATATGTGAAGTTTTGTTTTTTTCTTTTTTCTTTTTTTGGTGTTATTAGTAGTGCTGTGTTTTTTTTTAGAGAAGGGATGCCTGGGAAGTGAACTTACACGGACGTGGTGAGCCACAAGTTAATCATCTGTCGTCTGCCTTGGGTTTCAGGAGCTCTTCTGCGTGGCTGGGAGTCCCTGAGAAGGTCACAGGAAATGGCCTGATGGGCGTAACTACAGAGGGCTGGCGGACAGTGAGAGCCGAATTTCTTTTCCCATCAGTGTCTAAATTTGTCTCCATTGTTTCTTTTTTTTCTCTCTCCTACTAAAATGGGACTTGGGCCCAGTAAGGGACAACAGTATCTTGACAGAGAACTCTGCGCATCGAAGACAGGGTCGTCTGCATTGTCCGAACGCCATGTGCAACAGAGATTACACCCGGAGAAAACAAAAGAACTACGCAACAGAAACGGCCGCAGCCAGTAAACAAGAGGAACGTGACCCGCTGGAGCAGGCTTCTTCCTGCAGCGGCTGGAGTTGGTGAAAAATAATTGTTTCTCTCCCACCCCACCCCCATCCTTAGCCTATGGCCACAAGAAAGGGGATCCAGAGAGCTAGGTTTTCCTAAGGCTCAGCCTCCTTCTTGGGAATGGGTTAAAGACTTTCAGAATCTGTGTGAGCCGAAGTTTCATCAACAGTCTTGTTGCCCTAAATGGTACCCTGGTGGCCTCCAAGTCTTAATGCAACTTACAGTACTTCTATTATGACTGGGAGAAATCTGACTCAACGTATAATAGAAGACAGTGTAGTCCAATATTTTTCACTTATACGGGGTATTAGACTTGCAAATCAATGGCATACAGGTCAATGACCCAGATAATACATTTACTGGTTTTCAATATAGCAAATGACTTTTCATTCATTCAACAAACATTTCTCTATGCCAGGCTTTTAACTCAGCAGTGGGCTTAAATTCTAGGGCTAGATCTCCCAGCACCCTTGCAAAGCTGAGCACACATGATTTTAAAAATCCCATATGTAAGAATGTGATACTCATAAAAGTTTTAAAGTGTGCACTATTTTCTTTGTTTGGGGACTGACATGTCCACACCGCTGTATTTAAAATGGATAACCAGCAAGGAGCTACTGTAGAGCACAGGGCACGCTGCTCAATATCATGTAACAACCTGAATGGGAAAACGGTTTGAGAAAGAAAAATTAAAAAAATAAAAGTTAAAAAAAAGAGATTCATAGCAATATATATATACACATATATATATTCATAGAAATATACATATGTATCCCCACTGTAGAAGCCTTTGGTGATTACATTTTACAAGATAGAAAGTGTGTGAATGGAGCTTCCCTGGTGGCGCAGTGGTTGAGAGTCCGCCTGCCGATGCAGGGGACACGGGTTCGTGCCCCGGTCCGGGAGGGTCCCACATGCCGCAGAGCGGCTGGGCCCGTGAGCCATGGCTGCTGAGCCTGCGCGTCCGGAGCCTGTGCTCCGCAACGGGAGAGGCCACGACAGTGAGAGGCCCGCATACCACAAAAAAAAAAAAAAAGAAAGTGTGTGAATATCCACAGACTTGCTAAACTGGATCAAGCCTCTGGGTACCTCTAAGATAGCCATACATTCAATAGCCTCCATCACTAGTGTAGCATCTTGGGAAATAAAAGCAGGGACCACAGAACGGAGGCTGACTCAGACACACCAAGCAAAACTCCCAATACCTTGGCATAGTTACAGCTGAGCACACCCCTCCTCCTCCTGTGTTTGCTGATGCTATCACTCCTGAAAGCCAGCTCTGCAGGAACGGCTGCTCCTACAGAGCTGATGGGAAATTGATCAAAGACAAAGAAGCCGTTTATAGTTTTCCCCAAAGTGAAATGCCTAAAAATGTTACTGTTGTTTTTGCAGCTACTCAACTCCTACCATTTAAGTTATTGTGTAATGTAATTTATGAACTCACACAACGAGCTGGACACCCAACATGCAGGAGAACTGAAGGAATGCCTGTGCAGGAGGTGGTGATACAAGAGCACACCAAAGCTACTAAGATGTGCTTTTTCATAATGTTATTATGGCCCATTTCAGAATCCTTGTAATCAAATTTCAAATCCCTGTATCATTAATCACCTTTTCCGGATATCATGGAAGTAAAATACTCTGCAGTAACGGCCCTGGGTCAGTTTGCACCCGCTCACCATGTGCCTGCCATATTATGAGTTCCTTTTGATTTCTGCAGAGGTATGTGGAACCTGTCATCGTTAGGTATTTGGAAAGCAATTTGCTGCCTCTTGACACTTGGTCTGTCTGAGATCTAGAGAGGTGTGCAGACAAACACCGGTCGATGGGGCCAGGCCCAGCAGAGGACGTGCTTCCAAAACACAGCAAAGTACGCATTAAAGCCATCTTACGTGGGTGTTACAAGTTGAGATAATATCAGAAAACAAACTTTACTGGTACCCTAAAATCATAAATAAGTGGTTATGCGGAAATACGGATTTGGGGACTTCATCCCAGGACTCGGAGAAATATGGACTTAAGAGGCAACAAGAAATAGAAAAAAAAAAAAATTTAGGGCACAATATACAACCATATCTCCCTGATCTCAAGGTCAAAAAAGACTTCGTTATAGTAAAACCAATGAAAGAAATAATAAAAGAAAAAATTGTTTAGACTTACAATGTACTAGATACTATTGTATGTGCCTTACAAATACCAACCGATTTAATCTTTCTTATAAAGGTATGAGATATACTATAAATTAATCCTACTTTACAGCAGAGATAACAGAGCTTATGAGAGATAACGTGACTTGCTCAAGAGGACATAGTTTATACAGGACAAAGGCAAGATTTAATCCCAGGTTGTCTCACTTCTGAGTATATATATCAAGCTCTATGGAACCCATGCTGGGACTTTACTTTTTGAAAATGCAAACATCTGTGAAAATGTTTTTAATTAAACAGAAAAAAATAACAAGGGGACAGGTTAGTATCTGGAGATTCTAGATCAGTGGTCTTAAACTACAGCAACAGAATCACCGGGGGAGCTTAAAAAATGCCAGTGTTAGGTGTCCGCACACAGGCCAGTTAAATCAATATCACTGGGGAGGAGTCTGGTGTTAGTACATTTATGAAAAGCACACAGATGATTCTAACGTGCAGCCAAGGTTAAAAACAATTGAAATAGATCAAAGGAAATATATATCATCATTTTTTTTTTTCTGCGGTACACGGGCCTCTCACTGCTGTGGCCTCTCCCGTTGCGGACACGCAGGCTCAGCAGCCATGGCTCACGGGCCCAGCCACTCCGCGGCATGTGGGATCCTCCCGGACCGGGGCACGAACCCGTGTCCCCTGCATCGGCAGGCGGACTCTCAACCACTGTGCCACCAGGGAAGCCCTATCATCATTTTAACTAAGAAAAAAAAAAAAAAAAGAACAATGAGCACCAGTAAATGAATCACAGAAAAGTTTCAAATGGATGGTGAAAAAAAAATGATTACTCTTGCTTATAGAGATACATGGTTTCAAACAATAGGACATCATTCAGTGCCTATGAAATTAACAAAAAGTTTTTTAAAATTTGATACTCATGATGATGATGGTATCCTTTTTTTAGCAAAAGAACAATATTGGGTCTATAATTTGGTATGTTCTTTCTAGAAGTATTCAATGAATATGCATTAAAACACTAAAATTGAGGGACCTCCCTGGTGGCACAGTGGTTAAGAATCCTCCTGCCAATGCAGGGGACACGGGTTCGATCCCTGGTCAGGGAAGATCCCACATGCCGCGGAGCACCTAAGCCTGTGTGCCACAACTACTGAGCTCGGGTGCTGCAAATACTGAGCCCACATGCCAGAACTACTGAGTCCACATGCCATAGCTACTGAAGCCCACACACCTAGAGCCCGTGCTCCACAACAAGAGAAGCCACCACAATGAGAAGCCCGCGCACCGCAACGAAGAGTAGCCCCCGCTTGCCACAACTAGAGAAAGCCCAAGTGCAGCAACAAAGACCTGATGCAGCCCAAAATAAATCATTCATTCATTCATTAAATTTTAAAAAAACAGTAAAAATCGACTCCATTTTCCAGAATCTATCCTAAGCAAATAGCAATGGGCACATTGGGTCACGGTAACAGTATTATTTATAGTAGCAAAACTGGCAACATTGTTCATGGCAAACATGAGGAGGGCGTGTATATACATTATTGATACATTCATACACTGGACTACAGCACTGTGAGGCATTACAAAGCCCTCTTCATGGGTAGGGGACATACCTATGACATAAAGTTACATGAAAACAAAAAACAGATAAAGGAACTGTACCGTGTATATTCCCCATGTTGTGTATATGTAATAAAAACACTGGAAGGAAATAAGCAAAACATTAACAATAGCTATCCCTGTTATTATCATCCCTGAAAATTACAATGAAATTACAATGAAAAGGTAGCATTCCAGCAGGTCTGAGAAGGCAAAGAAGTCATTTAGACACAGATCAGATCACATTGCTGAGAGGTCACATGCTGAGACTTGTGAAATGCCATCAGAACCCCAAGTCTGAGGACCTGGCATACGGGGAGGCAGAGGCCGTAGTCACCATGTGCAGAGCCTGGGTGAAGTAAGCCTGCCGTGCTTTGGGCTCTCAGGCCACTTTCCACTGTTCATACCTGTTTACTGGTGTCATGTTAGGGCTTAAGATAAGTAAACACACGTAGATATTTTCAAAAGTCTAGAAGCAGAATCTGCGTGACTGGATCACATCTCCAAATAACTTTTAACATCTTTATGCAAGTTATAAAGGTAAGCGATTAGCACGCACGAATTAGCACTGCATTCTCAAGCCGCTTATTCACTTCACTTTTATGTGAAAACGTATACTTATAAGTTCTGAGACTTTGTGAAGCTTCAGACCTTTGGAGGCACGTTACCCCCTCCTAAAGACCCCCATGTTTGAGGATCAGCTGATGCTCACGACCTCCCCACACTGAGTGGTTCAGTGTCCCCCCGACCCATTCCAACCTCCGTAAATTCTGCGTCTTCCAGAAAAACCCAGCTGTACACAAGCAAAGAGAAAGAGTATTTCTGAGTTTAAGAGATATAAGGAAATAGGATGTGTATACATATATATCAATAAATGAATTACAGAACAATTACAAGAATATATAATATATATAAACCTGTAGCATATATAAAAATGTACTGAAAATCTAAGAGTATATACATTTTTTTTTGCTGAAATTAATCATTTAAAGAATCTTTCTTTCTGAAGCTGCCATTTCCTGCCTGAGCCCGTTCAGCCAGTAATAATATCCCATCAGGATTAACTAGAGGCCACCGCACAACTCAGTGGATGGGATGTTGATAAATGACTTTCACAGCAGGAACGAAATCCTCCTCTTGTCCACAGGAAGCGAGAGCAAAGAAGCGCAGAGCGAGGGTGAGACCGAGCCTCTCTATTTTTGTGTGTTTCTCCCACGTGAATGACGGTCACAGTGAGAGGCAGCTAATGGCCGCGTCAGGATCAAAAGTCCAGAGGGGAGCGTGGCCACTTACAGTAACACACCTGTGGCCTGACAACATTTCAGAGCCAGGACCCATTTGTACCGCTCGCTGGGAAGACCCAAGGGTCTTCCACTCTCCTCTCACCTGCTCCCCTGCACTTCATTCTATGCCCACAGAACTGAAAGGACCAACAAAACGATGGAGCAGTGTCCTGATGGGCAGCAGGTGTGAGGGCACAGCCACGCATCATGGTTGTCGCTATAAGAAAACCAAAGCCACTGGTCCCCACTGTAGGCTGTCACCCTTCCTACTTCAATAAAGGAGCAAAAGAGAGCAAGCCCATCTCTGCTGGGAAGAAAGGGCGGCGGGTGGGAGGAATGTCTTGATAAGTGAAGCACATGATGGTGCCCAGCTGTGGGATGCTGACAAGGAGGAACCTGGCCAACTGTGATCTGGGAGGCTGGCTTTTTGGCTAAAGATGTGACGCATGTGACTTGGAAGTGGTTTTTAGGGTTCCAACAAGTCGGTGGGGATATGCCTTACAGGATTAGATCCTCACGTCGCATAGTAACCTACGATGCATGGGCTTTTCTGTGCTCAGAAATGAGGTCGGCAGTGGGGAAGATGCCGACGAAAGGTGAGATCAGGTCCCATCCTCAAGGAGCTTCCACCAAAACCAGAAGGATAAGAATAACACCAATGACAACAGTGCCAACTGCGCCTACCATCCCCTTGTTGACGTCAGTCTCAGAGAAAGAGAAGCGTTTCTTATTCTCCTGTTCAAGACTGACCCCCAGCCCCACCCCACACATCATCCAGACCAACTAGGCTTGCTCCCTGTGGGCTTCTTTCCCTCCTCCGTAGCCAAGCTCCTCCCCTCTATTCCATCTGTGGCCCTCAGAGTATAAGCATGTACCCAAGCTGCTTCCTTTGAAGTGAAAAGCCTTTCCTCAGTCTTACACTCCCCGCCACCCTCTCTCTCCTTTCCAGAAGAACACTCAGCACGTGCTTGACTCAGCTCTGCACTCCGTCTGCAACCTTAAGCAATGGGTCTTCTGCGCCCCCCCACACACACACACTACATTGCAAAGTGGAGTTTGCTGACCATCACCTGAATGGACTCTTTCGCGTTTGCACCCAGCATTGTACTTAGTACGTTCGATGTCTGATCGCCTTCCTTTAGACTCTCATCATCTCTAGCCTCAAGATTAAAATAGCTGGGCCACTTGCTTTCCAATTTGGAAATCATAATCCATTCTTCGGGCTTCTGCCGAATGATCTTCCCAAACCCCAGTCTAACCACTGAGCTCTTCCAGTGGTTCCTCAGCAGCAGAAGATAACCACCAAACATTGTTGGTGCACATCCATTCAGTAGCTATGCGCCGAGCACTGCGCTGTACCAGGTATGCTGGGCACAATGGGGTAAAAAGACATGACCCTTATCCCCACGAAGCTTACAGTCCAGAGGGGGAGATAATGAAAGAGCAAGGAGGGTGACAAAAGGTACAAACTGTGATGAGGGTTACCAAGGAAACAAATGCCATCATAGAAATTAAAAAGATGGGGGAAATATTTCCGATGGAGAGGTGTGGAAACTTCTCCCTGAGAAGGTGGCATTAAAGCAAGAACTAAGATCCAGGTGATGACTCAGGGAACGCCAGATCCAGGAGCACTGCAGTTCCTCATTCAGGATGGTACTTGGCCTGTCTGAGGAAGGGCAAGATCAAAATGGCTGGACAGGAAGAGGAGAAAAGGCAAGAAAGATTACTGAAGTAGTCAGGGGCAAATCACGCCTGGTCTTGGAGGCCAGGTCAAGGAATTCAGATTTTATTGCAGGTGCAATGGAAAGCTTTTGAAGGATAACAAGCAGGGGAGACACAAAAGCTAATTTTGCTTGCTTGGTGACAAATGGAATGTGGAACAGAGAGGAAGCTAGCTAAACATGATCGTAATCTTCCCAGGCAGATGACAGTGAAGATGGAGAGGAAGAGACTGGAGGGAAATTAAGAGTTCAGCCTCAGCTGTGTTAATCTTGAGATGTTGCGTTAGAGATGTGCTATGGATAATTAGAAATATGAGTCAGAGGAGAGATCTGGCTGGATATATAAATCATCTATACATGAATTATATTTATAGCCATGGGGACGGAAGGAACCATCTAGCAAGAGGGTGGCAAGTGAGAAGAGCATGCAGAACAAAGAAACCCCAAACATTCAAAGGAAGGGATAGAGGAAGGGATGCCCAAAAAAAGATGGAGAAGGAGGTGTCAATGAGAGGAGGAAACAGCAGAGGGTGGTGTGAGGGAAGCAAAGGAAGAAAATGTTTCAAGAAAGAGGCATCATCAAATATGCCAGTGAGATGAGGGTTGAGAATTAATCATCTGAGATAGGAAGAGAGGTGTTGAATAAAAGACATCTGGAAATGTGGAGCTAAGAGAAAGCCTGTGAACAGATAACTCAGGAAGATAAACCCACAACTAGTTAGTTACATATGAAATGTACCAGACCCTCATAAAGAATCAAACATCAAGATTAAAGAAAAGCATTTTTTAAGGTGGATCTAAAAACACTGAACAATATGATAATTGATGCAAGAAGGCAGACTGACTTTAAAGCATTAAAGATATGTCTGTTTCAGACTTTGTTAATCATTTAAGGATAGCAACTCCCAAAACAGTAGAGGCAATGAACAAAAGGATGAACTGGAAAGAGTCACACCAAATTCATAAATGTAGCCTCTGGAGAGAGAGAGGTGATGGGACTAAAAAAGTAACTACAGGAATTTCAACCTTACCTGTAATGTTACATTTTTAATAAAAAAATAATATTGAACAAAAAAAGAAGAGAAGCATTTTTACCAGTTAGCAAACCAGTTTCTAAAGTTATAAAAACAAAATGTCAGCCAAAGTATAGTAACACTGGTATTTTATATGTTGCTCTTGACGTTATAAACGTTTCCTTTAAAAGGAAAATAATCTGGCAGTAGATATATCAAGAACTTTGGTCCAGGAATTGTACTTACGGGAATCTAGCCTGAAAAATTAACCTAAAATACTTGCATGCCACAGGCCGTTTATTCCAGTATTATTTATAATACTAAAACTGTGAGAGAAAATTAAATATCCCCAAATAGTGAAATGGTTAGGTAAATTATAGTGTATTCCCTTAAAGAAATATTATTACTAACATACTAGAATTAACATAAAAAGTGTTTATGGTAGAATGGGAAGTAAATAATGCACAAAAAAATGTATTCAGCTCTGATTACAGCATAAAAGTTAATATGCACTTAAGAAAAAGTGCCTGGAAAGAAGAGCATTCAAAAAACTAGGAGCAGTTTTCAAGGAAGGTGGACTTAGAGGATTCTTTCCGCTCTTTTCTATAATATAGCAGTAATGAGGTTTGTATCACTTTCATAATAAAGACGATTTTATTAAATATTTTTGGTAATAATATTCTCTTTTGGTCCCATGGATAACAACCGTGTCGTGGATATCATGTTTGGATAACAAGGGAAAATATTAATATTTATAATCTTTATATCACAATTGTGGGTATTTCTTTTAAATGAATGCAAGACTACCTGGCCTGATCTATTTATTTTGAGACCCAAGTTCCTTGGTTTATTCCATTTATAAATATGTAACTTTGTGAGAGGTTGTAAATGTGAACAGAATCTGCTTGGCTAGTAGTTGACAATCTCCTGAAAGAGCTTTACTTTCAGGGTTTTTTCCATTCCTGCTTTGCCTAATCCTGAGTCTTTGCTGTTGCTGCTTTTCCTCCGTGAAACCAACACCCCAGGCTCCCTGGGACCTGAGCACAGCCCCTAAGTAACTACTTTCAGAGCACAGGGGCCAAGAGGCTGCCAGCCCCTACCTGAGACCACATGCCCAAGAGCAAAGATTCAGGTGACAGACAGGAGATGTTCTTTTTCCAGTTTCAAGGAAGGATCTGCGCTTAGGAAGTAGGGAGTGGCATTTTCCTGTCTCTTTTTCAAAAGGACACACTACACAGTGTGGTTAACTTTTTCTGAAATACATTCCATCTAATCGTTGTGAGAAAAAAAAAATTAAGAAAAAGAAATATAAGAGGATGAAAGAAGATAGAAGAAAACAATTTAAATACCTATAAACCATGACTGCACACTGTCCTAATCAATCTCCGATTTTAATTTTGGAGAAAAAAATTTTAATCGTGTTAAATAAATGTACTCATTCATCTTGACAGGAAATTGGAGGGGAGGAGCTGAGGGAAAGCCTAAAAGCAACGCTTTATATTTCATACATGAATTATTCAGGCAAGAGAGAGAAATTGAGGCATGCGAGAAAAAGAGGGCGAGGCACAAGTCAAAGAACTTGGAGGCAGTAGAAAGGAAATCTATTTTTTCCAAGTCTGAGCTGCAAATAGAATAACAATTTTCTTCTATATTCTAGTTACGCTGCAACATATTACTGAAAGCCTTTATATATAACTGTTCTAAGCACAAAACACTATAATGCAATGTTTAAAACATGCCTTCTCCAAGGTGAAGGCTGACTGGCTCAGTGAGTAGAGCGATGCAAAAAAAAAAAAAAACAGATTGAAGGTAAAAATGACATAAATCACCTAGAACTATAATTTGCAAATTCATTGGATGAAGTAATTAATCAAAGCATGGCTGAGTTTTAGGAGTTGAGATTTTGATCTGACAAGTAGAAGAAACGGAGTGAAGCTCAGGCTGCAGCATGAGGACTGAAAATGGTTTTTTTCCACGCTCATCACAAGTCTAATTACTTCTCTCCCGCCACCCGCACCCCGCGGACAGTCCCAAATTAACATAAATGGACCACATCAAGGCAAATCTCGGATGCATGTAGTACTTAAGAATCTATTGCTCCTGATACAGGAATAGCTTGAGACCCATGAAGAAGTTGCCCTTCGGTTCCTTTTAAATGGTGTCGAGGTGGAAGGACGGATAAAAAGGGCCATGAAAGCGACCAAGAGCTGAACCCAAACCACCAACTTACACGGACTGCGGAGGAAGGGGGGTTTCACTTGTTCACTCTTCACACTTGTGAGCACAAAGGTCCTAAAAGAAAAGACAGCGGAGGAAGTGGGATAGACAAATGCCCTCTGGTCATGCAGTGTCCTGAGCCAATTCCTTTCTAAGTGCAGGTAAAGCGTTTTATATTTAGTGACAACAATCGACTATATTACAAATTAATGAGGGCTCGGAAGCTTGATTGGAGATAGTCTGCCCACACTTTTGCCATCATCGTTAAAAAAAAAACAAAAAGAGAGACTGCTCATAACTAGAGGCAAAGAGATGGCTGAAGGCAGGTGGCTGTAAAGTTCCAGACACATCGCGCCGGCCAGACCACGTCAAGGATTCTTGGGTTTCCTCCCAGGCCTGTCTGCCTTTTCTTGAACTCCCAGTCAGCATTCTCCAGTCAGCATTCTCACTTTCTCAGAATCCACTGCAGAGAGAGCTCGCATGTCACCCGGGCTCCTTGTTTTTAATTTCCCAGTTTCCTAGTATTTTCCCAAGGCTCGTTGTATCTCATCAGAAGGACTCGGGAAAGAGCAGGGGTCCATATGCGGCCGTAAACAGGAAGAGGTTGCCTCCTCTGAGCCAGGCGAGGACACAAGCCCGGTCCTATGTGGGCTTGTGAAGCGGAGATAAGGAGGCGAATGAAAAGTGTTGTGGATCTGTGATAACTTGACCACAACCAACCAACTCAGTGAACGGGGTCCACAAACATTTCAAATACGTTTCATTTCAGAAGCATCATCCATCCCGCCAAGACCACGCTTCATGCGAACAGAGCTTGCTGAGTCTCGTGACCAGCACCCTCTCCACTTCGCCACGGGGGCTGCTTCAAACCTTTCAGCTCTCCCCAGACCTCCTCTGACCCAAGCCCTGAAAAGATCCCCTCCCCTCCTCCTTCACGAAGACGATGGATGGATGGGGAGAGGAACTCTCCCAGTCATTCAACCAATTACCAAATGCTGTCCCCCTTTGCCATAGCCCTGCTGGCACGTAAGGCACCTTTGAGCATCTCTGTGTAAAGATCATTACGAAAAGGCATCCCTGCCTCCTGATGACACCTATTGGTGCTACACCAAGGCTGACTCTCGGCCCCGGTGTGCCTCCCGCCCCCACCCGGGGCACCATGGTGTGACACACAGTTGTGGCTCGGCCCACTCCCACCGTCATTAGCACCACCACCTGTTCCTCCAGACCCCAACGTCCTTCAGGGTCCGTAGCTTTTAAAAAATGTAAGTCGTTCACATCGAGCGATGGGAAGGGAAGGAGACCTGACCTCAACATCTTCTCCTTTAGTGGCAAATTCCTTTGTTCCACAGGCAAACTTTCTGGAAGTACTGTCCATATTAGTCTGGTCATCTTCCTCACCTTCCACTTCACCTTCAGTCCACTGAAATCTGTCTTTCACCTTGATTTCTCTGCTAAAATCATTTTACAAAAATCTCTGTTTTGCGCTTTGTACACCGCTGGTGTGGTGTTTTGTGGTGTGGTGGTGTGTGGTGGTGGGGTGAGGATGGCCACTCCTTCGTGTCAAGGTTTTCATGCCCTCCCATCTCCCCCATCAAGAAAAATCCAGAACAAAACCCACTGGGCGTTCCCCTGCCCCCTCTCTGTCTGTTCCTTCTCAGTCTGCTTTAAAGGAACTCTTCTGCCTGTCCCTTGAACATTGGAATCTTTCCAGTTTCTGTCCTAAAGTGTTTTATCTTCTCCCTCTCCACACCCTCACTGGTTGGTCCAAGAATGTTAATAATTCTATCTGTGCTAATGACCGTCTAATCTACACATCCAGCCAAAGAGCTCCCAAGCTTCAAACCTATAGAGTCAAGCTCCCAACGGACAGCCCTCCTTGGGTGGCCTCCCAGTACCTGCAGTTCAACCAGTCTCCATATGAAACCTGTCATGGCTCCGTGAATGATCATCTGCCAACTCAGGTGCCCTGACCAGGAGCCGGGCAGCTCCCTGATTCTGTCCTATTCCTTCCTCTCTCCTCACAATCCACCAGCAAGTTATCTGTGCTGTTCCTGAGTCTCTCGACCCTGTCCAGCAGCCTGCCTATGCTCACTGCCTTCTCTCCAGAATTCTACATGTCCTAACCGCTTTGCCAACCTCTCTTCTTGTCCATTTCCACTGCGTTTTCTAGAAATGTCTTTCTAAAGCACAAATATGACTTTGTCCTCTGCTGCTTAAAATCCCTCAGCTGCTCCTCGTTATCCAAGCGTGTACTCTGAAACCCTCCGAAGGGGCCTTCAAGCCCTGTACCACCCACCTGTTGTGCTCCTTACGCTCACCATCACCTCCTCACACCAACATCCTTCGGTTTCTAGAGCACATCTTACTTCATACCACCCTGTAGAACACTCCGTCTACCTAGGACATCGGCTCTCTGTCCCCCCAGATATTACGTGGTTCTAACCCCGTTCGTCCTTCATGCTTCAACCTGGACATCGCTTCCCCCAGAAAGCTTTCACTGACACCCCCAGCATCCCACCACCTCCCGATCTGAGTTAGGTGCTGTATAAATTAAGGAAAATCGTTGAGTCGCATCAATGTAAATTCAAGGAAGATTCTAGCTTTAATCGTGGGGAATGCAGGGCTCCGTTTTTCCTGTATTTCAGCCATGCTTCACTGTGGTGTGAAATTCTTTCTCGTGTGAGATTTCTTCAGGAGGCAGGAATAATGCCAAGCCTGCATCTTCACAGCCTGCTATCTCAAGGAATTAACCATAATAATAGGAAAATGGAATACAGGGAGGACAGGGAACCAAGGAAAAACATTACTGTAGTGGTCTAGGCAGGTAGCATTTTATTAGTAGTAGTATTAGAATTATTATTATTATGGCTAAGCCTAGTAAATGATGGTAAAATGTATTATGCACAAGGGCCTAGATAATCTTTGAAGCCATCCCTCATCACCAGTCTAAATGGACCGTCCATTTCTACCAATCATTGGATGGTTTCTGGGACGACGGCTGACAAGCTTGGCTCCGGGAATATACCATTGAATGAAATCTTTTTTGTCTTCACAGAATCTGGTAGGGGCTGCAGGTAGGTAAGCAGGGGCAATACGAAGGGTGGCTGCAATACGGGGGAGTGCTAGGTACCAGGCGGTCCAAGGGAGGGACGCAACACCAGCTCCAAGGGTAGAGATGAGGCTGGAACCACACACAGCAGGCCATGTACACCTGTTACCAGGGCTTGGAGTTTATCCAAAGGGGAGCCGATACAGAGTTCCAGGATGGACAGACAGTCAGGTGAGTGAACTGAAATCAAGAAAGAAAGAGGTCACAGTGTCATGGACTTAGCTAAGGGCAAAGACAATAGGATGGAGATGAGTAGAAAGGTTAGAAAGCTGCCGGGAAGGGTAAGTGGAGAGGATTTTAGGTCGATTTAGATGTGGATGAAGGAGAGAAAAGAGTCAAGAACGATTCTCAAATGATTCTACTGAGTTATTCACTGAGCCTGGGAAGAGGGTGTGGAGCGAGTTGCCTGTCATCCTTACCGTGGTACCCACCTTACTTAGATTATAAAGGACCCACAAAGAAATCATAAAGGAATCAGCCTCCTTTACTCTACAACAATTATAAATCCTGACAGCGACACTGACATCTTTGTTACACTTCTACAAAGCTACCGAGGAAGACAGGAGACTGAAGTCTCCCCAAGAAGCTGCAGAGATTCTACCTGGGGGAACTCGAAAAGTTGGAAAGGAAAACCACAAGTGTCAGATGGGGAAGCAGAGTTCTGTCTAGCGTTAGAGCATCATTTTTTTTTTAACTTCTTTTCTAAACTGCTCAACACAACAATTCCACAATTGTCTTGGATGGCAGAGACCCTTGATGTGCCCTTCAGATCTTTGAAGTGTTTTGTTCTATTTTCATTCTTATTGACCCCAGAATAGTTTCCTTCACATCCAGCATCGTCTTCTCAGGAACTGAGACTATGAATTTAGCAATTCTGCACCGCCGGGTAGCACATTAATGAGGAAAAGTAAAGGCTGTAAACAGCCTTGATGATGGTAAGCAATCAGATTGAACACTACAATGACTGCATTTCACTTCAGGATTTTGAATTATTTCTTTAAAAAAAAGTTTTAGAATGTCTGAAAATCAAGATAAAACTTTCCTTCTTCAAATGCCTGCATTTTAAGAAACCGAAAGATAGTGGCAAAGTCAACATGAAGCTAAAGAAAGATACTTGTCTGCAATTAAAAATAAAGTTGAAATGGATCTTGAGCAGAGGCATAAATAAAAAGCATCCTACAAAGGTAACTAAAGTTTGTATCTTCCCAACCCAGCTGAGTCAATATTTCCTCTTCTCTTCAAAAGAAAAGCTACTTAAGAAAAAGTTCTTAGCGGTAGATTTGCTATTTTCTGTCAGACCGCCAGTTAGGTATAAATGAAAAATGTATTTGCTCAAGTGCTCTAAATCGGGAGAAAAATTGGGGGGTTGGATTGGTAACCTGACAAGAGAGAATGAATGGGTATCAGAGAGAAGCACTGAAACTTTACAACAGACTATTTGTCTTGTTGCTTTATTGTCTCCATATGGAGCTATTGAAATAGAACAGCGCAGAAACAATGCACTAAGCTATAGCTCAAGTTCAATCTTCGGGTATATGCTTTTTGATTATGTAGAAAATTGTATTCAAATTGCCCCTCAATCCACTTCTTATTGTCTGAGTTGAGGGTTCCTGGACAGAATCGGAAGCTTTCTGGAGTGATCCCCGGCTCGAGGAGTCTCTACAGAGCACTCAGCCTCGTGGCATTCTCCTCCTGGCAGCTCAGCTCTCCCATCTGGTTTCATCCTGTGCAACTGTCTGATGGAAAAGCTTTTAAGTGGGAGGAAAACAATGTGATAGATGTCTTATTTTCCTCTATAGTTGGAAACAAAGCTTCGTGACACATTTGCTAAAAAGGGCAGTTGATCTGAGTGTGTGTGTGTACATGTGTGTTTAGCATTAAGTAGAGGCTTAGAAGAAAAGGATACAACGTCTTCGAATTATTGGAATGACTGGTGTCATTCTTTACCATACATAACGCTTGGCTGGAACGTGACTGTATATACACCTTTCCCATGCTATCGTTGTGGGAAAACAGTTTACAATGACATAATTCTAAAATCTTGTCTAGAATATCAAAATAGTTCATTAAAAGAGAATGTCTCATGCAGTTAGGTGGGCAAGTGGGACGGTTAACCTAACAACCACAGACAACCAATCACATCGTTCTCTCTGAATTAACTAGATTCTTAACTGAAATGAGCCACCGTCTCATCTTTACAGGAAGACAGCCAGAGTCAGCTTTGCGGTTCTCATGGGCTCACGCGGGCCGTCCATTTTCGTCCTGCGTAAGAACGGCAGAGACGCTCCCAGAACAAATCAATATCAATTTCTAACACACATCTCAAGACGTTTTCCTTTCTCATTTATTTTATGTAATTCTTTTTTATTCCAGAAGCATTCTCCTTTCTCTTTCCACCTCTATTTTGGAAAGGTAAAAATCCCTTTTGGAAACATGGGGACTGGTTAAATTTCAACACATAGTTAGAAACTTCACACTGGAAATTTAAAAAAAGACTATGAGAGGAAAAAAATGCGTTTTCTACAACAGATGAGTGAATATAACAACAAAGAAGCAGACTCACAGATCTAGAGAACAAACCAGTGGTTACCAGTGGGGAGAGGGAAAGGTGGAAGGAGGGGCAATACAGGGGTAGGGGAGTAAGAGGTACAAACTATTAGGTATAAAATAAGCTACGAGAATTTATTGTACAACATGGGGAATATAGAGAATATTTTATAACTGTAAATGGAAAGTAACCTTTAAAACTTGTATAATAAATTTAAAATGCATTTCAGAGAGTCAGTTGAGAGAAGAGAATCAAGTTTAAGTATGAATACAAACAAATACTTCTAGAAGAGATGGTAACGGGTATGTAAAAATGTGGCCGTCTTGGAACAGAGGGCAGGAAGAATCTTTCTAGGGTTAAGATTTCAGACATTGGGAATGAAGTCTCCCTTTAGTCGGACATAATAGGGGTAGGGATTCAGAGCAGGGGGTGCTCAAACTTTAAAGTGCGTACGAATCACCTGAAGGCCTGCGACCGGACAACACCCCCCAGAGCCTCTGGCTTGCTGGTCTGGGGTGAGACCTGGGCGTGCACTTCTGAGCCTGAAGAGAATGATGATGTGGCTGCCGTAAGAACAGACACCTGATCAACTGCGGGACCACCTGCAGGACCCACCCGAAGCTGGGATGAAGCCATCCAGACGCCTCCTACCACGGTGTCCTCAGTCCGCCTCTAAGTGGCATCTGGAAGGGGGCGATTTGACCTGTCCCTTCTCCCTGACTTCCTAGTGACCCGCAAAGGACCAGAGCAAGGTTCCTTGCCAAATCCAGTCTTACTGTACACCTAATGCCAGTTTTCACCTAATGTCTGCCTCCAGATGTACCTTTCCAACTTCTTTCTGCAAAGTACTGTGATCTAGAGGGAAGAGCAAGTGATTCCGACAGAGGCGCCCTGCTCTCGAACCCTGGCACCGGCCGTCACTAGTTTTACAAGCTTGAGCAAATCCGGTCATCTCTCAGTTTCCTTAGGTATAAAAATGGTGGTGTTAATAAAAAATAATATATACCTCTACAAGGTCATTGTGAAGATCAGTGAGACAAAGTGAACGCCACTTCGAAGCTGCAAAGCACTCCAGAAATTTCAAGGATTGTCATTGCAGATTCCTGAAAGTGTTCCAAAACAAAGATAGAGAAGACATAAAATGCATAGCTACATGGAAGGCGAGTGAGTCTAAAGTAAAACGATTCAGTGAATAAACAAGTATCATATCTGGTTATCTGAGAGTTTCCTGTTGGCATGGTAAAGAGAGGTAGAAACCTGAAAAGGCAGGAGGAGAAAGAGTGCATAAAACGAGGAAAGAGGAGGGTCTCATGACAAAACTGGCCAAAGTCACAACCTTGCCTAAAGTTGTTAACCTCGGGTGGAGCAGGGACAAAGGACAATGCCTCCATTAGTGACGAAGATCTTTATGCATTTTTTTTTTTTTTACGCTACAAATACTTCATGTACAGAAGTTTGGTTCCAGTGGGTGCATTTTAAAAGATTTTTTTGGTTATTTAAATGTTCTTCCTTTAAAACCATATCCTCAAATAGGGTACCATATTTACATGAGACAAATATTGTTTTCCATTTGAATGAAAATATCCATTCTGCTGTTAAACACAACCTCATAGAGTTAGAAATCACAGGAAAGCATTTCTGTTCCCGACTCTATCTCCTCTCATTCTATGAATTTTGTGTCTCAGATGTATATTCTTATTACAATATTTATTGTGTGTCTCAGATGTATAATCGTTATTACAATATTTATCTCAAAGAGAGATGAGGAGCCTTCTCCAATGTTTTTAGAATTTCGGACAGTCCCTCCTGTAAGATTTTGAAGGAATGAAAATGACATTAATATATTACAAATAATCAAAACGCAGTAGCAGAAGAGATGATTGAATTCCAAATGTTTCCATTACTCTTTTTCAAAAAAGTATTTTTTAATAAATGAACTCCTGCTAGACGCTTTCTTTCTTGAGAGATAATCTTTCCATTAGGATGGTAATTTGCAAAGCAAAACCTTTGTATTTTCTTGAGTTAGTTCTTCTTTTTAAATAGATAAAAGTTCTGTGAACAGGTTTTTTAAGGGGCCGTTTTTCATTTGCAGAACATGCAAGGCTTGGGCAACAGAGGAAGGGAAATTGTGTGCGAATCACATGTGTGCGTTTTTGCCAAGAGAAGAGACCCCCTGAGACTTCTATCACCAGGCTGGCTCTGGGATCAGTTTAACAACTTGCTTTGAATGCATATGAGTCCTGACTGCTAAATTTGCAAACGCCTCCCCATAAAGGTTATGCACCCACTGTAAATGTAGCGTCTATTCACAAAGATGGCCAGGTTGGTTGCTAGGAGATGGTGGGATTCTCTCAGAGAAAAATCAGTCCTGACAAAAAAATTTTTTTTTACATAAAGACCTTTTAAATATAAATACCTTTGACAGCAGCTATTATTATTCACTGAGTTCCTTCACATCTGAATAAATGGCAGAAAAATGATGATATTATTCATATGCCATTATCTACTAAAGTGTTAAAATAGAAAAGAGTCTTATTTCCCTCTCTCTTTCTCTTTGTTATTGCTAAAGAGAAAGGAGAAACCTCTTTTTGTTTCTTTCCATTGGACTTCTCCGCTTTCCTTTTTAGATTCTCAGTATAACAGAAACCTCTCAAAACCTGAGATTAAAGATGTGGATTATTGCATTTTCCTTCCAGACCAAAATGCCTAGTTTTAAAGGCTGGTCGACAAGAAGAGGGAAGCACCAACAAGTCTAAAAAGAGTGCAGCACCAACAAGTCTAAAAAGAGTGCAACCAACTTCCCCCAAACGGGAGGTTCAGAGAAAGCAGGTGGGAGTCTGTGCTCCTTGAAAGCAACCATCCATCCAATTTCATTTCAATAATGTTTGCAATTTTCTTCCTACTGGGTTGACTGGAGGAACAGCTGCCCTCTATGTGGGTGCTCAGGCCCAGCTTTTGCTAAAAATGACCCTGACAAATAAAACGTGAAGCAAGTGATAACTCGCTGTTTATAAATTGTGTCGCCTATAAATGAAGCAGCAATCTTTCCTAATTTAGTGTGCCCTGCCCACCCGTTGAGGACCTGAGAACCTCTCAGCTGAAACACACAAGAAGCAGCTGAGGCCACAATACCCAGCAAGCCGCCACACCTCCCTTTGACCAGAGCCACAAGACGTATCCCCGCCAACACTCAAAATAAGGGATCAGTGTTGAAACACATTTCATTTCCATGAGAATGGCCACCCCCAACTCCAAGTGTATTATTTTTGTTGTTACTGTGAATACCATACAAAGTTTCTCAAGAATTTTTTTTTTTTTTTTGGAGCATGCTTTCGAGTCAGAGGGAGGCATGTTTCCTTATACAAATATTGACATGAATCCCTCCGTTTACTTAGCATTTTCCTGTGAAAGGCTCAGTATGGTAATGTCCCTTCATCCCCTTTCACACATTTGTTCTGACTCTTGGCTCCAGGAAGTTCTTATTGTTCTAATCAATGCTCCTTGGCCCAATGACATTTTTTTTCCCCTTTTAGTGACAGACATGTTATGTTTCCTTTCTTGAAGTTCTCATGAGAGTTTCTTGTACAGTGTTCCATCTACACCAAAAAAGGGTGACATATTTGCAGGTACTCCTTTTTCTGGTTCTTTTTTGCTTGCCTTTTTTTGGTCACGACCTCTTAGCCAACACCGTAACTAACTGTATAAAATGATGGAATGCCAGATAAGAAAGCCCCTCAAAATTCCAACAACTTGCTCTAAATTCATGGTACATGGATCCACGGCTGAAATGTGGCAGAGTTCCTTTGTTAGTGGGCCAAGGAGGTTACATTCTGCTTTTGGATGGAGGGGTTTACTTCAGTGTTTATCTTTTAGGTGTTCCAGAAAACTTCGCTTTTCATTGGCAATTCCTTAACTATATAACCTACTGGTCACCTAGCATTCTCTCTGCTTGTGATGATTAATTATTTCCGTTTCAAGAGTTGGTTAGCGTGCCTTTCTTGCTAGAATAGCATCATTCATTGATTTCTACCTTGAGATAAGAAACACCATTGGAAGCAGCGGGAAACCCCTGAAGACAAAGCCCACGGACAGCAGCTGATGGATACTATGCTTTCCGAGCTGGCAGGGGGAGAATCACTTGACCCTCCCTGATTTACCACTCCTACCAGTTCTTGTGCTTTTCCTGGGGGACCCAGGTATTTGTAGACCTGTTAGATACGATGAACTGTGGCAGAGAACCCCCGCTCTAAACACTCAGTGGAAAAGGAGTCTTCAAGGAGACAGAGAAGCTCACAGCCCCCTTCAACCTCACAAGGGGCGCCCAGGAGGACCTTTCACGTCATGGCTTCCTCTTAGCTTCTTCTTCTCGAAAATATCTGCTCTGTTTTGGGAAGCTGGTTTGATCAGAGAAAGCCCCTGTGGATGAAGGCTTAGATCACTAAGGATTCTGGGCATGTTGACGGAACCAGAGACCGGTTGGGTCCAGTGGGCTGCGAGCAATTCATCCCAGGCCAGGACCACGCCGGGTCACATGGACTTGGGAGCCACACCCACAGAAGTAGCTGTGTCTGGGCTCAACAGCCAGCAGGGCTCCCAGGCTGAGGATACATGGCCCGTGGCTGCCTGAACAGGCATAGGGCATGATGCATCGGAGAAGGGTCAGGAACAGGCTTTCAGGAAGCATTATCCAGCAGCAGCCGTAGCCCTAAGCGTTCCTCACTGTGTTCCTCCACCCCCCACCCCATCCCCTTTAACCCCCGCCCCGTGTACTTCTCCCCCACACCCATCCATGGAGACCCCTTCCTCCCTAAATGGTAAAGCAGCTGTATTGTCCTCCAGTGTGAAAGCTTCCAAGGCACAGTGCAATCATCCCTCCTTTCGGCTACATTCTTTTGCGAGTTACACTCCAGGTATGATTTATTTCTGGTTCATTTCCTGTGACTCAGTTACACAGGATGCAAAATTAGGATAATAATGCTTGTCTCCAGATAATGAATACAGGGTTTGGATTTCTCATAGAGGAGATATTATACAAATGCAAAGTATCATTACAGCTAAAATCCATGACTAAAGAAATTAAATTTCCTGGAATGTTTTATATCTAACAAGAATGTTTGTAATCCTCTGTATTTACCGCTAAATGAGGTGGACTACAAGAAAGAAGATATTTCAAGGGAAGGAATGAGCTCAACGGGAAAAATTAACAAATGGGAAAATTGCAGCACTGCATTTGTTCTTTACGGAGAAAAAACGGTTTGGTAAACATGCAACAGGAAACCCTGTTTGATTTCTGCAAGGAAAATTTAACCAGCAACAGACTCACGTAGAATCTTCAAAGCAGAAGTTTCTATACTTGTTTACCTTTTCATATGCAGCTCAAAAAGAACACCATACCTCAGCTCGAAAGAACCGAGATCATGAATAACTGACTCAGTTCTGTAAAGAACTAAATAGTCAACTGGACGTATAGCAAATGAAAAGCTTTACCATAAAAAAAAAGCTGGAAAAAAAGATATATTCGATTTGGGAGGGAAGGGAGTGACATATCTTTAAAGATCCCCCAAATTTAGTTCCTTTCTTGTTTCATAAACACATGAGACAATCAAATTCCGGGTTTTTTAAAAATTTTACATGTCAAACGTATTTTGAGAACACAACCTGTTCACAATTTTCCATACCTATTTCCATCACTCTTTTTGTTGTGAGGTACCAACTTCATTAAATCAGAACAATGAAAGAATCAGTATTTCTGGGAATATACATTTATGGAATCATGTACACCGATTTAAGGGTGTTTCCTCTATATAGGTATTAACTGGTATTGCTTCAGGCCATCAACCCAAGAAATGTCAACTACTTCCCCATCTTCATCAAAACCAAGGGTTCCTCTTTGAGCCTCCACCAGTGCAACTCCGAGATCCACAGTGTGCCGGCCCATTTCTGCGCTTCCTGAAAGACCAGGGGAGAGACCGAGGCTGGGAGCAGAGCTGGGAGCTGTGGGCAGAGTTTACTCAAACACATTTCTTACACCAACTTCAGCTCTCTTATTTGCCACAAATGCCACTAGTCCTTCAAGTCTGGGACATGGCCCTCCCAGGCCCTGCCCAATGGCTCTCCACTTCCTGGTCATTTTTGATGCAGGTGAGGCTCCCTGATCCTAGTGAGGTGCTGTTTGCAGACCTGGGTACCAGACTCCACAGACGAAGAGGCTCACTCACCTCTCCAACCTGGGCTGGGGTGTGCTGTGCCTACATCAACTTCACTGGGCTCACAAATCATCCAGAACCCTGAGGCCAAGCAACTTCATCTCACACGTGTGTCCTCATCACACGCTTCCTCCTCTGTTCCACCCCTAAAGTACCTTCCCCAGAGAGATGCGTCCCGCCCAGGATCTTCAGACATGTCACTGCACTTATCGCTTTGGGACTCCCCTTGCATTTGACGTATGTGGACAGATCAGGAGCTTTCTAAGGGGGCCCTAAAGACTGGGACCACCTTGATGCACTCACTCAATGGCAGCAAAACCTTCACCTGTGCAACCATATAGAAACGAGACGTGCTCAGGATTGACTCTGAGAGGGTAAGTATGCGGAAGCCATAGAAAAGAGGTGAAGCAATGTATTTTAGCATGTTCAACATGAAGTCATAGTCATTTAATTACATTTTAAATTGTTCAATTATAAAATATTTCAACCTGTAGAGAAGTACCCGAAAATGTGACACACAACAATTGACCTACCATAGACATTAAACAAATACTATCATTTTGCAATATTTGCTTCAGCTCTTTTAGTTTTAAGAGATTAAATTAATTGTTATAAATTAAACAATGACCTTCTTCCTCTCCCTTTCTTATCTCTCTCCCCAGAGGTAAATTGTAATCAGAAAATGTGTATCATTCCCATGCTTGTTTTTGTACCTCACTGTATAAGAAATCACATGCCATATATGTAAACCATTGCTTCGATGTTTTGAAATTCTCATAAATCTTTTCATGCTGTTTAATTTATTTTGTAGCTTTCTTTCACAATTATGTTTTTCCATTTTATCCATATAGTTATACATAGATCTAGCTCTACGTATGTTGTATACTGTCCTATTTTATGATTAAAACATAGTTTCCTCATCCATTACACCAAAAAGAGGATGTTCAAGTTGTGTCTACTTTTTACTGTTGTATACGATGCTCCAGTGATCATTTTATACATCTTATTGAACATTTCTGTGAAAGTTTCGCTAGAAGAGACGCCTAAAAATGGAGGGCTGGCACCACGGATCTTTTTCCGTATTGCTCAGTTTCTTTTTAAAGACATGAGACTAATTCACAATTCTACCAGGGATGTATAAGCATTCCTGTTTTCCCACACCCTCATTAGCCAATAGGATAAAAAGTGAAAGTGTAGTTTCGGCTTGCATCTCCCTAAAGGCCAGTTCCTCTGTTTGATTCTTCTTTCATATCCTTTGCCATTATTTTCCTACTTGGTATTTAAACTTTTTCTTAGTGACTTGTAAGAGTCCTTTATACATTCTGCATATGATCTTTGTTATGTGGGCTGCAAATGTCTTCTCCCAGTCTGTTTATCCAATTAATATTAAGAAAAAAAAATCCAGTGCTTAGGATACAGTTATGATGTTAATATCAGGTAACTTATAAAAATGTCTAGAACTGTTACTTCCGTGGATAAAGATTTTTCTTCTTTTCAGAGCAGAAGGCTACTTATTTTTATCTGAAATGTTATATGGTATATACTTGGGAATATTTTTAAAAGATGCGATGGTCTTTAATGATCACATCTTGGCATTCTTTTACTGTTTATGAATATTGCTAAAGTTGATTTATACAATAAAAAGCAGACTCTTAAGACCGCTAAGTCTGAGTTTGAAATATTAGAGAATGCCAGAGGAATATCTTTCAGCAACTACTCATCCTAGAAATCATTTTATAAAACAAATCCTGCTCCTGATGACATAATTTGTTCTTTGCCCATAGTACCAGGGAGAGCTTCATGGGAGGAGAATGTGTATCCGTGTACTCATGTGTATATTTGTCTATGTCTAGGGAGTAACTTAATTTTACTCTTACACTCCAATTGATAAATTAAACTTTGAGGAAACTATGTTTTTGTGGCACCGGTGCAACATATGCATCATAGAAAAGTAATTTAGTTATGTCTTAATTCCTCACTCATTTCCACTAAAATAAATACAGAACAGACTCAGAAAACTGATGCTGAGGACAGACAGTGAATCTGCAAGCCCGTGGCTAGAAGCCTAAAATATTATTCTGAATTAACCTATTAACTCATTTAAGATAATTCTATCCAGATTTTAGTCTGTATTTATTCAACTGATTTATTGTCTGTTTTTATTTCTCCCAAATGGGACTCATTAAGTCTCTTTAAAGCAATGTTTTCTATGTTTTCTACCATTTTTATTTTTCAAGGTCCTTTATATTCTAATGACTGAGTTATGTATCATGTACTCCTAATTACGAAACATAGATTTTACTGTGTGTCCATTTTAGTTCGTAAGTTTGTACATACGTACATATATACACATATACATTGCATCAAAATGGCCTTTTCAAAAGACAGTGATTACAGTTTTAAAGCATTGCACCCTTTAAACATTTCTATGGGTTTATGGAGATTTCTGACATGAAAATGGATTTCCCTATATGACTGGAAATACTAGAACCAATCAAAGGCCACTTAGCAATTTACCCTGAGTCTTAGTTGACCTGCCACAGACGAAGAATGAGGTGGTCTTTGCTTTTCTAATAGCAACATGGGGAAGTGAGACTGAGCATTCTTGAGTCGGGACCTTGCTTTTGCCTCTGTAACCTGGGATCTTAATGGAGCCACTTAGCCTCCATCTGTTAAAGGGAGAATACCCAGCTTCTGAAGTTGGATGTGAGATTAACTGTCCTGGCTCAAAGCAACAGAGAGTCAAGTACTCAGTGAGTACTAGTTTCTCCCTTCTCCACCTAGATGTGGAGAAGATTATCTCCCATAAATCAGGGCTTTATAGCATTCTCACACAAACTTTGACATCTTCACAGTCCCACGTGTGCCATCGGTTCTAGATATTTGTCTCCAAGTGCTACTGGACATATCACCCGAATGAACTGTAAGACACCTCAAGAGTCAGACCTTCCAATCAGTAATCACAGGTAACTTTTTTTATAGAGCCTGATCCTGTACAAAGGTTTCCATGTGCTTTATCAGCTTTCACAATCTGTATGTATGAAGGTTGGGTAGATTGTTATCTCTTTGTTTTCAGTAAAAGGAAACTTCAAGCCAAACTTCTTGGCTTGAAGAGGCCAAGAACGCAAAGTAATGGGTGGAGATAGGACTTTGGAGTCTTCTGAACACATGAATTTTCTATCACATTGGGTTGAACTCTATGGAATTGCCATTTTTACAGGTAGGATCCATAAATTCATATGGTTTTCCCTGCACAATGTTATTTAACTCAGAAACATAGCAGCAAGTGACACATACTAACACGAACTAGCCTAAAAAATCGGAGATCTGATTGTTGAAGGGACTGAGAATCCCGCAGCGTGGCTGGCGTCAGGCACTGATCAGAGGCTCAAACATCAGGACCCTTTCTCTCCCCATCTGGGAGCTCCTGGTGTTGGCTTCATTTCTGGGCAAGCGTCCTCTTGTGGTTCAAGGGTGGCTTCTGAAAGCTCCAGGTTTCCCTGGTCCTCACAGCCAGGGGCTCCAGCAGCTAGAGAGCTCCCCTTTCCTACTGTCTGCAGCAGAAGTCCTGGCTTGAGTCTGCAGCCCTGCTCAGACTCAGCTCTGAGACAGTGACAGCGATGGAGGTTTGGGGGATATGTGACCGACAGCCCAACAGTAACGAGGACGTTTCCAAAGTTAAAGAGCAGCTCCGACCCCAGAAGAAAGGTAAAAGTGTGCCGCTCACGTCCACTGCACGTAGAATACATACACCTACAAAGAATCTAACATTCTCCCCAACACTGCAGTTCGACTTAATGAAAAAAAAAAAAAAGCAGAACAAAAAGAATAAGATGGAGAGAAATTAACTAGACAAAGACCAAGTTTAAAAAAAAAAAAAAGCAACAAATGGCTAATCCGGTTAACTACCCATTAGGATGAGTTCACTTCTAAAGTTTAAGAAATGTATTTCTTTGACATTGATAAAATTTTTATCTATAAAATAAGAAAAGTAGTCAAGTTTTATAGAGGGTTTTTAAAAATCAGAGTTGGCTTCTTTCACACAAACACAGTGCTTACAATTTCATCTATCAATGCCTTGCAGTGACATTGGAAAATTAAATACCGTCCATGTACTGGGCCGAAGCCCACGTGTTACTTGCATATTCCTGCCACTTCCATGGCCCCAAAACTCAGTCAATCAGGAAACAGAATTTATTTCAGGTCAGAAATGAACAAACTATTTACAAATTATATTGGCAAAAATAAATAAGAAAGGACTTAACACGTTGTGGGAGCCCACTCTGCCTTCACAACACATTGTATGCTACACGTAAAAACCACCATCTAGGGCTTCCCTGGTGGCGCAGTGGTTGAGAGTCCGCCTGCCGATGCAGGGGACGCGGGTTCGTGCCCCGGTCCGGGAGGATCCCATGTGCCGCGGAGCGGCTGGGCCCGTGAGCCATGGCCGCTGAGCCTGTGCATCTGGAGCCTGTGCTCCGCAACGGGAGAGGCCACGGCAGTGAGAGGCCCGCGTACCACACACACACACAAAAAAACCCCACCATCTAGTATAAGCCAGGGAAGGCATCAGTGTCAACAAGCATATTTAATATTTAATAGGCTCGATTTCTTTCATTTCTAAGTAAAAAGTAAAATCAGATGTTCTAATATTTTCCTTCCACACCCCAATCAGATACTGGACATCACTTGAGTGCACCCGGTGCCCGTGTAGACAGTGACACGGGTGCGTGACGTCAAGCAGGGCTGGCCCAGGGCTCTGTGGCCCTTGTGGAAGACAATTATGCTCTTACTGTTTACAGCAGCACTTTGGTGACTGGAGAAGAGCAAGGGAGAACATTCAATGCTGGAACGTTTACTGGCTTTTTTCAAACTGAACTCATTTCTCAAACGATACAATGAAAAGTCGGAGTATTCAAGAATCACAGTTTTGTGCCTTAACAAACAGCTTAAAAATAATTTTGAAGTATTGCAGCAGAATATTTTAATTGAGTTTGCTATTTTCACCCCAAAACTTAAGTCATTTTTTTGAGCAATGCCTAATTTTAGAAAGCAAAATTCTTCATTTAAATGCTATGACACCTGATCTTGCTAATAAATACACCAGAAAAAAAAAAAAAAGAAAAAACTAACAATCTTGAGCATATCTTCTTTCTCATTTTTCATAAAACTCTCAAAGGACTGATATAACATCCAACGCTCATTCTTTCTGCACCATATTATTACTAAGATGAACTCTTCATTTTAGCTGTACTAATAAAATTTTGACATCCATGCATTTCATAGGGAACAAATTGAAGAATTATTGCCAGTAAGTAAAGAGAAGATTCCACTAATAAATACAGATACTTCTCCATTTTCAAACACAAATGGAGTAAACTGTTGGTTATTAGACTTGAAATTATTTAATCAAGTCTTATTTTTGTTAAATAATGAATAAATTTTAAGGAGACTTAAGAATCTAACTGCTTTGATTCTTTTTATCATGGCTGCTGAAATCTTGAAAACATTTCAAAGCATCTACCTCACTTCTCTAAAGATGCGTATAACTCATTGTCTTATAAACAGTACTAGTTTTTTTGAACTTCTATATAATGCCCTTGAGAAATGAGATAGTCACAAGTTATTACAACTACTAGCATCTCAAGACACTCTGAAGAGTAGCTGCAAAGAGAATTCTAGGTTAGAAAAGAATTATGCATGACTCAGATTGATTTTCAGTTGATTCAAACTCTTGGTAGTATTTAGCCTTTATGTTCATTGATGATTTAATTAGCATTACACACACAAAAAGACATTGCTTCATCATGTTTTTCTTACTAAAAGACACTATTTTATTGTTTTGTTTTTTTTTTTTTTTTTTTGGGGGGGTGGGCCTCTCACTGTTGTGGCCTCTCCCATTGCGGAGCACAGGCTCTAGATGCGCAGGTTCAGCGGCCATGGCTCACGGGCCCAGCCGCTCCGCGGCACGTGGGATCTTCCCGGACCGGGGCACGAACCCATGTCCCCTGCATCGGCAGCAGACTCTCAACCACTGCGCCACCAGGGAAGCCCTAAAAGACACTATTTTAAAATAACATAGTAAACTCCAAAGATTTTAAAACATATTTGCAAGAGCTATTTTCTTTTTTCAACTATTTTTAATTTCAAGAAGACTTTATAATTTGGACATCTGCAATAATAGTGTTTGTTGTGCAAAAAAGGACAAATGGAGAGTACATTTGACACATTAAGTTCCATTCCAGGGTTCAGTTACAAGTAAAGAAAGAGAAGAGAAGAGAGGTAAAATTACAGAATGATCATGCGTTCCAAAAGAAATGCATCATCCAACTTTTTCTGCAGGATATCAGTTGATAGCATCAAAAGATAAAAGTCTCATTTGCCAATCACATCTCCTAAATAGGAAAACATTTTAAGCACCCGGCAGAATCCAGTTTATAAATGTTCAGATGTGCTCCAGATTATGTACTCAGGAAATCTAAGTTATGTGTTCTTCTAAGGGAAACCTTAAAAGGAATAATTATCAAAATGATATTATGCTGAGTTTTTCCAGACTGTTACTGTACACACAAGATGCTCTGGTGGATTATGTTCCCACCCTCAACTGGCTACTTAATGCTGGCCCTGTAGTTCTCTTTTCCTGACATCTAAGTTGCTTAATTCTATTATGACTTTCATTTTCTTTTCACGTCAAATTCAAATTTGAATAGTCTTCCAGTATTTGTCCACCCCTAACCAAATAATAGAAACCCGGCTGGTGAGAGGACTATTAATCATATGAAGAATAGTTCAGGAACATGCAAATAGAAACAAAAAGACTGGAGGTGAACATTACTGTTATCCTCAAATACCTGAAGGATTGTCGAGTGAAAGACACATTATATTTATCTTGTTAACTCCAGACCGCTTAACTAGGACCAACCAGGTTTTAGCCCAGAAGAACGAAAAAGACCAACAGTCACAGTTGTCCCAAAATAGAATGGGCTGTTTGGTAAAGAGTTAAGCCAAGACTCGTTCTTTATCTGGTAGAAAAATAATGCAGGAATATCTCAATTTGGAAGAAGTTTCTTACCCTGGATAATTGCTACGGAATCTTTCAACTCCTGTCTTTGACTAGGTTGTCTTCTCCCATTCCCTCATCCAGTTACTGGCCACCTAACTCCATCTTCCAATCTACCCTCATCTGATAACCAGCTTATGCAGCAGTATTTTTGCTCCTGTTTATTCACCAACAAATTGTCTCTGTCCCAGATTTCAGTACTCTCCAAGCTACACGATCATAAGTAAGTTAAACTGCTCAGGTCTGTGGTTTCCTACCCACCTCAAGGGGTGGTTGTGAGGAATAAATTAGATCATTTGCGCAAAGCATTTAGCACAACTCTGGGCACACAGTAATTACTAAATAATGTTTGCTCTTATTAGCCATTATTACTGCACCCCAGCTCCCAGATCACCGTCTTCCGAGAGGCAGGCATACACTAATCAGACCCAGGTTTGGTCAACTCATTGAAGCAATTTCTCTCTTTTAGGCATGCAGTTATTTCCAGCTGTTTTGAATTTGCTTAGAGACTTTTGGACAGACTAGTAGAATTGTAAGGAGTCCTCATATGAGGATCAAACTTGTGAAAAGCAAAAAGTCTACTGACCTTGGTATTACTCCATCTAGAAGTCTTCAAAGATACAAAATGACCATTTGAGCAAAGAGAACATTAGGTCTTCTATGGATACCCTAATCTCTGGCCAAGTGTAAACTAGAATCTAATCAGAAAGTGGCATAAACACTGAGGTCCCTCCCTTAAAAATAAAAGGAACAACAAACCCAAACTTAATACATTAAACAAAATAATTGATCAGTACTCCGTGAAAGTGTCAGGGATGTGAAAGACAAGGAAACTGAGAAATGCTCACAATTTAGAGTAGATTAATGACTAAACGCAATATGGGATCCCAAATTGGATCCTGGAGCAGAAAACAGACATTACGTGAAAAATAGGTGAAATTCTAATACAGCCTGTAATTTAGCTAACAGTATTGTATCCTCATTGATTTCCTGAGTTTGGTCATTGTACCATGGTTACGTAAGATGTTGACATAGCGGACATCTGCACTATTTCTATAAATTTCCTGTAAGTCTAAAGCTATTTTAAAAGAAAAGGGATAAAAACAGTAAAATATAAAATGATAAAACAAAAAATATTTTTAAAATTAAAAATTTCAATACGTTTTCTGTAAGACTAAAATTATTTTTAAGAGAAAAAGGATAAACACAGTAAGTATAAAAAGAACAAAAAGGATAAATACAGTAAAGATATTATCACAAGTACTAACTACTCTTATGCCCCCTTCATGAAACACAAATATATGCTACACTGAGATGGAGAAAAAGCAACTTTTAAAAACTGTAAAATCAATTGCTATGGACTGAACTATGTAACCTCATAAAACTCATATATGGAAGTCCTGACCCCCAATGTGTCTGTATTTAGAGATAGGGCCTTCAGGAGGTAATTAAGGTTAAATGAGTTTACAAGGTTGAGGCTGTGATCCAATAGGATTAGTATCCTCATAAGAAGAGATACCAGAGCTTGGTCTCTCTCTCTCTGTCTCTCTGTCTCTCTGTCATGGGAAACACAGTGAGAGGCTGTAAGCCAGGGAGAGGGCTTTCACCCCACCCAGAACCCCACCCTGATGGACCTTGACCCTGAACTTCTGGCCTCCAGAACTGTGAGAAAATAAATTTCTGTTGTTTAAGCTACCCAGTCTGTGGTATATTGTTACAGCAGCCTAAACAAACTAATAGCAATAAATCAGTGTGTTTGTTTTTTCTGATCCTGCTTGTATCATCACATCTCTCTCTCTGACCACAGCCAAGAAAGTTCTGTCCTTTTAAGGACTCCTGTGACCAGATGGGCCCACCCTGATAACCCAAAATAATCTCCCTATTTCAAGGTCCAACCTTTAAACACATCTGCAAAGTCCCTTTTACCATATAGTAACACATTCCCAGGTTCCAGGGATTAGATTTGGCCATCTTTGGGTGCCATTATCTGTCTCCCACAATTAATCTCCAGTGACATAAGAAAACTGACAAGGATTTGAACTCACAAGACCATTAGCAAGATATAAAACCACTGAAACCGAATCCGTTTATTTGGAACCCATACGTAACTTCCCTGACACATGAGTACAGAACAGCACAGCTAGGAAGGCCCTAATGATACATGCACTCTAGCCTGGTAGATGAGGCTGGAGAGAGAAACAAGAGAAAAACACAAAACTCATCATTTATTTACATACCACATGGGATGGGGTGAGCTTCTAGGAGATGAGAGAAGAAAGAAAACTGTGGAATCAAGTAATACCTGTGATTTCCCTTCTGAAAAGCTTCCTGCATTAGAGATACCAGGCCTATGCTTTGCAGCTGCAGGTCAGGGATGGCTATGAAGAGAAAAATGTGTGCTCACCCACAAAACTAAAAGATAGGCTTACAAATCAGTTCAAACCCACCTTCTCATCAAAATGATCAACTCAGGCCAAAAGAAAAAACAAAAAAACAGAGAAGCAAACCTAGATGTACAGGATAACCAAGATCAATAGTTTCCCAGGAAGAAACCAATTAGAAAATATAAGGGAAGAAAAATTGCATTCACAAGAGTAACTCAAATCATGAAATAACTAATATGGTATAAAACATTTATAGAAGTTACACAGATTTAACAAGGGACATGGAAGCAGTCCTCACTATATGGAGAGGTATATGTCATGCTTGGATAGGAATGTTCTAGTTTCAGCCTTGAGGAAGGGCAGAAGCTATAGAATCGGCAAAGGAAGCTATCAAAAGGAAAAAAAAAAAAAAAACAGCTTCATACCTTGGCATCATTTATTTGGGGGCCTATTTAATTTTTTAATATTATTCTCCATTTATTACACATCAAGTACTTTGTTCAAAGCATGCATAAGTGTTTACTTGAACACAACCAGAGATAAAGTAGCTGGCTCCATTACTTTTGTATGTGAAGTTTTCATGTATGAATCTCAACTCTCCCCATGAGTTTAAACCTTAAAAAATAGGAATGATTTTTACATAGCTTCAGGATGCCTACACCAACTTTTCAATGTCATTTTGATTTAATGATTTTGAAAACCTAATATCCTAAATTGTTTGTTAAGGAACAATTAGTAATGGATAGGAATTATTTTCCATTTTATAAGAACTTCTACCCTACTGTACCATTTTTAACCAGCTTAAGTATTATAGTACATATAAAAGGGTGAGTAGACTGACTTGATTTGTCTTGATCTTTTCATTTTTTAAAATGCTCTTCATATGGGCTTTATTATCATGAAATCTGTTTCACATTATTAAAACCAGCAGGATAAGACATTGACAATCATAGAATAGTTACAGTTTATTTTACATTATGGTTTAAAATGCCATCTTAGCCCTTTATCTCTAACATCCTTAAAGATATGAGAGATTTTCTATAATATTAAAATTCTAAGTACTATTACTATATACTTTAGGTTTCTCCTTCTTAGATAAATATGTCTGAAATGATCACTTATAAGTTTAAAGAGCAAATCTTTCATGTTTAGAGATTTATAAATTCACGTTTAGAAATTAAACATGTTTAGAGATTTGTAATGAAAATCTCTAGGTATTATAGTATCTGAATAAAAAGTGTTCAAAAAATTATAAACAAAATATACAAGAAGTAATTTTTATTATTTTTTGGTAATTTTGTAATTTGTAATTCTTCCATATCTGCTTCATCATCCACCCATTCTAAAAAAAAAAAAATTATAAAAATGTTAAAGAGTTACAAAGGTGTTTACTTAACACAGCTCTTTTAACATTTGAATTCTCTCTCCAGCTGGGTAGTGATAGTCATAGAGTCAAATTGTGGCATACTTGCTGCAAATATTTTTATTTTGATGATTTATTAAACCTGCTCAACTCTTCATCTAATCTGGAGCAAGATCCCACAGGACACAGATCATACAGGAAGGGAAACCATCAAAGAATATATAACACTGAAAAAGCAAGAAATTAGAAATGAGAATAAACGCCAGCAGCTGAGAAAGTCAAGAGCAAAAAGGGACAAGAAGAAAGTGAAAAGTTAAGTAAAGAGATGGGGACTCGAAAGAGCGCATCCTTCTCAGGTGAGTGTAGCCAGGCTGCGTCATCATGTACCCATTTCCCTGACTCAGCAGGAGATACTGAAATACTTCACACCCTCTACCAAGTGTGTAAAATACAAAGGAAAGAAAATCAATGCTGTCTTCCAGGACTTAACTCCCAGTATGGTTGATCTCACCCTTTGACCTCTTTATTTATTGTGGTTTTTGTTGGGGAAACTGTGTTATTGTCTGTATACAAATATCTTAAAGCTGTTTAAAAGATAATCATATTGAACTGGAGCAGGGCCGTATGGTCTATGCCCCCCATGTCCTCAGCCTGCTTTTTGTTGGCAAAAAAACTTTAGCCAAAGCATAAGTTTAATCAGAAAACTGTGAAAATGAAGAAACAAAGAAAAGCAGTCAAACAGGACAAAACAATACTAGTTTAGTCAGTAAGCAAAGTCAAGGACCTTTAGTTCCTCTTCAAGGGCTGCAGATAATATTCTGAGCCATGTCCTGTGAGCTGTCTACAGACACTGAAACCCCCATCAGGTGGAAGAAGTTAACTACAGGTTGACCAAACTGTAGCCATGATATAAGCTGCCACAATTCCGAAAACCAGCCTCAAGGAAATGGGAACAAACCAACCCTGGAACTGAAGATTAACCGTACCTAAAACAATCATGATGACGCTGGTCAGACCACCAGTGACCAATGTCAAGATGACAGTCGGAGCTGCCTGTACTGTTTCTGCATGGAACCCCTCCCTCCGCCTAGAAAAGCTCTTGCCCCCTTAATTGTCAGTGGGGGGAGTCGGCCTTCGGACACGAGTCGCCTTCCCCTCCCCAGCTGCCGGCCTCCAAAATAAAGCAAACTTTCCTTTCCACCAACCTGGCCTCTTTATTGGCTTTTGAGCAAAAAGCAGCCGGACCCTACTTTCGGTTACAGTATCTACAGACTGCTTTTCACTTCAAGACAACGGCAGCCTGCCCAGTGCTGGGGAGCCTGAGGCCGGAAGGGGGTGAGATCAGAGCTTCCAGGTTTCTGCAAACCAAAGGTAAAGTGGGAGAACCGAACTCGCGGAGGACAAGTGGACGCATTCTCCGCAGGGATCCCGTGCTCTTCCTGCCTTGTCCGTAACCAGTGACCTGAGTAAGGCCATGTCCCGCTCTCCTGGGCGTGGGGCAGTGGGAGAATCGGACTTCCCTGGGGCCTTGCAGTGTAATTTAGAGTGTGGGGTGGGCGCAGGGGGCGGGGAGGAGAAGGAAATGAAGTTTCCGAAGAAATTCAGTCGACATTTAGGCGACAGTCCTTGTTCAAGCAATGTGGACTTAAATTAGAAGGATTTGACCCTTCTCACAAAACACACACCTGGGGCTTCCCTGGTGGCGCAGTGGTTGAGAGTCCGCCTGCCGATGCAGCGGACGCGGGTTCGTGCCCCAGTCCGCGAAGATCCCACATGCTGCAGAGTGGCTAGGCCCATGAGCCATGGCCACTGAGCCTGCGCGTCCGGAGCCTGTGCTCCGCAACGGGAGAGGCCACAACAGTGAGAGGCCCGCGTACCGCCAAAAAAAAAACAAAAACAAAAAACAAACCACACACCCGATGCCCACTGGCTTAAAGCATCTGGGCAGGGCCGGGCTGACCCAGCTACGGTCAATAAAGGTAGAAATGTCCAAAGCACCTACGTCATAATCCAATTCGGAAGAAAAACAAATTGGTGCAGCCTGAGGTCGAGTGTAAGAAAATGTGGCCTCAGGACCGGGAACGTTATTGGCCAACTGGTATCACTCAGCAGATATCAGTGCAAATAACATATAAGAAACCATGAGTGTTGTTTGAGGCAAGTGATTACTTAGAGGAATAAGGGAAGGAAATGCCATTAAGAAGTTTCCAACCCTTTGTAGGTTAAACAATACATATTAGCTAAATTACAAAAATCTGCATTTCTACAGAATGGTAAGAACTACAAGAGTATAATAAGCAAAAACAACTAGATCATATAAATCACAAATATACAAACTTAAGTACGTTATCCATAAAAGACACATAAATACATATATAAGGTACAAATGTACAAATCTATATAAACGTATTTTATAGCCATAGTACCTAAATATTATATCTTAACCCTCCTGAGTGCCCTGACTTGTCACCTCCACTGTGGCTTCCAGGGAGTAGAAATAAGGAGGAAAGTGGAATACGATCAAGACACATACAATTCATTGCAACTGATTAAGCCTTCTTTCTGTTCTTTCTTCATCCTTGTTCTTTTCCACCGTCTCCTGCTTTCTGGGCAGTGGCCTTTTCCGTTCCTCTAAGCTTCCCTCTCTAAGAAGCAATTCGCTATCACGTACATCATCAAATGATGCTTCCACACAAAATAAAGAGTTCCACAAAAACCCTGAGCGATTTTCCCAGCTATATAAGTAATCTAAACCATTCTTTCTTTTTTTCCTTTAATGTCTATGGGGTTGGTTTTAGTTCGTTGTTCATCTTCTAGAATTATAGGGGAAAAAATATTTCCTTAAAAATGTCTTCCTTTGCCTTATGCTAAAGTAGTCAGATCAGCTTCTCTGCAAACGTGTAGGGAAGCTAATTATAGAAATAACATTTTTCCCTTTAGCTGTTATGCAGCTTTGGTGTAAAACCGTATAGTTACTGCTTGCTTTATCCCAAGACATTGGACTGCAGTGGGAAGAAGGGAGGGAAGGAGGGGAGGCGTGAAAGGAGAAGCAGATGTCTCATCAGACCCTCTTCACCTTGCAGACGGTACCTCCCGGACACTCTCCTTAAGAACTACTTAATTTCCAGAATAGCTCCTCAGTCCCTAAGGCCAGAAAATGATTCCGCAGGCAATGGCCCCAAGAGAGCACCCGACCCCTGTCCAGGCCTCCGTCTGTCACACTGTCCCCTTTATGCCCTTTTCATTGGATTCCTGTGGGCTTCTGCCAATAGTAAAATGAAATTACAAGTATTAAATCTTGATCTCTTCTGAATATAATTCATTGCAAACACTTTTACCCTTAATCTTTTAGAGCCCAAATATCAATAACATAATTTTAAAAATTCTCTTGTTGATAGATACCCTTTTAATTATTGTTCTCGGGATAGAAAAAAAAAAAATCAACCAAGATCGAGCCACCTCTCACCTTGTCTCTTTATTTTTCCTTTTTGTTCGACAAGAATCTCTGGGCTTTTTCTCACATTAGCCCATTATTCATGTTCACCTCAAGGCCGTATTCCCATCTGTATGGGACACAATGTGTCATTGTCCGAGGGCTACCTACATCAGCCTGCTGGGGGACAGGGGGCAGGCGGTGGGGGAGCTTTTGCCACACACAAGAGCTAAATCTGTTTAGATTGCCCACGTTAATCACTGGGTTAAGTATAGTGCAATGAGTGACAATACATTTTTTTAATTCTCACTAGGGACAGGACGATGTCTAATTAGGCATTTAGAAGCGACTGTTAACTTATACAGACCTCATCACAAACGGTTTTTCAACCAGCTCAGTGATCTGAAACACCAATTAGTTTCAATTCACACCTATTATCTGTGCCTCATTAAAGCATTTAGTTCAGAATCTAAATTCTTCCCCTTTCAAGAAAGTGTTGATGTTTTACTACGAATAAGAGGAATATACATGTTTTGTCCTTTTCAAAAGGCACCCTGCAAACAATCTTCCAAAGCGCTTCTTTTCTAACTCTGTAAGCATGCAGAGCTGCTTCTCCCGAAGATGTCCTTCCTTGAGACCGATGGTCTCGCTCTGAAGTCCTCTCTATTTTGAAGGCCTTCATGGGGGGCGCGCCAGTGATTTCTCTCCTGACGCTGCTCCTCCCAAGGGCATGGGCAGCTGCATCCCTCAGAGACCTACAGGACTCCCGGCCATGCGGCCCTGACCCCTTTCTCATGCACGGCCTCTCTGAATGCCCTTCTCTCGGATGGAGTGGACGGCTCCACAGCTAGCCTCTCACATAGCCCCCCAGGCTCCTGGCCCACAGAAGTGGCTGTTTTCCACTCACTCAAAAGTCCAGCTTTAGTACAGCCGAAAGTATACAGAAGAGCATGGAAGGAAGTGTATTAGGTCTTTCCAGAGAAACAGAGCCACTCAGAGGTAGGCAGGGAGACAGAGAGAGATGATAGATTATCTAGATAGATAGATAGATAGATAGGTAGACAGATTTTAATGAACCAGCACATATGATCGTGGGAGCTGGCTACTCCAAAATCCATAGATCAGGTCATCACGCTAGAAATTCAGGGAAGTGTTAATGCTGTAATCTTGAGTCTGAATTCTACAAGGCAGCGGGCTGAACATTTAGGCAAGTCTTCTGTGTTGCCGTCTTGAAAAGAATTCTTTCTTCTTTGGGAAACTGCAGTCTTTTAAGGCCTTCAACTTCAACTAATGAGGAGCGCCCACACTATGGAAGGTAATCGGCTTTACTCAAAGGCTGCTGATTTTAATGGTAATCTAAAAATTACCTTCACAGCAACGCCTAGATGGCTGTTTAATCAAACAAGTGGGCACCACAGCCAAGTTGACACGTAAACTGAACCATCCCAGGAGGCGGCTGCAGACTAGAATTTACATGACAGTTCTGCCATTCAAATGACCCCAAACCTAACGTGTGCCTCAGTTTTCTCATCGGTAATGTGCTTCCCCAAATGAAATAAATGAGAATAAATATGCTGTGGGACTGTCTGAAGGATCAGGAGCATTGGGTTAATAAAGTTGGATTTTTCCTCTTACTGATTTGCCACCAATAATGTACTAAAGGGCCGTCTGAATTTAAATTCAGATAATTACCAAGCTTGTCATATTTTGTTGCATTCAAACAAATACCGTCAGGCAGTAGAGCCCAGGTGGATTCAGTGGATTCTGTGTTTGGGGGAGCTACGGTCTTGAGAGTCTGTATGGAAATATGCTGAACTCATTTAGTTAACCCAGACCACTCAAAAATCCAGCAAGATTGCTTTGTACCAGGAAGATAATTTACTAATGTCCAATGGAAGTAAGGCTGTAGAGTGTGAAGAATACTACAGTAGAAGTTAGGTACCCTAATTGTGTGACACTGAATGTCACTTGACCTCTCTTGACCTCAATTTCCTTTCTAGAAGATAGGAAATTTGGACAAAATGACTTTAACATTCCTTCCAATTTCAAATTGGAATCCTTCTAATCCTAATAGATTTCAATTGGAATCTATTAGGATTCATGTTTTCTTCCTGAACGGTTTATATTCATTAAGGAGTATTTGATGTTGGTTAAGTCAAATGTGTTAAGCTTCCACGTGTATTAAGGCATCTAGGTAATCTGAAGCTTTAAGACTAAAAGAGTTTATTTTCCTGGGCTCCAGGTCACATAACCTAATAACTATTTACATTAGCTACAGCAATGAAGTCAGTTAATAGCTCTATTTTTATATTATCCCTTCAAACTCTTTATTCTCAAAGGATCTTATGACTAAATCTTCCTTTAGCCAATTTGGTTTCAGCTACTTTTCTTTGACAGTCTCTAAGGTGATATTTATTAGACCTGTTCTTTGTCCAATTTAATACTCCTCAACGGAATACTCTACTTTTAGGGATTAATGGTCCATATTATTACACCTTTTTGATCAGTTTAGATTCTTCTTACTACTTTTAACTGCTCGGCCTTTGCTTCTAAACTACAAGGTACATTAGAGGACAACCTTTGAAACAGGGCTATTTTCAGGAACAAAGCTCAATAGTCATCCATGCCTTGTGAAAGGAACCACAATGTGTGTTACGTGAATAAACAGGCAAATTAACAAAGAGTAACGAAGAAATACTCTAAAAACTTCAAACCTTCTTATTGATTGCTGTGTGCCACACAGTGCCTGGTACATAGGGCATGATACATATAAGGTATATTACAAACAGGTTTAAAAGATTCGAGAAAAGACAGCGGAAAAAATATCAAAGTGCCGACGACACAGCCACATACCCAGACCTATCTTCACATTTCTCTCACCCCATCTAACATTCATTCAACAAATATTGCTTGAGCATCTGCTGTGTGTCTGGCACTCTGTGAGCCGCTGAGAACATAGCAGTGAGCAAAACAGGAAGAATTCCTGCCCTCACGAAGTTTATACCTTCTCATCTCTCTTCTCAAAATCATACAATAGGGGCAGCAAAAAAAGATGCTGTCTTTACTACAAACGAAGAAATCTGGGAGTTTTTCTTAAAAGTGGAGTTGTTTGTTGGGTGTCTGATAAAATGCCCAACATATACTTCAGTGGCCAGGCCACCGTTTTTCTTTTAAAAAAAGAATCTGAACCACTTTGTTCATGTGAGATACTCGGGCACTCATTGTTTCACAGCCAAAACTGATTGACAGCAGGAGGGAAACTTTCTGGGTATCAATTATTAGTAATGACCTCATAGGAGTGACCTTGGGCCCATGAATGACTCAAGAGGACAAGCATCCTTCTAGGCCTGTGGCAATGTCAGCTGCGGGATGAACCTGTGTGCTGGATGGTTCCATGCTATCCTACAAGTTTGTAACCTTGGCAGTAGGAGGTTGCATCCTTTGGATTCAGCATATGGACATGTTCACTCACGAAATACTGATTTTCTCCTGCTTTTTTTTAAGAACAAAATAACTGATTCAGAGGCATCATAAATACAGTGTCAAAAAGAGACAAAATTCAAACTAGTCCATTGAAACGCATACTGAAATGTGCATGAATAAAAGATTTCATAGGAAATGTGGTTGGAATTATTGGCTAGAATCTGGCCAATAACTGGGGTTGCGGTTTTCTATGATTTAAAATTATTTATGCTGCTTAGCAATCATTGATGGAGCCCCTGCTATTTGCCAATGAAGCATTAAGGCCCTGGGGACCCAAAGATGCATAGAGGCATAGCCCCTGCCTCATGGCTTGGCCTCAAACACCAGTTAAATTCAGTTTCGCACGCTGGTATTAACCCTGTTAATGTTTGGTTCTTTTATATGCCAGAGAAACATAGGCTCTGTAATTATGACTACATAATTTTTCAACATTTCTCCTTCTGAAAATATAACTATGTTTATGATGAACATTCATGAGGATGCTAGCACACAATTTTCATTCTCAGCTACTAACACTGTTCCCTGTGTGAAAACTGGCAACTCGTGTTTGGTGTTAATCAGAACGTTAGATTAACCACATCTTAACCAGCAGTTTTAATGGCAAAAGAATACTAAGCTTGGAGAAGAGACTTGCTATAAAAGTTATAGCGCATAGAAACTTTTCAGCCGAGAGAATATCCAAGCATATAATTTGCTGGCTGCTGCTGGACTCTGGTCAGTCTTAAATTAAGAGTTTTGTCCAAAGTATCTCTTGATGCACAGGAATCCGGCACCATCCCCCAGCTCAGCATATAAACGCAGATCATTTCCCTCTGTCACGACGCAACCCTCTTCTTCCGGTTACATCAGTCAAACAAGATACCTGCTGATCCCCGTCTTAGAAATGGTTCTAGAAAATCGATTTTGAAGACTCTCGATAAACCTCCTCACAATTCCACTTACAACTCTAAATGTTAGGGACTTCCCTTCTGCGGGAAAATAAAAAGGTTAAAAATTCAAAACTCTCCACCTCCATCCCAATCCCTCTTTTCTGCTTCTATCACAGTCTGGCTAGACTATAAATGAGGTTCAAAAACTGCAGGTCTTATCTATCAGAGGGAAATGCGTTAAGCCTAATTTAAATTTGATTTGCTATCATTCAAATATATTTTTCTTGGTCTATTATCTTACTGCATTTTCCTGTCAAGTATTATAACTCCACATACAGCCATGGAAATAGCTTTCCTGATATTAAGGAACGTACCAACTTCTATAAAGATTAATACTAACGCCACATGCACAGTTAATTCAAATGTTGCTAGCTCTTGCTTTGTCACTAGCAAATAGAACAGAAGAAGTGGAAAAAAACATTGCTAATCATTAAAATGATAGTAACTCAACAGGTAGCAAAGTATGTCAGCAGACAGTTTCATTTATATATTTATTTAGTAAGACACTTAAATCTGTTTCAAAAAGGATTTCAGGTGGCTTCGGTGATTTCTCAAGTATCTTAGTTTGTTGAAAGCAAGTTTTTAACATGAACTTAGGGACGTGTTGGGTAGAAAACTGGACAAACGATACCCAAGGCACTTAGAGCATATTGGACAACAATCTCACACAGCGAAAAGAAGGATAACTTAGCTGGACGGGAATCAATGGACTCCAGAAATGGTTCGAGTTCCCTCAGACTTCAGTAATTACTTTTGATTGCGTAGTTTTCCTGACATGTGAGATTTCTTAAGTAAGACTCCAAAACAGTTGGCATCACTTAATACTGAGCTAATGCACCGGCCAAGGAATGCAGCTGCTGAATGATCGTCCCCTCCCCTCTGGAGGTGTGCATTCACAGGGGAGTCACTTCTCTCCATTTTGTACTTATTTGGAGACAAGCGTTCAATGACCTCAAAACCAGGTCCCACTTTTATCAAGCTTCTCCCGTTGTGACATAGGCCACTGCTGTCTCTCTTATTTTATTCATAAAAACGAAAAGAAAAAGCTGTGAGATGCCTTGTTTACTGCATGTCATACAATTTATCAGGGAGGAGTGAGAAAAAAAGATAATAAGCCCTGACTTCTGTCTTCTGTTCTCTCTACCAATCAACACATCCAGCTCTCCACCAAATACATTCATGAGGAATAGACGAGGTGGCACAAATCTTTTTAAATCCTTAGAAAATTCAACATCTCTTTCCCGTGACAGTTTCATATTTCTTCCTTATCACACATTTTACGGGCAAATAGCACAAACAGTGTGTTTAAGACTTATTTTCTCCCCATTTGCAAATCTATGCGTTAAAAATAATAAAGAGGCCAATGAGGGCTTCCCTGGTGGCGCAGTAGTTGGGAGTCCGCGTGCCGATGCAGGGGACACGGGTTCGTGCCCCGGTCCGGGAAGATCCCACATGCCGCGGAGCGGCTGGGCCCGTGAGCCATGGCCGCTGAGCCTGCGCGTCCGGAGCCTGTGCTCCGCAACGGGAGAGGCCACAACAGTGAGAGGCCCGCGTACCGCAAAATAAAATATAAATAAATAATAAAGAGGCCAATTTTGCCTTGGATACTCCAGGACTCATCTTTATACACCTGCTTTTCTTCTTCCTCCTCATTTCCGTTCCTCTTCAAGTTTTGAAAACTGTATCCCCATTGAACCTAATGTTCAAAGTTTGGATTGGCTACATCAGTCAGTTTCACCCTAATATAGATTTATATAATATAAATTGATATTAGTATGCTACCTCTCCCAGGTATGTTTACTCTAGGGATAATTATCAGCAGTTAAAGCCACTGTGTGCATGAGAGGCACCAGGCATGGTCCTAATTTGCAGATCACATGCTGAGATTTCCTTCCACTGTTGATAAAAATTATCACATGTGCTGAAGATGGTGAGCAGAAAACATCCAGGACAGGGATAAAAAGAGAGAAGTAGAAAATACCAGCTCTCTTCAAATTCATGGTCTAGTAGAAGGTGAATAAAATAGACACACAAATAATTACAGTGTAAGGCATAATAACACAGTGGTCAGTAGAGATACAAAGTAATTTAAGAGAAGGAAATTTATATTTACTGTGTGCCTTCTAATTTATATTAAATTTATATCTATTATGTGAGCACTGCATGTATTTTTATTAATGGTCTCATAATACCATTTCAAAGAGATATTATTATCTCTACTTGAGAAATGGGCCAACTAAGGCTAATCAAGTTTAATTTATTTCCCCAAGATTATGTAGCAAATAAATAGCAAAGCCAGAAACTGAATGAACCATGGTTTCCTGGGTTCAAAGTCCATGCCTTCCCACTATGCAGTGCTACCCGGAGATGAAAGAGGGGCCACATCTGATTGAGAGAAAAAGCTTCATTTGAGATGGTGGACAGGTAGGATTTCAACAGGCAGAGTTTAGAATCAAGAGAGAGTTCCAGGCAAAGAGGCAGGAATAACAGGGCAGAGATGCAGAGCATAAGTCATGATCAAGAAACAACCACTTTGTCTAAATGTTAGGGGATGCAGCAGAGCTCAGACGAGCACAAACCTAGACCCAGATGCCTGGGTCGCCATCCCCACTGGATCACTGGGTATCAGGACTGGAATTAGGGCTCGGGGTTCATTCAGTGCTGCCTTGATATCTGATAAAATCTGGAGGGCTTCTAATGGCCAAACCACAAAATGCCCTTCCCCGTCGCTCCAGCAGGAAAGGTCCCCCAGAAAAACAACACTTCTTACCATGGGGACCCTGTTTAACCCTGAGTAGGGGTGTCAGTTCCCGGCCAGCCCGTCCTCCCTCGGAAACCTGGGGCCACCTTGCCCTCTCGTTCCTACAAAGCCCGTCTCCCCAGGCCTCACCTGATCACTCCGTTCTCAGAGCCCTGTGGGCTCTGCAAGGCAGATACTGTCCTCCCCCAGTTGGGAGAATACATGACAAATAAACCCCTGTCTGTCCCATCTGTCCGGTGGCAGGGGTCATGTGCTTGACCATGCCCATAACCCTAGGGCAGGAACTCCTCCCTCACCAACAGGATGAAGAGCAGATGACTAAACGACCACGTTTAGCTGTGTGACGTGGAGGAGGCTGCTTCACCTCTCTGTGCTTTGGTTTCCTTGCCTGTAAGAATGCCGGTGATAATACCACCTGTTTCCTAAGCCTGCTAGGAGGGGCAAAGCAGCATCTGGCACAGATGAAGCACCACAGAAGCCTGGTGGTTGTTAATCACGGCCTTCCTACATGTCAGTCATATTACATGTTTTAACATATTCAGTCCTCACCATAAACCTAGGAAGCAGAGATAGTTATTACCATCATACTTTTTTTTACCATAAACGAGGAAATTCAAGAGGAGAGAGGATGAATCACATTCATACCAGCCACAGATTCCCTGGCTGATAAGAGGATGAGCCATAACTGAGACGCAGGCCACCGATTCCACCCCTGGTCAGGGTGGGCGGACAGGTCACCAAACCCACCCACCTGACACTGGACACAGGACACTCCTCATTACAGCTCTCAGCAGATGGCACTGTAATTCTCTGTTAGCTTGCTGCCGCTGTCACTGAGTGTGCGTTCCCCGAAGGCAGGAACAGCTCTGGTTGTCCACTGTTGAATGTGCCCAACTTCCTGAAACAGTGCTCAGCCCGCCTCAGCTGTTTGGTCAGGGGTCCCTCACATTCTCCACATCACTGAACTCTGCTGACGGCGCTTCCCCTTTGGAAATTAGTCCTGGTTTCCAGGATTCTGGATTTCTCCTTCTCATTCTCCCTTGGGGCATTCTCCATCTGTCGTGAAATGTGGAATTCTTCCTCTAAAGCTCTGGCCTAGGTCATCTTCTCTCTAGCCCTATGTACCTTCCTCTTCAGGAAACTCACGGCTATGGTTTAAAGACGCCCTTCCAGGACTTCCCTGGCAGTCCAGTGGTTAGGACTTCACCTTCCAAAGCAGGGGGTGCAGGTTCGATCCCTGGTCAGGGGAGCTAAGATCCCAAATGCCTCATGGCCAAAAAGCCAAGACATAAAACTGAAGCAATACTGTAGCCAATTCAATAAAGACTTTAAAAATGGTCCACATAAGAAAAAAAAAATCTTAAAAAAAAATAAAGATGCCCTTCCTAGAGGGCAGTTGACTTCAAAGTCTGTATCTTGTACTCATCTCTTTTTCAGCCCCTAGGCCCAGATTTCTCACTTTGGTCTCCATCACCCTACTGTCCTTGTAACTTCAACATGTCTACAATTAACCTCGTCATTAACTGCACCCCACCTGCCCTCACATACTCCTCCTGTGGTCCCTGTGTTTGTTGTCTCCTTAAACACTCAGGCTTGAAACACCGCACCCATCAGCAGTGAGCTCCTCTAGGTTTGCTGCCCGCAGTGTTTCCTACCCCCGGCTCTCCTGTGCTGACACCCGACATGCACCCCAAGGCAGATCTTCACGGCTCCTTTTGCTTCAGCTTGTGATTGTCACTGACAGGTTCCCCCACCTCCAGTTTTTCTCTGCTTTTCCCACCTCCACGTTGCTGCCTGCTAGGTAATGAGCCAGAATCTGAGCTCTGAACATTTATGGAGGAGTTTGGGGGCCAAAGGAGACTTACAGTGTGTTTGAAAAGGGATCAGGCGGTAGAGGAATAAAGACAGAACGCATAGGTGACTTGTCCCAGAAGGAAACGTTTCACAGTGAAATCAAAGAAAGCGGCAGAGCTGCGTTTCAAGGGGCAGAGACAAAGTGTTTTGTTTATGAGGACATAGATTTGAATGAATCCTGTAATACAGATCATTTCATCATCAACAGACAAAAGAGAAGCTAGAAAGAGAAAGTCCTGGTGTGAAGAACCGGTGGTGAATTAAGGAAGGCGATTGAAGGAATGAGATCCTGGGCACAGGTGAGTGGGTTACCTGTGGACAGAAAAGCAACGCCCAAGGGGGGCCGGTGGTGCAATGGACAACGTGTCTGACTACGGATCAGAAGATTCAAGAAAAGCAACACCTGCTCGGGCTGACAGAGGGGGGCAACAGCAAAGTGGAGGAATTCTGAGATGGGGGAAAGCCAGAGGAAGGTGTGTTGGTCAGATAGCCTTGACCTTTACAATAAAGTGAGAGGCCATTTATCTTGTAAAATGGTGGGAGGTGTGGGTAGAATAGAGCACTTGAGAAAAGTGAAAACAAAAAATTGGTGCAGACACTTTGAGGAACCCAACAAAAAGCGAACATGAAAATAATCCTGGCGTGGCCTCTTTTCCAAATTTTTAAGCTTCGCTTGGTGGGATCAGTATTCTATTCCAGGTCAGTCCTAACACTCAGTTGGTCCTCAAACACTCCCGGAATGTTCAGTATCTACCAAGTTTATGCTAAGCCCTAGAATACTGCTAGGCCCCTGGCAGAATCTTCATGGGAATAGAGTGGAAGAGAAAGGAAAACCAGCAAGAATAGTTTTTGACGTAAACAAGAAGTTTGCTGCTTCCCACATATTAGGGAAGCAGTTGGATTATATATCAGGGTCTGGAGACTTCAAACAATGCTACCAGGAAGTTAATGGAATGGGGACAAGGAAATTACTATGACTCCGCACTCCATAAAATAAAGAAATAAAGTGCAATTTATCACTGGAGAAACAGAGGAAACTGAGCTGATAAAATAACCCAAGAAGCTATACGAATGATGTGATAAAGCTGGCATGGAGTTGATCATTTTGTATTCAAGATTTAACACTATTCTCTAGAATGGCATGGGCAATCTAAACTTAGGGGGAGGAAATGTTATTTTACAGCACACTTCTGCCTGTAAGTCAGTCACCGGGTGTGTAGGTGTTACAGCTTAGAGTAAAGAACATCTGTTGTCACCTTCGAAAAGACCACTTGATGACTTTTTCACGTACCTTTATACTTGTAAGTGGAGGGAGTTAAATAACAGCGTCTGCCCAGGAATTGGGTTTTTGTTTTTGAAATTGTGTAAAATAAACTGTTTTTTCTAACAGATAATTAACATTTCACGGAGTCTGGCTGCCTGCTCTGTGGGGCGCAGCTGACTCAGTGAACCGCAGTGGAGTCTCCTTCGCTCCCTCCCACCAAGGGTGGTTTTGTGCAAAGCTGAAGACGTGGCCTCAAACGAAACTGCAAATTAGGCTGTTTCTTCGGAGCCCTGAGTCTCCCAGTCTCTCCTCTCCTCCAGAGTTGCCAGGACCCTCATATCCCCCTCCGCTCCCAACAAAAGTGCCCTGGGGGCCATCTGTTTGCACCAAGGCATGCGAGATACCACCATCAATGACCGAGCGAGATTACTTTTAACACACCAGGGCTGTACATTCAAACGATTGCGGAGCCTCTCTCGGGAGCATCTGAAAAGCTCTTATTGCCGGTATATCTACGACTGCTTTGGAATTTGGAACCACCTTCAAAGAGCACGTCTCATTTGTTCCTACGGCCTCTGTGACTGCAGAACTTCCTCCTTGGGGAGTGATTATGATTTCTGAAAATAATGAACAGTGGTTCTGAACCTAGTCCACTGAAAACATGGGGTAATGGCTTTTGGGGTCCAAGATGAATTCACAGACATTTGCTTGTGATTGAAAGCACTTTAGGATCCAGAAGCCAACCAGGCACCAAAGACCCAACGGGCTCCTTGCAAATATGAGTCTCCCAGCCACCTGCCTGGGTGGCACCAGAAGTCAGATGAGAACAGCAAACAGCATTAAGCTGGGGACAGGCAAGTGTCCCTGTCCCCTGGTGTCACCTGGTGGATGGATAGCCAGTGACATTCCAGCTCAAAGGCCAGGGAAGCTTTCTACTTGCCAGCTTCACCCTCCCTGCACTGCCCGTCTCCGCTTCACCGTCAGTGGCTCGGGATTTCACAGCTATGGCAGCAGACTCTGCTATTTCTACTTTCTACAGCCACACCCTCACCCTTGCCAATAAAGGCTCCTCACCTGCAAGCCGGGCGCGCCTAGGTTAACGAGCTTTCTCAGAGAAACGGCAGTTCTTCTGATCTACCTTTGACACTTGCTAGTAGTCTGTGAACCAACCGCAAAGGCAGAAACTCAGATCCCTGCGCCCATCCTCTGCATGTTCACCAGCTGGGGCCGGGGAGGTATGCGATATGCAAATCAGAGTTAAACTAATGAGCCTTAGACCCGGGGTTTTCAAATTTTAGCATCAAGGTGACCTGGGGAGTTTGCTTAACTACACAGATTACTGGTCCCAACCCCAGAGTTTCTGACTCAGTATCCAGGCTCGAATCCCTCTGACTTGGGTTCTTTCTGTTGAAGCAGTTGTCCAGATCCTCCTGACATTTGAGGAAAAAGAAAGTTGTTGGCTTCCCCAGATTTATTTAGTGATCATCAATCTCAATTTGAGGCACTTTTTTTTTCTCAGCAAACTCTCACTTCAGGACGAGTTTTCTGACTTCTTTCAACCACCCACACACCCGCAAATGCTGAAGGTCTTCCTTCTCCAGCATTGGCAGGAGTGATCCAAAAGCCTGGGCATCGTTTTCAAAGTATTATTTCTCCTCAGTTTTCATGAATGCACACACACAAAAGTGACTCCTGGTGGGCAGGCTTGATCCACCAGGAGTAAAGTTCAGGCCCCCAAATCTCCAAAGTTTCAGACTTTCTCACTTAACCTAATTGCCCTTGGGAGAAGAAATCTCCGTGCCTTAGGTGCCAAAGAAACAAATCAACATTATCTTGATTTCCAGTTTTGCCCAATGCACTTGCTTCGGTGTTTATGTTAATATTTTCCACTGTAGACTTTGATGCTTTGTGTGTAGGTTATATTTCAAACAACGTATTTCATCACTGGCTACCACTGTCCTTAAAATAACTGGCAACAATTCAAAAGTGATGGTTACAAATAGGTTTCAACTTGAGTTCTAATTCCCAGGTGCCTGGAGTCTGATGCCTGGAGTCCTATGTTAAGATAGATTTCAAAGCTGACATCAGACTCAGCATCAGAATATGATGATCAATTAGTGATGTCTGCTGTAGAAAGGGGTGTAGGGAGTAGCAGTAGGATTTTGCTTGGTTCTCCAACTTACATGCTGCTGAATTTTTTTTTATAGGGATTTATACCTGAAGCTAAAGGATGTACCCAAAATGAAAGTAAACTGGGTCTTCTAGGAAACATGACCATCCTAGATTCCCTAAAATCTTACAAAAGATTTGAGTGCCTCAAGCTCTGCTCCATATAGAAACATGGCCACCACAGTCCATTCGAGAAGTCTTAACAATGCAAAAACCCGCCCTCCCTCCCCTGTGGGAAAGAAAGTTACCCTTTTGCTCTTTAGCATCTCCCACTCCATGGTTCCCATTGACATTTAAGGAAGTTCATTGAGTTCACCCCAAAGTAAAGGAAATCCAGAGCAGTAATTGTCGACTGGAGGAGATTCCCCTCCCTCACCCGCCCCTCGCTGGGGAACAGACATTTTTCATCCTTACAACTGGGCAGAGGGTGGGGGGAGAAGGGGGTGTTAGCAGCTTCTAATGGACAGAGGGCAGAGATGCTACAAAACATCCTACAATGCACCGGACAGTCCCCCAGCAAACCACTATTGGACCCAGAAAGGGAATTTTGCTGAGGTTGAGAAACGCTGATATGGAGGATTCAAATTCAGGTCTCTGGGTGCCTGATCCAACCTATAACAAACCTTTAACTTATGACTCGCATTTTAAATGGAGAATGTAATTCTTCCAAAAAGAGGAAAATGAACCCAATTCTGGCTTTTGACCTAGGGAAAGTGCTATCTATATGATATCTTTATCAAATTAGGGGAAACTGTATTTATAAACTCCTACAGCCTAGTATCTGCAAAACTAGACAAATAACTTACACCTTTTTATATGAGCGTGATATCTGTGGCCACAGCAAATCTGTTTAGGAGACATGGCTGGGAGGGTAGCCTGCCATTCCCCTCACCACAAAGAAAGATCAGAATAAACAAACCCTCCTGGTACCCACCCCTATCCCCACCGGCTACTTGCAGTAAATGATAACTGCAGGGCTTTTTTCTATCTATCTATCAAAATATTTTAGTGACTTGTGATTCCCACACCTATAAAAATGATGTGCTTAAAATTCTACAATCTTAAAAAATAAATAGGAAAACCGCAGTTCATTTAAGACATCAGGAAAAAAAAATGATTTGTGGGATTTTTTTTCTTTCCTGATCAAGTATGAACAAAATCAGCCACAACACTACACTTTTAAAACATCTCAAGCTGTAGCATTTTACTTTAATGAGTCTGTGGCTTTGCAAGTCAAGCTCAAAACTTATGACAATCAACTCAATCCCAGAGGGGAGAGTTTAGCTGTATAAGCTCTGGTTTGGGGAACGAATATTTGGTAGAATCAAAGATTCCAATAGTAGCTGGGTTTTCTCAACCCTAAATTCTTCTAAGATGCATAATTGGATATTATGCAGTTAACTGAGAAGGACCTTGGGAGAAAACAAAAACCGAGGTTCTTTTAGATCTTTAGGAACATTAAAAGCTAAGCTTTCAACTCTAGCCAAATGCCATTACCATAAATTTCTTCCCATATATTGTTTAGTCACAACGCTTTATCCTTGATATTATATGTGGTCCTGAAAGTTCAAACTTATAAGCCAAGACTCCAGGACTTGTAATCCTAGAGACAGACTGTGACCAACACACAGCATGGGATACGTTTATGTTGTAAAATGCTGCTAATGATAAGGTCGAACTGTGTGGTATTTGATCAAAGTCTCCACTGAGAGGTTTGTGAAAGGTGGCCTGGACCAAAGCTGTCGGGTCCCCCCCAAGTGGGTGCAACGGCGACTAGAGTAGAACTGGTGATCATACAATTGCGAGAAGGGTAGTGTGTTTCCTGCTTGAAGCCTCCGGTTTTTAAAGGAATTTGGGGCTCTAGATTGAGAAGAATCCTTTCCTTGGGAACGTCACACCACAGCCTCAAAGACTTGGATACTCCCCAACCCAGACAGCTGCCGTGGGGACCGGGTAACGACGGCCTCAGTGTTACCCACGACAAGTCATGAAAACAATGGTTGTGACTGACGTCATGAGCTCCCACCGCCTCCTTATGGCTACCTTCACCCCTACCTCAAACCCATCCCCGTTCTTCTCATTCCCTCCCTTCTCACAACCTCACAAAATTCCATCCTCACCTTCCGTTCACAGAACTGCCCCATGTTCTTTCTTTCTTTCTTTCTTTTTGTTTTGTTTTGCTTTTTTAACTTTTTATTTTGTATGGAGTATAGTTGATTAACAGTGTTGTGTTAGTTTCAGGTGTACAAGAAAGTGATTCAGTTATGCATATACGTGTACCTATTCTTTTTCAAATTCTTTTCCCAATTAGGTTGTTACAGAGTACTGAGCAGGCTCCCCCTGTCCTTTCTCACCATTTCTCCAGTACTTTCTTCACATGACGTTGTTCCCAAGCCCTGACTTTGGTTCCTGCTGATACTGACACAAGATGACCTCTGGCTTCCGGTGTGGCAGGTGACGGAGTGGAGATGTCTTTCAAGCTGAGTGACTTAAGCACTCAAGCCTTAAGAGGCAGCTCCATGATGAAAATAAAATTAGTCTGGCTTTGAAATTTTGGGCCGATTGGCATGACAGAGAGGAAAAAAGATTTTTTTTTTTGGCCACATGGAAGAGTAAAAACAAAAATTCAGAGGTAAACATGTCAAGGCTTTTCCAGCAAATAGTTTGTCCAGAACCACGACAAGTAAGCTAAAAGCAAGGGTCAACACCACCCTGGATGCAAGGCTAAAAAAAAGTTTTGTTTTGTCCAACGGGCCAGAGGAGTTACTAATGTTTTGAGGTCAGAGTGGTTACGTGATCAAAGTGTTCCAGGAAAATTCATTAGATGATGTTATGGGTTGGGGCCCAGTGTGGATGGAAAAGAGTCAAAAAGAAAAAATCAGTTAGGAGCTATTAGAGTGATGAGGAATGAGGTGATGAAGGCCTGAGCTTGGGTGGTAAGAGAAAGGGAAAAGGTATTCAAGAAAGAATCAGCAGTAAGCGGCAATACACACGATGGTTTAGACATCCGGGCAGAGGGAGAAGGAGAAGGAAAATCGGACAGGACCATGAAGGCTTTAAGTCATCACTCTGTCGCCTGCCCTGTCGGGAATGTGGGACGTCTCTGTCATTCTCGCCTCAGTCGTCAGAATGGGACGGCAGGGTGGCCCCCCAGTAAGTGGGCGGTGTTGTCAGAGCACACGCTTCCCGGGTTCTCCACGCACCCCGTCCCTGCCTAAGGCTGCCCCACGTGCTTCTCCGAATGAGTCTGGCCAAGCTGAATGCAACCTTTTAGAATGGGTCCTCCCTCAGTTTTTGAAGCACCAAATCTTACTTTCTGAAGCAACTGTGAAGACACTACCCTTCCTCAACCCTTTATTTTGAGCCCTTCAAGCCAGCTTAACCGGCATTTCATGGAGTCCTGTGGCCGCAGATCTGAATCCTGACCTTTTCACTTTCTGCCCAGGTGATTTGGGGCAAGTTATTTAAGCTTGCTGGGCCTCAGTTTTCCTATTTAAAATTGGGGCTGATAATAACAACCATGCAGGGATGTTATAAGAATTAAAAAGCGTGTACAGGGCTTCCCTGGTGGCGCAGTGGTTGAGAATCTGCCTGCTAATACAGGGGACACAGGTTCGAGCCCTGGTCTGGGAGGATCCCACATGCTGTGGAGCAACTAAGCCTTTGAACCACAACTACTGAGCCTGCGCGTCTGGAGCCTGTGCTCCGCAACGGGAGAGGCCGCGATAACGAGAGGCCCGCGCACCACGATGAAGAGTGGCCCCCGCTTGCCACAACTAGAGAAAGCCCTCGCACAGAAACGAAGACCCAACACAGCAAAGATAAATAAATTAATTTAAAAAAAAGTATGTACAAGCAGCTGGCACACTGTAGAATGGCTGTTATTAAATAATAAGAAAATAAGAGTAAAACGGTGTTTTGTTCTTACTATGACCCATACAGAAGTAAATGTTCTCAACCTGACTATTCCTGAGTAGCCCTCTAACCACAGATAAATCATACTGCTCTTTCATCCATCACAGGAAGACCCAGACATATAAGGGCTCAGGTAATTCGAGTGTCACTCTCACGGTTACGATCCCAAACTCCCCCAGGCATGAACATGCCCGTGAATTTAGTTTATCTTTTTTTCAAAACCAAGTGAATTTAGCCCAAACCGGTTTAATAAAGAGAATTTTAAAATAGTAGTGTATCATAACTCTTTTTAAACAATTAAGTTACTATTTAGCCTTTGAGTAAGTAAAAAAAAAAACTGAAAAATGTGAATCTACTCTTTCAAAATAATAAAACTCTGCCTTTGTTTTGTTTGTTAAATTAACTCCCTTCTTCTCAAACCCTGGGTCAGCTCCTCCTGGCATTTGGGAGAGTCCTATGTATCATTCTGTAGCACAAGCAGCCCATTTTCCAACGGGCCCATTTCTGAAAATAGACTTTAACGTAAACACACAGCTTTCCCAGAAATCAGAACTTAAATAAGAAAAACAAGACTGGTAGAATTTCTTCAGCTCCTCAGCTTTTCCTTCTCCCTTCCTGCTCATTTGAGGAAATGAGTTGACTGCAGGGAAACCACAATGGCCTAGTGTTCATTTACCTTCACTGAGGAAAATGAAGAAAAACTCAACGTGGTGACTTTCTGTCATTTATTTACATAAACAGTGTAAGAGGGGTGGGGGCTTTGTTTATGATGCTGACGATCGTTTCTATATTGGCGCTAAACTTGTGATTTGGGTTTGCTCTACACTTGTAAAACCCCCTTTAAAAGTCATCTTACTGGGTATAGCTTTTTACCCCTGGCTAAACAGAAAGCTTTCTTCCTCATCAAAGTCTGAATCTTTTGATTTCCCTAATCTCCTGCTTGTTCACGGTCTCTGCATACACAAGTGACGTTCTCTCGTGTCTATTGAATCTCTTCAAACTCCAGGAAATGTGCTTTTTTATTTCATTCTTTGTCCCTAGGGACCACTGATAGTGATTGAATTCTGAAGCAATTTGGGTGATGTAGATGATTCAGGCCCATTTTTATTACTGCTTAAAATTTGAATTAAAGATTCGATAGCTCAGAAAAACAGCTTGATATATGCATCTGACCTGAATGTTTATGGTGTCTTTTTACTGCCTTATTCTCGGCAAGTCTGTTGAGCCCTTCAAGCCCAGCCGAACGTTGGTGACAAGTTTCTGAGGAGCCTCTTCAGCCCTGATCTTCGGACATCTTTCAACGTGATTATTGGTGGTCTATTAGGTTTTGCAGAGAAATGTTGTGATAGTAGTCTTATTAAGGTTATGTATCAGTTTTAATTGAATGCTGATATTGAATATTAATCCATTTTGTACAGGAGAAAAATGGGAAAATATATCATCCCATTCCTCAGAAATAACCAGCCTTCGCATACGAGCATAATTTATTCTAATCTTATTTGTCTATGTTTCCTACATGCTTGAGGTCGTTCTTTATATACAATTTTATATCCTACTTTTGTTTTGCTTAAAAATCATATCATTAGGTAGGTCATTAAACATTCTGCACAAACTTTTTAATGGTTACATGGTATTTCCTCGTATGGATATACCTTACGTTAATTATCCAAAGTGGATGCTTGGGTCATTTCTTACTTATATTAATACTGCCATAAATATCACTATTCATACATCTCCATCTGCACTTCTAAATATTTCCCTAGGATATCATCCTAGACGCATAACTTCAGGATCAAGGGATTTTGGATTTTAAGGGTATTTCCCCCCCACATTTAAAAATCTGAATGACTTCTGAGGTTTGATAGAATGTGGTATTTCACAGTTGTGAGGGAGAATACACAGCCCTGCCAGTTTGAATGTGAAAACACTTAGACTCTATTGTAAAACATTATAAAGTTCTATCTAGGGAGTATCCAGTCTCCGTGTATATTTCTCTCATCTACATGTGTCTCTTCATTTCTCATTCTCATTCTGTTCGCACAATTGTTCAAAATTTTCTAAAAACTCAAGTTAAAATACATATAATTTTTTTTTAACCATCTGGTAAATTTAATGAGGAAAAAAAACACAAAAGAAGCAAAATTAGGAGTGGAAACCGCAGAAACAAAAATGTAGAAAGTAAAAAAGGCATTCATGTCTTTTGGCATTCTGGGATCCACCACATTATCCATCTCCATCCTGCTTTGGGGGACTCAGTGCAGAAAAGCCAAGGCTTCATGAGCCACACAGGTCTTCCCACTGACCTAAAGACCATCCCCATCTTAGCTCAGCTGGGGAGATTTGCTTCCTAGATATTGCTGGTTAGCGGATCCTTCCAAGGCAGAGGTCGCTGTTGGAAGGAAGATGGAAATTTGCATAATCCTGGGATGTTGTAGACACAACAGTCTAGGAGTGGACTAAAAATCCATATAATTTTTGTTAAAGCATTTTTGCATGATATGGAAGAAGCTTAAAGTGGTCATCTCTGAATAGATGAACAGAGGAGGGTGAAAAAGTGAGAACCGGACTTTTAATTTACATCTTTCTGTATTATTTGAACTTTCTAACTAAGTGCATGTATTAGATTCTTTAAATATCAACGGGGTGATGACTACAAGTTTCTTTTCATTCTTTCTTTTGGCTTTTGTATTTATTTTTTTTGGCTGCGCCATGTGGTTTATGGGATCTTAGTTCCCCGACCAGGGATCAAACCCAGGCCCTTGGCAGTGTAAGTGTGGAGTCCTAACCACTGGACTGCCAGGGAATTCCCTTCTTTTTTATGATTTAAATAAAAGATAAATTTTGAAGAAATAAACAAAATTTTCTATCATCCAATTCATAATGAAAATTATTAGTAGAAAAAGTCAACAAAATGTTAAACTGTTGACAGTTAAAATTGTTCATGGAAAAATATATTATTGGATAAAAATATAAATATAAAATATAGAATCTTCTTAGTTAAATGAGATGAACAAAATTTGGCAGCAGAAATCTGTACTTAGTTGAATAAATGGCCAAGAAATAAAACTCTAATTGTATAACTGGTAAAATTTTATTTTTTTTTATATCTATGTAGCTGAACATCTTCATGTTTATTAGTTTTTATATTTCCACTTTTAAAAGTTGTTCATGCCTTCTGTTATTTATATATTAGGCTCGATGTCTTTTCTTATTGATTTGCCTTATTTTTCATATTACAAAACTATGAAATATTCATTTGAAATGTTTATTGCAAATATTTTTAGCCAGCTTGCTTACGAAGTACTAAAATGACTGCTTTGCTTATTGCATCATTGTCACAGCTATTCCTCCTAAAAGTTCCAAGACTTTCAGCCACATTCATTAATTCATTCACAACTCAGGATATTTATTTAGCATCTATCTCGTCCTATGTAGATATATGGTACCTTTAAGCAGTGGGCATCTGAACGCCCCTCCAACTCTGGCTACAGTCCATTTCCCAAACATAACAGAGTGTCAAGTGTGTCTTAGTTGCCTAGGGCTGCCATAATAAGGTACCACAAACTAGGTGATTTAAATAACAGAAATGTCTTGTCTCACAGCTCTGGAGGCTAGAAGTTCGAAATCAAGGTGTTGGTGGAGTGGCTTCCTTCTGAAGGCTGTGAGGGAGAATCCGGTCCATGCCTCTCTCTTAGCTTCTGGTGGTTTCTTGCCAATCCTTGACTTGTACAGGCATCACCCCAATCACTGCCTTCATCTTCACATGGCGTTCTCTCTCTCTGCATGTAGTCTCTGTGTCCAAATTTCCCTTTTTATAAGGACACCAGTCGTACTGTATTGGGATCTAACCTAATGACCTACTTCTCATAAGGTCACATTCTGAGAGTGTCCACTGTTATGGAAAGAACAAAATACGCGTGCATGTACAAGCCATGAAACACAAACTGTGTAATTTCGGTGATTCTGCATACACATTAATGCTCTTAAGTTACATTTGAAACTGGCATTATGGAATATTGAGATAATGATAAAGTTCATGTTACTGATTTAACATTTAATCTTTACTTAGAAGGGTATTAAATAGCAAATTAAAAAGTCACAATAAGTTGGAAGAGAGGATGAAAAAGTTTTATATTTTAATACACTAAACAACGCCATTTTCGGACATTTTTAACAAGGGCTGACATTTCTATTTTGCACTGAGCCCCACAAATTATGCAGCCTGTCTAGCAGAACAGCCCCATCCACCACAAATGGTCCCAACATATACCCTCCACCACCACAATGGGACACCCAGCACCAGTGGCTCCAAACGCCGAACGTTTGAGCTGCAGCTCAGATGCACTAGGTTTCTATCAGCGCCCTAACAAATTACCACACGCACAGTGACCTGAACACCCCAGTGTACTATCTTAGATCCTGGAGATCAGAAGTTCGACATGAGTCTCACTGGGTTAAAATCAAGGTGTCAGCAGGGCCAGGTTCCTTGCTGGCAGATGGAGCGGAATCGGTTCTCTTGCTTCTTCCAGCTTCTAGAAGCTGCCTGCATTTCCTCACTATGGCCTCTTCCTCCGTCTCCAAAGTCAGCGATGGAGGATCAAGTTCCTCTCGTGTATCAAATCTCTCCTCCTCCTTCTTCTGTCTCTTCTTTCTAACCCCGTCAGCAAAGTCTCTCTGATTTTAAGGACCCATGTGGTGAGATTGGATCACCCCAGATAATCCGGGATAATCATGGCCCACGTGGTATCCAGGGACCTAACCTCCCAGGCATATCCACCTCCAGTGTTCATGGAAGGGCAGCTGCTTGGCAGGACTTAGAGAACACCTTACAACAGGAGAGTTAAGGAGACGAGGGCTTTCCTTTTCCTGACTGGGTCATACAGGAAGACAAAGCAGGTGCCGAGAAAATATACAGTATCTGCAACAGCATGTGAGTTGGTGGAGGGAGAGGACAGAGAGAGAAGCAAGAATTACACATGATCCTGGTTCCAAAGCAACATCATATAACACAGCAGGAAAACAGGTTGAAGAGACATGGCCCACCATCCCTACACTGTTGCCACCAACCCTCACAGTTCACTGCATTTGTAATCTCTTGCCATACTCTCAGTGGAGCAATTAACTTGGTTGCCTTATTTTCCCCAGTGTCAGATTTATTTTTCTTTTGCCTTGTTAGACACAATAATCATGTCAGAGAGAGATTAAGACACTACAGAAAACATAAATTCACATACAGCTTTTGATTTAAGGCAAAATGGAATTTTAAAATCTGGATATTATTGACGGGGATATTAAATTTGGTGGTTGTTTTCAATGCAGTTTAAATTGCTGTGGAGGCATAAACAACAACAACACAACCAAAAAGAAAAAAGATTTTCGTAACACCTAAAAAACAGGCTTGTGATCTAGGCTTGTAGCCTAAAAGTTAATTAACTCTGCTGTAATATAGCAAAGGCCATGCACCATGCGCTAAAGAAATCAAAAAGAAAGGGGAAAATTTTTATGCCTACAATAGCAATAGCATGTTTATACTGGTAATTTCTGAGTAAGCAAAGCGTGAGAATCAGAGAGTATATTCACTTTTAGTTGGCACATATTTTTTGAAGAAATAGAATATTTTCAGCTAGAAAAAATAGCATGTGACGATTGAAAAAGAAAATGACTCTAAATGCTTTCATCCAAAGCTCTAATTTTCACACAACCTAGATGAGCTACACATATGATAACAAATGTTCTATTGGGGAAGCTGGTGAAGGCAGAAAGAGAGAGACAACTGGACAGCATGGGGAGTTTGGTTTGCTGTTCAGTAAGCAGATATGCGAAATAAAATATCAGGATTAAGAAAGAGAAGAATGGAAGATGGCCATCCTACTATCCTTAGGCCACCAGGAATTCATGGGAGTAGATTTTATTTATATGTAAAGGTGGACTCTTTCCTGGGCTCCAATCAGTAAGTCAACATAAAGCCTTGCATTATGCCAAAGTTCTCTCATCCTGCCTGGGGTGAAAGAAACCCTGCTCTCCGGTTTCGGTTCTGACCCGCCTGGTGCAGCCTCCCCAAGATGAAGGCCAGTGTGGGAGGCTGGAGGAAAGTGGATGCAGAGACCAGCCTGGGCTGTTCCAGCCCCACAAGTTCTTCCCAGCTGAGCTTTGACTGGACGCTACATGTTCAGCGTCCATGAAAGCCCTTGACTGGCAATAACACCATCAGGACCAAAGTTGTTATATTAATAAGGCGGCGCTGTGGGGATTCCCAAGAAGGGGCTGGAGAAGAGAATGGCGTTCAACCCTTTTCTCTTCGTGGGATGTGTCCCAGAGTCATGACCGAGCACACACATGGGTCCGGACAAGGGAGATGCTCCCAATCAGCGTGGACGCCGGCACATCACAGCACCAAGAAGGGGCCCTGAGACCCACTTTATTTGGGATACTTTCTGATTTATTCCTTCTTGCGAACTTGACTTCCCTTACCCCCTTTTCCCAGAGGACTGCTCTCCCCAGGAGACAATGAATAATAAAATGCTGTCCCTCCCAGGACTTGTGTGGACAACCAGGTAAAAGGTTAAGTCTCCAGAAGGTTGTAGGAGGTGCGCCCATAGCAGAATTTCAGGTAACAGATCATTTTCATCAGGTGGTCTTTTCAGCACCCCTTCAGATGATACTGTCTAGTAATCATCACCATCATTTTGTCTTGTTTTGCCGCTTGTGATGCATTTATACACACACGATTTTGTTCGATCAGATATTAATCTAGCAGGTCTTTTTAAAGCAACTACAGGGCGATGGAAAAAAATAGGACACCGTTCCCTCCTCCAAGGATCTGACAGTCGTACAGGGGAAACAGGTGTGGGCTGTGATACCAGGCTCGTTGTAAAACACACATATTTTAGGTCTACTGTGGAACTGGTGCCAAGGAAGCCCTTCCTTCAGACTGGGGCACGTATGATGGGGAGGAGAGAAAACATGGGGGTGGAAAGCTTGGTGCCAAGAAAATGCAATAGCCCAGGGTGAAGAAGCAGAGTCACATGGTGTATCTGGGGAAAGGCAAGTAGCCCTAGGTGCTTGCAACACAGATAGAGGCATAAAGTCAAAGATGGCATGACAAAGGTGGTCTGGAGCCTAATTAGGAAGACTTGACTACGACGCCAAGCAACATGATTTGACCCACTCCACAAATATCTTATCTGCGTGGGCGAGACCCCAGCATTCCCTCTTCCAGACGGCGAACCTGAGGGCCAAGCCACACAGCTGGAGCGGCAGGCGTGGCCCTCAAATCTAGGCCTCCATTCTTCTCACAGGCTGGCCAGGCCTGGGGCCTTCTGTGCTGCTTACTCTCTGGGCCAGTCAACTCAACTTCACATTTGTCTGCTGTGGGGTGAATTGAGTCCCCCCAAAAGATACGTTGAGGTTCAAGCCCCCGTACCTGTGAATGTGACCTGATTCGGAAATAGGGTCTTTGCAGATATAATTCAGGTGGAAGTTAACATGAGGTCCTGCTGGCATAGGACAGGCTGTTAATCCAATATGACCGGTGTCCTTTTAAGAGGAGACACAGAGACCAACACAGAGGGGACAACGCCACGTGAGGAGAGGCACAGAGAGGGGGCCACGAGCGAGGACAGAGGCAGAGGTGGAGCGACGCAGCTGCCGGCTGAGGAACACCCGGGGTGCTTCACCATCAGAAGCCCGGACGTGGCTCTGTGGCGCTCTGATTCCGACGGCTCACCTCCAGAACTGTGAGATGAGGCATTTCTGCTGTTTGAAGCCATCCCGTTTCTGGCAACAACTTGTTACAGCAGCCCTAGGAAATCAATACCACGTCCAGAGCAACTCTGGTGCAAACGTACAGCTCACTGAGTGTCTGGCTTAGTTCAAGGAGAGAATTTATAGAGAACCTGTAAGGATGGACAGGCTTCCCTACCCCCAGGTAATTCAAATCCGGATTCACCTCCCCTTGCAAAAGGGCCAGAGTTTAATGCTCACCCTTTCCCGGCTCCGGTGGCCGTGGACTGGCTTTGCTTCCCCAGCTGTTCCCATCCAGAGTGGGATAAATGTCAGTGAAGCACTCTCCAAGAGGGTAAAATTGGGCCAATCCCAGGCTCATATAATTTGTGAGAGCATTTGAAACCAGACAGAGAAATGCTTGACTCAAACATTTGAAAAGAGACTAAAAAGTTCACCTTTCTCTGCCCCTCTCCCTCCTCCAGTGAAACGGAGAATCAGTGATTCCAACTGCCTGCTGTTTACACATAAACTTTATCCCAGAAACACATTTTGGAGTTAGTAAAGCTATGAAGATGCCAGGACAGAAATTTAGAAGGCAGAAAGTCAAAAAAAAAAAAAAAAGAAGAAGGCTGACTTTTTAAAAAAAATGCAGAAACCAAAAACAAATAACAAGGTTTGTTCTAGAATTCAAAACAGCTTGGGAGAAAGCGTCTTTGCCAACAGTGGAAAACTCAGTAAAGAGATGGAACAGAAGAAAACTCTAACCAGATGAAGAAAAGAAGGACAAACGGGAGAGAGGAAGCACACATGGATTAAGTATGTGCTGCACCCAGCAACACCCAAGACGCTCCCAATTGGTCACTTATTTCACTCTCAGGAGATCAATATTATAGACTTCACTTTACAGGTGAGAAAACAGAGACAGAGTTGGACTTCTCCATCCCAGTCACAGAGCTAATGAATGGAAGAGGTGCATTTCAAACTCCTGACTGAAAATCTAGTGTTTTCGTTTGTTTTTTGTTCTTCATTTTTAGGGGTTTTTTTTTTTTCCCTTCAGAATTACCCAGGCAAGGCAAGAAGAGTGGAATTTGGCATCCTGGTTGAAACACATCAGTACATGAGATGAAAACTCAGAGGAATTAAACTGAAGACTGTATACATTGGTTTTGTTTTTCTTAAATATGGATGATGAGAAATGAGAGCTTCCAGTAAAAAACAGAAAACTTAGTTTTGTCCAGATATCATTGTTCTAAGGCAAGCGTGCATAAACCAGGCAGTAATGCAAAAGGGGAAAATCTGCTGAGGAAAACAAGTTTTTTTGCCTGCCTTTGAATCTTAAAATATTTGGCACAAACCTTGAGAATAGTTCAAAGATATTTCCTACCAGCTGTAAGTTAAATATTAGAAGTGAATGTCCTCATTGTGAATACAAACATAAAGGAAGAACATAAAACTGTCAGTTTCAAGGAAGATTGTATTTCTCGTGCAGCTGGTACCTTATGAAAGAAGCATGAACCCCGTCCTTTTCTTCGTCCTCATATGTGACCCTTGTGTCGGGGTGCCCATGGCTCAAGCAAGATGATACTTTCTAGGTTTGGAACAGTTTGCCTAACTCAGAGCCTGGCGAGAGGGCAGGACATGAGCCGGCAGGTCATAAACACCGGTATTTGAATCCTCACGCTGCCACGCTCTGGGCTGAGGTAGCCACAACCTCTTTTTCTAAGCACCCTCATCCACGAAATGAACATACTGTAGTGCTGCTATAAAGACTAAACTAGAGACTTTGTGTAAAATACTTGCTGTCCTTGCTTGGATGGTGCCCTCCCAAAAAGCTACGTTCACTTCTGACCCCCAGAACCTGTGAGTGTGACCTTATTTGAAAAAGGGGCCTTTACAGATGTAATTAAGTTAGGAATCTTGAGATGAGATGACCCTGTTTTACCTGGGCAGGCCTTAAATCCGATGACAAGTGTCCACCTAGAGGCAGAAGATGAGAAGTCACGGACGCGGGGGAGAAGCCCAAGGGAAGACGGGGGCAGAGACGAGCGATGCAGCCAAGGAATGCCTGGGGACCACCAGAAGCTGGAGAAAGCAAGGCACGATGGTCCCCTGGAGCCTCCAGAGGGAATGCTGCCCTGCTGCCGCCTTGATTTCAGACTTCTAGCCTCCAGAAGTAGGAGAGAATACATTTCTGTTATTTTAAGTCACCCAGTTTCTGTTAGTTTGTTAAGGCAGCCCTAGGAAACTAATACACCTGGAAACTTCTCAGTAAAATGTTTACTCTGTCCTCCTCTTCCTTCCCTTCCAGCCTGAGTGGGGCCCACCCGTGCAACTAGGACACAGTCCCCTAGTGGACAGCCTGCCATGCTCCCCACTTGCATGAGAGAGGAGAAATCAATAGCGCCCCGTTGTACCGGGGCATCACCACAACGAGCAGAAGCCCCGTCATGCCTTCAGGAGTACTTCCCACCGTGATGTGTGGTCCTGTGGGGCGGGGGGCGGGGGGAGGGAGTGTGCAGCCTGTGACACACACTGCAGACAACCCGTAGGAGAGAGTTCTGCCCGGCATCCAGCACTATCTACACACATGCAACGCCTGCGTCAACACTTTTTAATCTTTCTAAGAAGTTTACGAGGCACATCCAGCCCCATCTTACAGAGGAGAAAACTGAGGCCCAGAGAAGGTGAATAACTTGCTCACAGAGACAAAGCCAGTGAATGCCAAAGCTAGGCAGTTTGTGGCCAGCCATTCTGATTCTGGAATTCATGCTTTTAACCACTATATTCGTTTCCTGTGGCTGCCCTAACACACTGGGTGGCTTACGCAACAGAGATTTACTGTCTCACAGCTCTGGAGGCCAGAAGTCCGAAATGAAGATGTCAGCAGAGTCGGTCCCTTCTGAGGGCCATCTTTTCCCCATCTCTTCATGCTGTCTTCCTGCTGAGCATGCCTTTGGGTCCAGATTTCCCCTTTTAATAAGGACACCAGTCATCTTGGATTAGAGCCTGCTCTAATGACCTCATTCTACCCTGACTACCTCTGTAAATGTATAGGATCACACTCTGATGTATTGGGGGTTAAGATTTCAACATAGGAATTTTGGGAGAACATAATCCAGCGCATCACAGCCTTGACACCGTACTGGCTCTCATAACTGAAAAATGAATGGATGAGAAGGTGAACCGCCATCTTTCCTGGCAGAAGTCACCAGCTCCGACGCACACCTCCCTGCTCATTCTGCGCTTACTGCACTGCAGTCCAAGCGGCTGCTAAACCAGCAGATGAGCCAAGAGCATTCGGTGGATGTGAGTACAGACCACTGGAATCAAATCCTCCTGGCTCTGACATTTCTTTAGTGTGGGACTTTGGGGGAAGTTTTCAATTTCTGAGTTGAGCCTCTGTTTCCTCTTCTGATGAGAAAAAAATATAGTCCCCACCTCATAGGGCAGCGAGAGGATGAAATAAGAGAGCCCAAGGAAAGCAGAGCGCCTGCGGGGCTCCGTGATGCTGGTCCTGTCCCTAGCCGCCACCACCTCCCGCTTTCTTCTGTAGCACACTCTGCTCATGTCCTTTGCTGTCCTCTTCCCTGGGTGGGTCTTAGAACTCGCCACGGGATGAGGGTGCCCAGCCTGGATTTCGCACAACACGTCTTCCTCATCCTTTTCCTCCCTTTTTACATCAGTGGGAATTAAGACTTTCCCAGGAACCGGTCTTGATGGATCAGAGTAATGGCAGGTCTGGGCATGAGCAGGGCTGAGCAACCAAAGGCCAGCTGTCAAATTACAGGGTTGAGAAAAGCAGAGAGAACTCAGACTTGACTTGAGCCAGTGTCTCCATCCAAAGGGACACAACTCAGCTGTACTTTCTGGGCTCCTCATTTGATATTTACAAATCCTGTGAGATTCACAAACCAGATACTGTGATCTTCAGCTTAGAGAGAGTTTTAAGTGACTCATCCAGGGCTGGTCCAAAGGCAGTGGCCAAAGTCAACAATAGGACGAATGCCACGGGAATGGGGAGACAGAGGGCAACACTCAGCTTGGTTCAGTTGGTTTCACACACATTCACTGAGAATCAAGGAATCATTAGACCCAGTGCCAGAAAACAAGGGCCCGGAGTAGCAACAGAGAGGTGTCTCTCCCTGCTCCCAGGAAGAGGGAGCAGATGTGCGGGAATTTCGGGAGGGAAGTGAGCACAGGGTTCAGTGGGTGACCTGGAGTGGGAGTGACTGACCCAATCCAGGGGTCAAGGGAAACTGCACGGAACCACTGGCAACGTGGTAGAAATGTGAGGAATGCAAGAATTTCCAAGCAGAAAGTGGAAGAGGGAAATGGAGACAATAGTGTGGTCAGTCTTTGAAAAGAAAGGAAAGAGCCACAGACCCTGAAAAACCATTCGTTTCTGCTAACTGGGGAGCAAGGCGGTAGAACCCAAGCTGTCATGGGAGCGGGGGGCCAGACGACAGAGGTTGCCTGCCTATCGCCTGCCCCAAGTGAGTGTTATCTGGGGGTCACAGGAGCCAAAGGTGAGTGATGGGCAAGGAGGTCCTGGGAGGCCAAACAGGGGAAACCAGGAGAGGCTTCAAACATCTTGCATCGGACAGCGTTTCCTAGAAATGGGCAGAGCTCTCTAATTTGGAGCTCAAGGAAGGATCCTGCACTGGAGAGTAGCTTGGTTTTATAGCCATCTTAGTGACTCATTTCTGTAGCCTTTATTTCATCAGTCAGGCAATCAATTAGAAAATTTCGATCTGTGTTATTTGCTTTAGAATAATATGATAGATTATCAATACCTCTTAGCATGTGTTTTAAACATCAACTATCCATAGTCCAGAGAAGTGCAAAATAAGTACTCTAAATTTTGCATTAATTTGCAAATCACCTTCTGAAAATATTATTTACCAATGATTTTGAAATACCTACAATGTGGTCTGTTTTATGTACGCGGGCTTTATCTTAGGGAATAATCTAGGTCATCTACTTTAAGCACCACAGTAGGAAATGTATAATTTGTATTTTATTGTTTTATTAATAAGTCTATTCTCCATAAATTGTTTTATTCGATCTTACAGTAAAGGGAAGTTGCGACAAGCATCATTTCTCACTGTTCTCTACCGACAACATTTTAAGTCTTATTTCTCTCTACTATCATTAAAAATATACAAATGATTTCATTTATTGAAAAACTAAACTATGAAATCTAAATAAGTAAAAAACGTTCAATTATTATCATGCTAAGTTTGGCAAATATCAATCCCAATGTGACATCTATTACTCGGATTAATACGTTGTGTCTATTTCTGAAATTGTCTGTTGTATCAGATTATAATCGAGCAAATCTTCGAGAGAAAGGTTTGTGTGTGCTGTGTCTTCTCGATGAGAAAGGCATGCTCCAGAGACTCACTTTGGGATGTTTTAGCAACGCAGTTTTTGCCATCCCATGAAGGGCTCTGTTCAGATGACCCCAGAGGCGCCCCTTTCTCCTGGGTGGCCTGGTGGCGTGCGGCTCAGTGCTCCTCCAGGAAAGACTTCCCGGGTGGACTGTGGAGAGTGTGGACAGCAGCCTGGAGACCTGCAGGACCCACTGCTGCTTCGACTGTGGCCCCGCTCCTGCAGTAGCCCTCAGCCAGTGGGCAAGCCCCCCATAGGGATACCAAGCCCCACTAGTAAGAAATCTTTGCTCCAGGGTTCCATACGTGTTAATATGTTTTCACTTCTTTCTTACCGCGAGTTTGTAAACTCCACGAAAACAGGAACCACACCAATTTTATTCACCCGTTTTCACAGCAGGAGCACAGCTCTTGGCACCTAGCGAGTGTTATGGACTGAACGTTTGTGTCCCCGCCAACACATAAAAATTCATATGTTGAAGCCCTAGCCCCCGCTCCTGCCACAATGTGGTGGTATTTGGAGGTGAGGCCATTGGGAGGTGATTAGGTTCTGATGAGATCATGAGGGTGGGGCCTCCACAGTGGGATTAGTGCCCTTATAAAGCCTTTCCCTGTCCCTCTCCCTTTCCGTGTGCTTGCACCAGGGAAAGGCCTTGTGGGACATAAAGAGGAAGAGGGATGGCACCAGAACCAAACCTTGTCTGCACTCTGATCTCGGACCTCTAGGCTCCAGGACCGTGAGAAATAAATTTTTGCTGTTTAAGCCACCCCGTCTATGTCGTTCCAATAGCAGCCAGAGTGGACAGCTCCGCACTGGATCATCTGACGACTGTCACAGCTCCATTGTGGTCTGCAGCTCTTCCTGCCCCACCCTGCTTGCCCCCTCTTACGTAAGTAACAGAGCTCACTGCAGTGCAGAGGCCTGCCTGTCCAACCCTGCACAAGTGGTGTCCCTCCCCCAATAAACCTAACGGCACTTCTCACAGCACCCTTGAAAATATTCCAGCAGCTTTCGGTCAGGATGACGATCAAAGTCAAAGCATGGCGGGGTCTGGCATCCCTGCCCTCCAGCCTCACCCCTCTCACCCTGTTTCTGTCTCTCTGTGCTGCTGTATGCGCCACCCGGTGTTGGCACACGTGGCTCCTTCTCCTGCAGTCCTCTGCTTCTCGTCACTCCCTCTTCCTGCAGTTAAACTTTCACTCTCCCTTCAGAGCTCAGCTCAAATTATCCCCCCTCAAGAAAGCTCACCCTGACTTTGCTGATGAAGCAAATTCTCCTATTATTCATTCTCTTTTTTTAAAGTTTTTTTTTAACCTGTGTTAACTAATTTTGTTTAACTTTTTATTTTCTTTTGGAATATACCTGATTAACAGTGTTGTGATAGTTTCAGGTGTACAGCACAGTGATTCAGTTATACATTTTCCCACTTAGGTAGGTTGTTACAGAATACTGAGCAGAGTTCCCTGTGCTGTACACTAGGTCCTTGTTGGTTATGCATCTTAAATATAGCAGGGTGTACGTGTCGATCCCAGATGCCCTAACTACCCCTTCCCCCACACCCCCAACCATAAGTTTGTTCTCTAAGTCTGTGAGTCTGTTTCTGCTTTGTATCATTTCTTTTTAGATTCCGCATATAAAGGAACCAGTATCTCTTCTTAGAAACACTCCAGTTGTTACTTTGATGTTCATCATTACAATCAGTTCCCTTAGCATTTGTTTCTCCCACTAAGTTGTAAGCTCCCAGAGGGCCAAGGGCAGGGCTGCTTGGTCCTGCCGTTGCTGGTTTGCTCACCATGTCGTCTCCAGCATGAGGAGCGATAGCTGATCCTAATTAGATGCTCAAACAGCATTTGCTGAATAAGTGAATGAATAAAATTGTATAATAATCATGAAAAGGCTGAGGTTCCTCCATGCCAAGTGCCATGATTAAAAGATGAGAAAATGTTGTTTGGTTTCCTTTCTGTGCTTTTGCAAGTCTTTTTCCCAGTTTCTCTTCCTGGAATCAGTTAATAAAATGAACGAGTATGAGAGCTGAACTCTGAGATCCAGCCCTAAACAAAGTGCAGTATTTGTAAACATTTAACCCAGGACACCATCCCAAAGAGCCAACGTTGGCGTGAATCGCAGCCATGTGGTATGGACCTGTGGGGAGCTTCTTTGTGGGTTTTAATTGAATTGGGAGTTGGCGGTCCCTCCCTACCACAAATAGAAATGTTTTTAAACCTCCAGAAAACTTCCACGTTTGAACCAACTCTCAACTTTCACCCCTTCCTACTGCCAAGTTCAGAAGTGAGAAAGTGCCTCATGCTTGACCCCCAAAACTCAATTCTGTCCTAAACTGGGCTTTTCTATCCAGTACGGTGGCTAAATAGGTCAGCCATTGACTTAAATTTCCCATCCCCAAGTCAGCAGTATTGAACTCATAAATCCGCAAGGAAGTATTAGCAATTCAGAAAGAATGAACCATTTCAATAGGAACGCATTTCTTTCTTCAGCCTCAATGAGGAATCAGAAATGCCTAACATCAGCAAGGCTAGTGAGGCCCATAAGCCCGTAACCTGCACATCTTTTCAACATATGAGGAGCATGTGATGTGAAGAAAAGGATGAAACTGTAAAGATCTTTATGGCTTCATGCCCCTAATAATAAGCTCCATGCAGGCAAATATTTTCACCTGGGTTATCCATAGCCTAAAACAGTTCCTGGCACATAACTCAATAAATATTTCTGGAATGATGAATGAGTGAATGGGCAAATGAATCAAACACTTAGTAAGTTCCAGACATTTTTTCTAAGTACCTGACATGTAGCAACTCACTTTATCCCGACGACCACTTTATAAGGCGGCCACTATTGCTCTGTCCATTTTCGGATGAAGAAACCAGAGAGAGAGGGGAAATACCTTGTGCAAGGCCATCAAGCTTGAAGGTCGCTTTAAAGGGTGGGCCTGGTCCCTGCTATGGCCAGACCACAAAGCCAATGCTCTCCCAGGCAATGGGCCCAATTCACACCATCAATGACACCCTATAGCTCCAAGTCTATGTTTCCACGCCATTCTGACACCCAGTCCCATACGTCTTCCCAGATTTCTAGGCGTGGAGGACACTAGCCTGGCACATCCTACTACCACCCAGTAAAAGGAAAGTTTGTCTACTAATGTATTTTCTCTGCTGAGCTGAGTTACCCACCTGCGAAGAGTTCTATTATGCAGAGCAGGTAGGGGCGACAGGTCCTCGAGGCTGAAGGAGGAGCAGCTGCCTTTGCCGAGGTCTGTTTTACATATTTGATGGCTTCACTAGGTTGTGCCTGTGAAATGGGATCACTGCTTCTTTTTAAGACCTGAGTAGTTATGGCAAAGCCCCGGGGCCTTCATCCTGATCTTGCATCCATGCCATTGTCTCCGCTCTTCAGGATAAAGCATCTCCCAAAGACAAATGCCCTGTGTTACCCCACCCCTTCTTGTAAAAGGACTTCTGCCCTCCTAATCTCCCCAGCACAGATGACAGCAATGGTGACCTTTAACAAGAACGTACAGAAGGTTCACGGTCAGCAGAGAGATGGAACCATGTGTCACAGTCACTCCTGGAACTGGACACTCAGACCTGCAGGCCCCACCAGACCTCAGCATTCCTGCCCAACCCGGGGTGCCCAGCTGAGGGCAGTCACTTCTACCTCCATCAGTGGAAACTTTGGTGGCTCCAAACCTCCGAGTCCCAGAGAGGTTTCGCTCTCCCAGTCTCAGGCTCTCCTCAGTGAGAGCAGCCACAGCTATTTCCCCCATGGTGGACCCCGGGGCCCACCCGCTAGTGTCTAACTCAGAAGGCCTGTACCAAACAATGACAATAATTCACAGAGCAATACCCAAAGTCTGTCTGATTCAGTTTTAAATAACACCACGTGTGGGAACCCGCCAGCCCAATTCCAGAAACTGTGCTGAGCCCAGTTCCATGGTTTCCATGCCATACAAGGGGAGAAAACACCAGGCCTGCTGGTCGCTCACACCAGGGTCCAGTTTTGCAACGTACCACCTAAGCGCTTAGGGAAGAACTCTCTCTCTCTCTCTCTCACACACACACACACACACACACACACACACACACCCTCTAAGAACAAGCAAGGATTTTCAGATATAGAGCACTTTAAATCATGGTTCAAGAGGGAGGAAGAACATTATATATGATTCTGCAACAACACAGTCTTGGTAAAGCCTACAATTGACATTACTCAGCAGAACAGTGATCCACCCGCACAACACACCTGCCTTCACCTTGTGCTGGGCGCTCAGCGCTGTCCAGATATCGCACCCCCTCCCCCTCCCAGCTCACTGGGCTCTCTGCTCTCTGACCTGTTTGGTGTACAGTGGCCTCTGAATTCCAGTTTGGCTTGGCCAGTGAGGAGTCCAGAGGGAGGCTGGGAAGAAAGTTAAGATTTTTATCCCTCCAGCCCCCTCCCCATGGGGTCCCCTGGAGCTGGCTGTATCCCTCCATCCTCCAAAGGCTATTCTCTTTTCATGATTCTCCCAGGTCCCCGTAACTACCCCTCCCCTTGTCCCTCTGGGTCCAGGGGTGGTGACAGATCTGTTTTATCAGCACTCCCAAACAACCCACCCACACCTTTGTAAATGGTCCCTTTAGTCAACCCTTCCTGAATCACCCTAACTTGAGATGCCAGCCGTCTCCTGGCAGGACCACTGACTGACACAAGGGCTTTTCCGGAATAGAGCTGTATGACTGAAAGAGCTGGACATATTCAAGCAAACGACGAGTCTTCTAGTAGTTTCTGAAACTACCAAGTGCTTTAAGTTCCTGGAGGGTAGCATTCCTACACCCTATCCTTTCTCCCCTTCTGTCTCCACCCAACACTTGCTTCCTCGTGCTATAGCTCGGCTTTTGTTCCCAAACACAAGAAAGAAAAGTGTCTGAAAGTGAACAAGTCTTGGCACCTACAGGCAAAATATATTATTATACTTGTTTTCCTATGAGCTGGAAAAGAAACAACATGAAAAGAAGAGGAATGTTATTATGAGCTGGACAACCTCCATCCTGGCCTTTCTAGGCTGATGTTTAGGACTTATTGCTTTAGAGTTTCTGTTTCATAGAGAACATTGGCTACAGGCGTATTTCTTTCCTTTCTAACCACTTTCTTTTTATATATTATTAAACACTTACCCCTAGGCCAAGGTTCTATTGCATTTTTAAATTTTAATATTTCTCAAATGATTTGAAAATGTCCATTTACAGCAATGTTAAAAGGGCCTATAGATATTATAATTATGGTACTCTTAACCAAGGAATGGTAATTGGCTGTCTTGTGAAATACCCTTTTGGGATTAGGGAACTACATGCTGTATTGAGGAAATAGTCAAGAGAATCAGGAGTAAACAGTGAGATGGATGCAGAGCAGAAGTTTGGGACAGGGTTGGGGAGGGAGGGTTCTAGGCTCTCTGTGGGTCTGGTGATCTGGAAGCAGACTTGGGCTCGGTGTCTGGGATAACTGTCCGCTCTGACTGAATGTGGTCTGCAAGTATACGTCTCCCCGTTTGTCTCTCGGTGGGAAGGACAAGCTGGTGGCAGACACAGCGGGGAGGAGCCTTCTGCTTCCCTCTGGGGGTCTTCTGTTCTCCGGAGAAGGTTTATGTAGGTGAGTGTCCAGAGCGCCCAGGGCATTGATTTCCCACTGCCTGGAAACCATGTCTACCCTACTGTTTTCTGTGCTGATTGATTGGGTTCAATCATCAGAATGGCCTCAGAAGTCACTAACATGATCTTTGCCTCCTTAGTTTTCAAGAGACTGATATCACCTCACTCAGTGATAGGGTCCCTCAAACCTCCCGGTTCTACTGGGCCCTGTATGGAGCGGAGGTGGCATCAAAGCCTTCACCACCACCACTGCCACTTTCCCTTCCCACTAAGGCAGAGGAGCAGGGTGGGAGGCAGCGAGGAGGAGATGGAAATACTAGGATGGCAGGATGAAAAGCGGTCTGGAGTGTTCATCCCACCGACGGACTTGGAGAAGGCCCCTGGTTCCTAGTAAGAGGACCTAAGTTCAAGTCTGGAATACTTAAATTCTCCAGACTGTCTCTCAGTAGGAAAGTAAGAGACACTGTCGACATCCCCGGGCTGATGTGAAGAGTAAAAGCAAGAGGAGAAATACACAGGTGTCTGGCACAAGGACCAACAGGTAAGGAACATGCTGCAATTTAACAGAATAACGTTAGAGAGTGTGAATTTGAGTCTCGCAACTCTTTCTTTTTCTTATCCCGTGAAATGCCTATCATTTCCTCAACAGGGGTTTTCTGGACGTTTGGTCTCTGAAGGAAAGGACTAGAATACAGCACCCTCTGTGGACACCAATGCGGTTTCAGCGGCCAGCGATGTGGCTCCCAGGAAATGCTCCAGCTCTGCTCTCTGGCAACTGCCATGCATAAAAAAGGACAGAAATGCACTGGGCAAGACGAGAACGACTGGGAAGATGGAGAGGCCCCAAACCATAAAATATGAAAAATGGATGAAACACAGAGGCTAATTAGCCTAAAGAAAGGGAAACTCTAGAGGAGATTACCAGGCACCTTCGATAGTAATAATAATGATAATCCGTTACTGAGTCACCTCTGTATGTCTTATACACATTTCCTCGAATATTCACAACCACCCTGTAAGTCAGGTTTTATAATCAGCATTTCACAGAAGAGAAGACCGAGGGTCCGAGAGAATAGGACCCTGTCTGCCCACAAATCCTTCTCACTGTACCCACTGCCTCCCTCTGAGAGCTGACTGCTGTCATAGAATGGAAAATAGGCCTGTTTCTTTTCAGGTCTGAGGCATATAACTAGGAACAATGGGTGGAAATTACAGGAAGACAGATTTCAGTTCGATAGCAGGAAGAACTCTGTAACCCTGGGGTTGTTCACAGGCGGAAGGCGCTGCCTTTGGAGACTCAATTTCCCATCGCTGGAGAAATCTGACCATTGTTTGGAAGGGGGTTTCTGGAGAGGAGAATGGAGTAGCAAAAGCACATCTACATTAGATGACTTTTAAGGATCCTTTCCACTCTCCAAAATGTGGTCAGCCCATGAAACAATCAATTCCCAAGATCAGAGGAGAGAGGGCATCTTTGCTTTCCCCGTCATGTTCTCTCACAATGACTGAGCATTAGCTCTGATATTCCAGGGCTCTGGGGAAGAGCTCCCCCATGTCCGCCACCTCCAGCTCATCCCATACACTGAAGTACCCTCGATTCATGAGATTTCAAGTCCTGAAACTGAGCCCACTATCTCAGCTCGTGTGTGATCTTAGCTGGGAGGTGTCCTGAGCCCTCAACCCCGAGAGCAGTTACCACCTTCCAGGCTCTTTAATCCTTACAATCATGCATTTGGGCCAAGTAATTTAATATCTCACAAAACCTTAGCAAAATAAGGTGAAATATAACATGTAATATAGAACAACTTTCTTGCACACAAAGCTTTCTAAAGAAGGCCAGCAAACGTGTTCTAGACATCTCACAAAGTTCACATTGTATTGTGAAACTCTTTTGCGGTACGTGGGCCTCTCACTGTTGTGGCCTCTCCCGTTGCGGAGCACAGGCTCCGGACGCGCAGGCTCAGCAGCCATGGCTCACGGGCCTAGCCGCTCCGCAGCATGTGGGATCTTCCCGGACCAGGGCACGAACCCGTATCCCCTGCATCGGCAGGCGGACTCTTAACCATTGCACCACCAGGGAAGCCCTGAAACTCTTTTTAATGAAGCTGTTATTATGCTACAAGAATGCAATAAAACATCTGAAACCTGAAATTTCCTATTTTTATCACCGCCTGTAAAATTTTCGAAAGGGCCAAAACGATTTGTTTCAAAATGTGTACAGAAATAATTGGATTGAGAGTTTTCATGCCAATTTTCCATTTGGAATGAAATCTAGAGACTGTTACTTCATAAACCACTGCAACTATGAGCACAAAATGAAAAGGGTAAAATATTATGGAACACAAGTATAATCAAACATAACATATCCTGGAAGGAACCACTGATTTACCATCTCCCAGTGTGGGGTTCAGCACAGGGACCTCTTTTATATCACAAAAGTGTTCACAAATAATTGGTTTTAATGGAATCCCCTAATTACTTCTGGAAAGAGAAATGCTATATACATGAACCTCTGTATGTGAACACATAATACTAAAATACTAAAGTGCTAATCCTACATTGGTTCATTTTTAACCACAATAGCATTCTGGATTGTTCAGAAGGATGATATACCAGCACCCTTAATTTTCTCTTTGCAACACAAATCCTTATTCCCTTTTATAAAACTCTGGCAAAAATCTAACCCTTGGATGCCAAGCAAATACATTTTAGCGTACAAATTGAATATAAGAAGTTTGTTTCAGATTGTGATTTGTTATAACAGTCCTGCCAAGTAGCCAGAAATTAATCATGTGCCCAAACGTGTAAGTATTCAGGAAGATGTTACTTATCTCGTGATTTCAGATTTAATCTTAATTTCAAACCTTTCTTAAAGTCATTCTTGAAGATCAGTCGCTTAGGAAACAGACAAACTCCCCCCCTCAGTTGCAAATCAAGTCTCTGGTTTTGGTGGGAGTCCTTTCCAAAGCATTCATCTCTGTCAGTGTATCCAGTGCACTGTCTTTCATGAATCGCTTCCAGAATGAAGTAGAGCAATTCTGTTTACCATCTGGCTCTCTGAGCAGAAAAGTTTTTTTCTGTGTGAAAATATAAAACTGATCTGCCCCCTAGTCTAGACATATATCTTTCCCAGGGCATCATCCATCTTCTCATCCATTCCAAATGGATAGAATTTTAGATGGACCAGTATCAGAGGTGAAAGGAAGAGAATCTTATTTCATGTGTTTACTTAAGTTGTTTTCAAAGAACATAGGAATTGGAATCACTTTTTTTTAATTTTTGCGGTATGCGGGCCTCTCACTGTTGTGGCCTCTCCTGCTGTGGAGCACAGGCTCCGGACGCGCAGGCTCAGCGGCCATGGCTCACGGGCCCAGCCGCTCCGCAGCATGTGGGATCTTCCCGGAACGGGGCACGAACCCGTGTCCCCTGCATCGGTAGGCGGACTCTCAACCACTGCGCCACCGGGGAAGCCCTGGAATTACTTTTTTAAGAGCACCACCATCCCTGGGAACCGGCCCAATATTTATTTTTTACTATGTGACAATTGAGCATATTTCCAGAAATACAGTAGAAAACACTGCATAGCGGAGGCGTCAAGGGTCTTATTTAGCTGTTGCAGATGTCGGTGGTTAAAACTACCCAGGCTTTCACTGGCTGATCTGGAATTAGATCTCCTTCCCTTGGTAACAGTTCTAACCACACAGGTTTATGCTAACATGCTAGATAAAATCGCAGTTGGAAAAAAAAAAAAAGCCCCTACAACAAGAGTGAGTTTGATCTCTCTTTAATTGCTCTTTTTTTTTTTTTTTTTTTTTTTTTTTTGCGGTTCGCGGGCCTCTCACTGTTGTGGCCTCTCCCGTTGCGGAGCACAGGCTCCGGACGCGCAGGCTCAGCGGCCGTGGCTCCCGGGCCCAGCTGCTCCGCGGCATGCGGGATCTTCCCGGACCGGGGCACGAACCCGCGTCCCCTGCATCGGCAGGCGGACTCTCAACCACTGCGCCACCAGGGAAGCCCAGCCCTCTTTAATTGCTCTTTCAATTCAATGGACTGTCTGCATGTACAAAGTGAGTGTGGGTTTCAGTCGTGGACTGGGTTTTTTCCTCCATCTTTCTTTGGTCCCCCCAGAACAATACGCTGTGCAGTGACAAGCACAGTCAAGGTCACAGAGCATGAGTCTTCCAGCTCCTACTGCTGTGAAATTTTTAGATTGGTCATTTTTAAACACTTAAACCACCAAGAAAAAGCTTTCTTAAAGAAATCTTGTCTTTGTTCTAAAAATAGTAATTGATAAAATTGGTGTCCATTGGGGGGTAAAGAGTATTCTTATCTCTATCATGCAAACTCAAAAAAATTGAGGCCACCCAGATTCCACCTAACTCATCTGCTTAGAATCCTGAAGGATAAGGTAGCATTCTGTGTGCTAAATCAAGCTTCAGTGAAAGACTATCCTTTTAGGATTGACTGATAATCAACGGGCCCTAAAAGGTCATGGTCGACCCACTGCAAGGATCTGATCGGCTCACGCTTCCGAAGCCCAGACGTGCGCTCCTCCAGCTGGAAGGGCAGCTCCAGAACGTGTGCTAAGGTGCCTGCCAGGCTGGAATCTGTCCCCTTGCTTACTCTAGGCGAGTCACTTAACCTCTCTGAGCCTCCGTTTATCTGTGCAGTGAATATTATAACAGTGCCTACCACGTAACGCTGTTGGGAGGATTTAGCGTGTTGACACTTAGGTAAATTGAAGAATAAACGTTCTTTCCTGAAAGACTTGGACTGCTGACGTTTTGGAGAGAGAAATTTTCATAGAGACTCATGAAATAGAAACTTTTAAAAGTGGTGCCTGAGGACAGCTGAAGGGAAAGCTATGAGCTCCTATTCACCCCCTCTTTCCATCTCCTAGGAGGCTCCCCCAGCCTCTGTCCCCACTTCTCATTCTGTTCTCTAGTTTCCCCGAGGCATGAAAATAGACCCAGCTCCTTACAGAACCCTTTCCCCACCTCTTCCCAGTGGCTCAGAGTTAGGCTTTTAGAGATTTAACAATGGAAAGGAAAAAGAGCTGATAATTCATTGATTCTAATGACATCTGCCTATTGATATGAGCGTTGCTCAAGGTAAGTGTATCATTCAGACCTCGTGACACAAGGAAAAACTTTTAGCCACAGAAGGGTCTTCCTAATCTTCTTCATACCATACGGCTCACCCCACTTAAGACTGACAGCCTCAGAAATACAGACATAACCCTAGTGTTAACAGTTCTCTTTCAGTAAACTACTTGATTGCACTCAAAAGGGCAGTCAGTATGATCAATATCAGTCTTACAGAACCAATTTCATTCACATCGCAATTCAGATATAAACGTTCAGATAAAAATGTTTTTATTTTTCATCACTTGTGTTGAAAAAACACCTAAGAGGCTCCACTGCATAAGTTACAAAGTCTGATTTATATAGCTGTAATTTTTCGTGTGTTATTTTTTTGTGTGTAATCAAACAATAAAGAACAAATATCTCACGATTTCCGACGGGACTGTCTGTCTGGTTCAAATAAAAGTTGGACCTCCTCTGAGTGGTAAATGTTTGTCTTTCTCTCGTTTCAGTATCTTTTCAGTCTGCCTTGGAGCAGGGGCTGTTGTAACCAGGGCTCGGTTACAAGCACGGGTGATTTACCGTGCTTGCCGCTAGGGGGAGCCGAAGGGAAGACAGTGACCAGGTCTGCGAAGGAGGGAGGTGAGCCGCAGGTGATGGAAGCTGTGCCCAAGCCAAGGGGAGAAGGGGCGGCGCCAGGAGGGGCAGGAGCCCCGGCTGGACATCAGGGGCACTTAGGAAATCATTAATCCGTGTCTTCGGGTTAATGATCAGGTGCCCCCATAAGTAGGAAAAGCAAGGTTGCCAGGGGCTTCCGTTTCTGAGCCGAGGGGGAAATCCCTCTTCCCACTTTCATCCGTGCTGACCAGCGAGGGGCGCAGGGAAATGCGGTCACGGGCTCCTGATAAGAACGGGGATTTTCGAGCAATCATCAGCCACGACGTGGAACCCGCCGAGAACATGCTTGGTTTCGTTTTGGTGGTGTTTAGTGTTCCTCCTTAGCACAGGTTCCTTCCATAGCCTCAGTGAGGTGGAACTGGGGACGGGGTGCCGGGCTGGGAGGGGACAAGGCTAAATGTAGAGCTGCAAATCAGCCCCAGCAATGGGTTCAATAGGAACCTGCACCTGTGGCTTCAAACAAACGAACACAAAAATCTCTCCTCCCAAAGGTCATGTCCTAGTCAGCCTTTCCCCAAAATCACGGCAGAAGCTGCTGTTGAAAGGGATCGTTAACCGTCTGGGTTCAGTCGTTGATATGAACAAACTCGCTGAGGCCAGCTGGGCTTTTGTCACTGTGGCTCACAAGGGACATTGTTCCAGCACAGGAGGTCCCAGGGGGATAAGGGAAGGCAGAGGAGACAGGGAAGGAGGAACCTAGGCAGCCGGCCGGGCCCTGCAGGAAAAACCGACCCCAAACAACTAAGTCCAAGGGCAGGAAGGCCGTCCTCCCCGCCACACATCCCCCAGTCAGCCCTCACGGGGAGGGGCGGGGAGCGGTGGGCAGAACTTGTCTCCACGGAGTCTTTTGTGCCATATTAGAATCTGAATCGTACCCATAAGACAATGGGAGACCTTTGCTAGCTCTGCCATCATTCTATCACATTATTCTAATTCTTGGCATTGCATTTACCACTATCTCATATTGACTTATCGGTTCGCTCAATCCTTTATTCATTTCTGTGCCGTAATTGCCTGTATCTCCCCACTGAAATGTAAGCTCCACGAGAGCAGAAACTTTATTTGCACCACTCAACCATGGCAGCCCCAGAATATAATGTAGGCAGGACACTGCAAGTGTTCAGTAACTATTCCTGTGTGAATCAAAATGTGTATTTGAGGAACTGTCCCCCAGCAGCAGTGTGGGTGATGGATTGTGATTTGGGGGATAGAAGGATGGAGCAAAATTGGAAACTGAGACAGGAAACATGCATGTAATGTACCCCATGTCCATTCCCAGGTGGGCTGAGACATCCATGCTGGGAGGCGGAGCCTCGGTCCACAGTGTGCAGGGCAGGGAGGCACTTAAGGCCGAGTGGGAGGAGAATCAGGCAATGCAAAAAGTGGGCAGTCCAGAGGGGCCAGGTGCAAACAGAAGTATAAACCAGGGGGCAGGGAACCCTGGGGACCCAGGCACGGGGCTAGCTAAAGCCAGGGCACTAGATGTCATGCATCTCCCCTTCCCCCAGAGAAATGTAAGTCAAAGAAGAAAAAGCCTGAGTGGAGCCTGGGGAGAAGCAATGCTTAATAAGGGCTGGACGGGTCAACAGGCGTTTAAAAGGGGACAGTGGTGGCTACAGTGATGCCAGGTCCCCCGCATCGTCCCCCAGCTACTGGGAGTGTTGGTGGCTCTGGGCCCTCTGCTGAGCCCCTCTCTGGGAATTGGCCCCAGTGAAGGGAGCCGCCCTGCCCAGGCTCACGGCATCCAGTGACTGGTCCATGGAAGGAGACAGCGGCCTGGAGCTCCCTCGTGGTAGGCCAGTTCTAAAAGGCCGCCCCAGGGCTTCCCTGGTTGTGCAGTAGTTGAGAATCTGCCTGCTAATGCAGGGGACATGGGTTCGAGCCCTGGTCTGGGAGGATCCCACATGCCGCGGAGCAACTAGGCCTGTGAGCCACAACTACTGAGCCTGCGCGTCTGGAGCCTGTGCTCCTCAACAAGAGAGGCTGCGATAGTGAAAGGCCCGCGCACCGCGATTAAGAGTGGCCCCTGCTTGCCACAAATAGAGAAAGCCCTCGCACAGAAACGAAGACGCAACACAGCAAAAATTAATTAATTAATTAATTCCATAAAGACAGGAACCATATCTATGCACTGTTCACAGTGGTATCTTTGTTACCTAGAACTGTGCTAGGGATTATCTATGAATGAGTAAAAATGGAGCCAAATTAATTACAGTTTATATTATTACCATGCTTTCATTCCAACAAATAGGTCTTGTTTTGAATTCAAATAGTTAAATGAAAGAAAGAAAAAATGGAAAGGCTGTCCCAGCTCAGGCTCCAGTGGGACCGCCGCCGGAGGCCCTGTTACAGCCACAGCAAAAGTTCAACTTCTGCTGCTCAGGGTTACTTCTGTTATTCCTCTCTAGGCAAAGACACCACGGTCACTCCTCAGGAAACTTGTTTCACACAAATCTTCATCTCCACATCTGTTTCCCAGAGAACCTAACCTCAGAGAGTTGGTGCCAGGAGTGATCCAAGGAAATAAACTCTAAAACAGAATTGTAGCACTGGATCATCCACCTGCCAGCTGGAAACAAAGCCCCATCCCTGGAGGTGGGTGAGGCCCTGACAGTCCTCGGCTTGCTGGAGAAGCACTGCTGTTAAAACCTTCACTGGTGATGTTGGTGATGAACTGGGAGACAGGTGTACATGAAACTGAATTGGCTATGACAATGGTGAAGCTGGGTAATGGGTACGAGGAGATGCATCTATGTATTCTCTATTTTGCATATATTTAAATTTTTTCCATAACAAAAAGTTAAAAAACAGAAAGGGAGTGGATATCAATGAATACTATTTAGGCAGCAAATATAGAAAACCAGGAAACCAACCTTTTCTGCTTCTCTCAGCAGCTCTGTCCGAGGCATTGGGGATGCAGCATTGAACAAAACAGGTGAAAATTCTTGCCCTTATGAAGATTCCATTCTAGTGGGGGAAACAGACAATAAACAAAATAATTGGTACTGGGAAACTGTTTTTGTGCACCTGTGTGTTGACCCCCGCTTTCTCTTCCCTCCCCTAAGGGCACAGGTTGTAGCCTTGAAAACAACATAACTGGTTCAGAGATCAAGGCAGTGCAGTGAAAGTATTCTATGAAAGTACGAGGATCACAGATTACACAAATAAGTTCCTCTCTGGCCATGCTGTTATGTACCCCTTAACCCCTAAAGTAGAAATACAGTTTCCTTGTCCTCAAATCTAGCAGTACTTACAGCCTGGAAAGAATCACCTGCAGGGAACCCAGTGCCAATGATGCATTCCACTGGGTTGATTTCTACTATAGCTCTACAAGATGCAGAGTGACTACAGCAGCTCCACACCCTACAACCTCTGTCATTCAAGTTGGCTGGAAAGACCACAGTCTCCTTCCCCAGATACTAAGCAAAAGCTCCGTTCTGTGTCATCAGCTCTGACTGGGTCACGTACCCTAAACCAATGATTGGCATCTGATGAATAGAACGCACCGATTGACTTTAGCTGTCTTATGCTCCCTTCCCGAGCTGCGGGTGGAGCCTTGCTCTAGGACTAATCGCACTGCGAATGGCAGGGTTTGTTTTGACAGTTGCGTTGACAGGACTTGATGATGAGTTTTAAAGAAATAATAGAGCAGTGATTTTTCAATGGGGGTGCCACCACTCAGAAGGGAGTTTTAAAAATTTGTGGGAGTGTTTCTGATTGTCACAATTATTAAAGGGAACTACTGGCATTTACTAGGCAAGAGCCAGGGATGTCAGATATCCTGCCTTGCACAGGGTAGTTTGCAAAAATAAGATAGCTCTGAATCCTGCATAATTTCCACGTATCTCAACCAAAATTATGCCTGACTAATATGCTCTACAGCAACATGGGTTGCAAAGAGATTTGTTTTCTATAACACTATCGCCACCCTGATCCATATCACAACAAAGAAAATTATTTTGTCCCAACACTTACAAATAGCAAATAACGCTGAGCTCACTTATAAGATTACCATACTTCCTCATTTTTCCACTTTAACAGTCTGAGTCTGTAACTTGTCTTGACATGTTATCAACTTTCCCAGTTCAGTTTAGGATATTTCCCTTATCCTCTTAGTTTACACCCTTGTGAGAAAAAAACTACAGACTATGAAGCCCCTCCAAGGTTTTCCCTGCGGTCGTCAGGGAAGAAGGGGCCTCATACAATCAAATAGGGAAGACAGGGCATACTGATTCCCAGCAGAGAAGGAAAAAATGCAGCTATAGTCAAAGATTAGCACATATTTAAGGGGAAAAAAATTATTTCAAAGTATTGATAATGTGCATTTTTAAAAGATTTTAGCATTTGTCCAGGAAAACATTTAGGTTCTATAAACAAACCACTGTGCTTGTCCAGGGAAGTAAAACATCAAGGATCTCATTGGTCATTAAGTTTTTAGAATATAAAACTTAGAATATATGGTATGATGATCACTGGGCTATAAAAGGGATGACTTTTGTCAACATTGGAGTCGAATTTCTGGTTTTCCTAAAACTAGTTTGTAATCTAACATTGGTTATAATCGGTGTGTCCACTCACATCTCTGCTCTTTTCCACTCCTGAACTTTCTGTTCTGAACAACTTCTGATCTTACTTCTCTTAAATCCAAATGATTCCCTAGAAACAGATGCAAAGCATCTGACCACTTCATCATGGAGTGTTAGTTTCTACTAATGAGTAGCTCATTACCCTGAAATTTAGTGGCTTAGAACAACATTTATTATTTCACATTTCTCTGGGTCAGGAGTACAGGTACAGCTCTGCCAGTTCCTCTGGCTCAGGGTCTCTGATAAGGCTGCAATCAAGGTATCTACTGGGGCTGCCGCCTCATATGGAGGCTCAACTGGGGATGGATCCACTTCTAAGCTCACTCATGTAGTTGTTGCAGGATTCAGTTCCATGCAGGCTTTTGGACTGAGGGCCTCAGGTCCTCACTGGCAATGGGCCAGAGGTTGTATACATAATTTGTTTCAACACGGTCCTCTCTATATGGCTGCTTGCTTCATTAGAATAAGCAAAAACCAGAGAGAGAGAGAGAGAGAGAGAGAGAGAGGATGAAAGTCAAAGTTTTTATAGTGTAATCTTGGAAGTAGCATCCCATCAGTTTGCTGTATTCCATTCATTAGAAGCAAGTCACTTGGTCCACCCCATGCTCAAGGGGAAGGGATGAAACAAAGGGATAATTTAACTGGAAGCCACTTAAGAAGCTACCTACCACACAGCCCAAGTATTTACATATAGAAATAAATGTCCCCATTATAATTGCATTCCTTTTATTTCTCTAATTTTTTATGGCTAACACATCTTATTAAGACTCAACTAGGTATAAATTGTATTGTCAATGAATTCCATTGTTGAAGGGAAAGAGAGGACTGCAAAATATTTGCTATAAAAAGGGGGGATGTCGAGTGTGCCAGAGTTGGGAAATACTATCCCAGATTATGTATAGTTCTAACAGGAACGAAGCATTAGGCAGGGAGAGATTGACAATGGAGCAGAGAGAGGGAACAGAAACCCCTGAGAAGACAGACGAGATGGGAATCAGAGCATGTCAAATGGGTTGGATTTTGGTAAGTACAGAAAGATATGTGTCAAAGAAACTCAGAGGAAATAGGATGATTACTTTCAAATATCTGAATGGGCAACCTGTGAAAGAGGAGTTAGATGTTTAATATTGCCCCAATCGGTAGAATTTAGACCAGTGAATGGGAATGAGAAGGTACAACAATACATGAATAGAAAAGAAGTGATGTTTACCAATCAGAGCCATCCAGAGATCAACTAGGCTGCCAGAAAGTGGGCTTAACAAACCTTACTGCATGTTTGCATTGGATCCATGCCACATGATGGAAAGATTAGAACAGGAAGTGGCTGCAATAAATGTCCATTAAGATTTCTTCTAACCACAGGTTCTTGGACACTCTGAAGTGTCATGTGCTAAGAGACTGTTTTGTGAAGACATCTGTGCTAGGCCCTTTGTGCATTCTCAAGGAGCGTGTTGTTTAGAAGAAGAGAAGCTTCATCTTTTTAGTTTATGTCCTGCTTCTATGGAGGCAGAAGTCAGCATCTACTCAACGTTCCAGATGTTAGAGGGCAGAAGGTACTGACTAGCCCAGCAACGATACGAGACAAATGGACTGAGTCCATCGGAGGCCTAAAGTAAGTGATTCCTTCATTCGAAGGTGTGTACTGAATACCTTCCATATGCCAGATCTGTGTTAATTTTTGGCCACTGTGCTAGAAGCTAGTTTCAATTTTCATAGCAAGCTATCCTCATCTGAGTGAAACTAGGTCAGGGAGACAGGAGGACCTAAGCAGAACCTCTTAACTAGCTCCGAAAATATCAGACACATGACAGACTGGCATCTTGGCAAAGGCTAATTATGACAGTAGGGAAAGTCTCATATTTGACACAGATGTGACAGCTTTCCTTTGAACATCCAGTGATGAGGCATGTTGGGCTGCTAGGAGCTGAGCCTGAGAAAGGATATCTGTTCAAGACGTTTATTTAGAGCGTAACCTTGGGAGAAGGGTTAGGGTTAGTACAGGAAGCAGGACACAGCAGGAGGAAAAGCTAAGCAAGAATGTCCCTCCGCTGGAGATGAGCCCACAAGGAGGCTTAGCGGGTGGAGACACACACAGTCTGTCCTACCTTGAGGCCATTAATGCCCCTGTGTTGCTAGGTCAGGGGCCACAGTCCATGTGGGTTTAGAAACAAGAATATCACTCATGACCTTAATCAAAGCAGGCTGGGTGGTGAGGTAGGAGCACAGACTTACTGAGTGTATTCAAGAAAGAGAATGGGAAGGGAGGAATTGCAGACAGTGGGGGTGGACAGCTCTTCCAAGAAGCACTACTGCAAATGGGAGCAGAGAAATGGAGTCGTAGCTGGACAGGTACACAGGGTCAAGGGGGTCTTTTTTAATGGAAAAATTATGTCCTGTTCTATGCTGATAGGGATAGTCGAATAGAGTAGAACACATGAGGATGCCAAGAGAAAGGTGAGGTTGGAGGGAATCAAGGGAGGGGCAGCGGGAGCACAAGTGGAGGGTGTGGCCTTGGGGGTAATTCACCTCTGGGAACAGGGGAAAAGCTAGACTATAAGGGCATATATTCATATGAACAGGAGAGAAGGGATGGTGATGGGAGCCTCTGGAAGTCCTCTTCTGATTGCTTTTAGTTTTCCCTGAACTAGAAACCACGGTCGTGAAGGAAAATGAGGAGGACAGAAAAGGTGTTGGAGGTTTGAGGAGAGAGGAGAAGGGGTGAGGCAGTCACCTGGAGAGTGAGAAAGTAAATAGGGTGAGGAAATTCACGGTTACTAAGTAACTTTACTAATTCAAGTCGTTTTCAGTCGATGACTTGAGATTCCCTAGGTATACAGTCTGAAATCACGACTTATTGTATTCTTTCCATAACACAGTATGTCCTTTATGTCTGTTCTGTTCTTGTTGTACTCACCAGAACTTCCAAAACACAAAGTTCTCTTGGTTTTCATCTCCTAAGTGTCTCTCATTCTCCTCCCTTCTCTTCAACTCAACAACCGCCACCTTAGGACAAGCTAACATGTCTCGCCTGGACACTACAGTAGCCTCTTAATTTACTCCTGACATCTTCTCTGGCCTTCATTCAATGCATCCTCTGTCCCAAAGGCTGAGTGAGTTTTCCAGCACACAAATCTGACCCTGTCACCATCGCTATCTCCCCACGATGGTTCCCACTGCTTTTTAGCTGAAGACCCTGAACCAGCTTCTCCTCATGTCCCCAGCTTCATCCCACTCCTCTCCCCTCACTCTGTGAGCTTCAGCCACACCAGCCTTCTCTTGGCTTTCCTCAAGCAACCCCACACCCTTCCTTCTGAAACACTCTTGCACCTTCCCAACTTTGCTCAGTTAATGCCGATGCATCTTTCATTTCTTGTAACACATGAACGGGAAGTAAAAAGAAATGGGAAAGACACTGAGAAGATTAATATATGATGCATTAGAGTTTTATAAGTAATCGAGAGAGAAAGAGTGAAGAACAAGCAATGTTTGGAGATGGAATAACTGAGAACTTTCCACAAAGACATCAGTGCATATGTTCCAGTATGCAGCAAATACCAACCATGGTAAAAAAATAAAAAAAGAAATCCAGACCTGGTCACACTATAGAAAAATTGAAGAACACCAATGACCAAGAGAAAAACAGATTTCAAAAGAGGGAGAAAACCCAGACAAATAAAGACAGATCACCCTTAATGGAGTGGCAATTAGACTTGTAGGTGATTTCTCAATAGCAACAATGGAGACCAGAAGACAAAAGAATGATACTGTCAAATAAGAGCCATCAGCCTAAAATCGCAATCCAGTGAAACTATCTTTTAAGAACAGGGGCAAAGTAAAAGCATTTTCAAAGACTGAGAATTTGCCACTGGCAGTCCCTCACGACAGGAAAGCCTAAAGGCAAAAGAAAGTGATTCAGATGAAACATCTGAGATAAAGAAGAAATGAAGAGCAGAGTGGTAATAAATAAGTGAATAGGAAAACTGGCAACATAAAACAACACTAGTGATGACAGATAGTTGGAAAAAGAGGTTAGAGAATGAATCTTCTAAGTCCTTATATTTTGCAGGTATAGGATAAAGTTATTGATTAATTTTAGACTTTGACAATTTAAGCATGTAACTGACAATTTAAGCATTTAATTGGACCTCTAAAATTTCAATCTTTGTATTTTAACTGGAGCATTTGTCTCATTTGCATTTGAGTAATAAATTAAAGCTTAGGACTTCCCTGGTGGTGCAGTGGTTAAGAATCCGCCTGCCAATGCAGGGGACTTGGGTTCGAGCCCTGGTCTGGGAAGATCCCACATGCCGCGGAGCAACTAAGCCCATGCGCCACAACTACTGAGCCCGCACTCTAGAGCCCGCGAGCCACAACTACTGAGCCCATGCGCTGCAACTACTGAAGCCTGTGCGCTCTAGGGCCCCGTGCTGAAACTACTGAACCTGCACACCTAGAGCCCGTGCTCCACAAGAGAAGCCACCTCAATGAGAAGCCCTCGCACTGCAATGAAGAGTAGCCCCCGCTCGTCACAACTAGAGAAAGCCCGCACGCAGCAACGAAGACCTGACGCAGCCAAAAATAAATTAATTAATTAATTTAATTAAAGCTTAGCTGTGAAATGCAAAATTTTGAAACATTAAGGGAAATATGTAAGATGTTTATGACCTCGAGGTAAGCAAAGATTTTTTTTAAAACAGGTAACAAAGACCTATCATAAAAGACATGATTGGTAAATTTGGTTATATTAAAATTAAGGACATTTGTGCATCAACAGATGCCACAAGGAAGGTAAAAGTATAAGACATAAAGTGGCTGAAGTTATTTACAACACATATAATACCATCAGCACCATAGGCTATAAAGAAAAAACTCCCATTACTCAATAAGAAAAGACAAACAAAAAGATGTAAACAGGAATTTTACCAAAGAGGAAAGTCAAATGGTCAATAAACATTTTAAAAGGTGATTAACCTTATTAGCAATATGGTAAATGCAAATTACAACCACAGTGAACCAGAATCTCATATTCAACAGCTGGAAAAAGTAAGAAGTCTGATAATGCTAAGATTGTGAAGGGTATGACCACTGTTCTGTGGGGTAGGTAAGGGAATGTGGCTTAGAAACATCACACAGGGGACTGCTGAGGTGCTAGACACAGATTTCTAAATATATCTTATATTTATATAGATAAAATATATAAATATACATATAAACAAACATTTGTTTTACATACTCTTGAATGCATATTTCACAATATAGCTCACATTTTAAGAAGTGAAAAGTAGATACAAACTATCAATACTATATATAAACTAGATAAACAACAAGGTCCTATTGTATAGCACAGGGTACTGTATTCAATATCTTGTAATACTTATAATGAAAAAATATGAAAAAGAATATATATGTATAACTGAATCACTTTGCTGTACACCAGAAACTAACACAACACTGTAAATCAACCATACTTCAATTAAAAAAAAAGTTTTAAAAGTGAAAAGTAAATAGCAACTGAGAAAGGTACAGCAATACATGTGGACAACATTTTTGTTTCAAAAAGTTTTGCTATGAAACCACAGAGAAATGGCGTTGCAGCTAGAAGAGCATGACAGGTCCATAAACAGTCCTTTTAAAGATGGGCAACAAAATAGCTAGTTTGAGTGCCCGTGGGAATGAGCCAGTAACACAGGAGAAACAGACGATGCAAAGCAGAGAGACAGAGTAACTGCAGAAATAAAAGCCTGGAACAGGCAGGAGTGGGTAGATGGTGCAGATCGTAAAGGAAAGAGCTTGCCCTTGAAAAACAGCAGCCGTGTCTTCCTCTCGTAACAGGATGCAGGGACAGATAGGCGTGTAGCTTTGGTGAAGGGAAGATGAGGGATTTCCCATCCATCCAGTAGCTTGGAAGTCAAGGTTGGAGGCTAAGAGAGAGGGAAGCAAAGAGGAGGGGGTGTAAGAATTTCAAGAAGAGTTGAAAAGTAGGAAACATTTTGGAGAATGTAGCAGAACCATGAGGGAGTGTTGAGGGCTCAAGCTGTGGGGCTTGTGGTCATGAATTTTCATTGAAACCCTTCCACGTGATATGTAATTTTCCCAGGTAACTTGTAACTCCTGGTAGGTGAAGGTGCAGAAGAGCTGGAGAGTTGGGTCCATGGATTAACCAGGGTTGAGGGTGGCTGTAATCAGTCAGAAGTTTGTCATAAATTACAATAGAGGCAAAAGGATAAGAGAATCGAGCATGTTAGCAAGAGAAGAAGGAACTGAAAATGGAGTGATATGGGCGTGGGAAGGTCAAAGAAGTGGAGTTCTCATGTGGTGCGAAAATTGTTGGAGAAGATGCCAGAGCAAGTGAGCTTGAAGGAGGTGAGGTGGTACATATGATGCCTGAATGAATGAACCCATTGCAAACTGTCCTCTAGCTTGTAAGCTGCTAGAGGGGGTTGGTGAAGAGGTCCCACGATCACCCCATGAGAGAGCATCCTTAGGGATTATGTGCTAAACGGCCTCTGGGAGGCCAGAGACTCATCAGGAGAACTGCCAGGTGGGCTAAGTCAAAGGTGGGCCTCAGAGCTGCAGACGGATGGACAGGGGAGGTGGCTAGAGCCCTCAGGAGCAGAGAGAGTCAAACAGTAGATGCAGAGTCCTGCTGGGGTTCATGCAGTAATGATGCCCGGGATGGGACAGAAACAGGAGTGGAGCCAAAGGGGCAGGAGCTGAGCACACAAAGAACGAAGCAGATGCTCGGAAGGAAGGAGGGAACGCGGCAGGAGTCTGACGTTTTGCATGAAAGGTGTTGGATGCCTCTTACTGCAAGTGTCAGCCTAGGTGCAAGGCACAAGGTCAGCGTGAGCACTCATTCCCTCAAAGCAACTTCTACTGGAATCTCAAGACACTGAGAACTGCTCTGGAAAAGTAAGGTTTGGAAAAGGTAAATAGTAGCTCACCTAAAGTGGAAAAGGGGCATCTGTTCAGACGTGGGCAGAGGGGAGGATTCGCACGAGGGGCTTTGTGAAGGTCAGGGAGCATCTATGGCAAAAAGAAAATAAGTCCTGAGTTTTCTTCTTACTTTTCAGATTCAAAAAGAGTGAAAGAAGTTAATATTTATGATTTAGTAAAGTTGTAAAGCAATGAGCATTTCTGTGTGTGTGTGTGTGTGTGTGTGTGTGTGTGTGTGTGTGTTTGCCACTGAAATCGATCTACATCAGTTAAAATTAATGGAATAAGTCAAACAAGAAGCCAAAGGAAGTGTCATTTATACTCTAGGGCTCACTGCTGAGCCTTGTACTCCTGATGCTTGAGATCTGAAGGTTTTCGCAGGCTCAGTGTCTCCCTGCCTTATCACCTCCTTCTGCTCTCACTGTTCATCTCCCCAGCCCTCCAGTCCACAGCTCCCCTGGGTGGTCTCCTCCAAAGCTATGATCTTTGCTAACACCTGCCTCTTCATGATTCTTACATCCTAACTCCAGCCCCAAACTCACCCCTGAGTCCCAACCTCCTGCGTGTTAAACTATCTACTGAAAATCTCCATTCATGTGTCCACCAAGCATCTCAGACTCACTCTGGCCCAAAGGAGGACCTTCACTTCCAACATCTCCCAAAGACTGCTCACGCATTTTTCTATCATTGTTCCTCGAGATTCCAACCCCCAGAGCCCAGCTCCCCAAACCCCTGAAGTCTTTTCCCGCTCAACATCCTGTCATTCGTCAAGGCTCATGAATTTCTCTTACTTAACATCTGATATTAATTTATTGAACATTAAAAAGTATTCACCCTCACTACTAATCAAAAATGCAAATCAATGGAGAAGGAAAAACAGACCACATTCTCATCACCCAGTTTGAAAACATGAAAAAGATAGTCTCTGACGTGGTTAACAGGCAGTGAAATGAACGCTTTCAAGTGCCGCTGATGGGAAGGCAAACCCCTCACAGGGCCACCTGGCAAGTGCATCACACATCTTTAAAAACACACCCCTTCACTCAGTCACTTCACTTCTTGAAATCTACACCAAGGAAAGAAACTGGCAGAAAAATGTAAGTATTCAACTACAATTAGCTTTACTACATTTCTGAAACAGTAAAAACTTATAAATAGCATAAAAGCCTAAACAGCCTAAATGAGGGATTTGTTAAATAAACTGTGGTACATGCGTGATTTCTTCACAGCCATTAAGAATAACTATATAGGTGTGCATTTTATTGACACAAATGATACCCACATATATTTGAGACATGAAGAAAGGTTGCAAAATAATATATAGTTTCCATCTTAGTTTAAAAATATATTAATGTATATATCTAAACAGAAAAAGATACTCTAGGTACTGTGTGCAGCTCTTATGTAAATTATTTCAAAATAAAACTGCTAAAGAAAAAAAATCTGATCTGTTGACGACTTCTCTGCTAAAAAAGCATATGAACTCCCCAAAGTTAAATCTTATTATCAGCACATAAATATGTAAACTATGAGACCATAAAAGGACGAATGTAAAACTGTAATACCTATGATTCTGGGGTCAGCACCTGCCTCCTAAAAAAGAGGTAACTGTCTCCAACCCTTTTCTATAACCAAGTTGTTGTAACGTCAGGTAAAATAAATATGGCTCACCTACTTATGCAGAAATAAGTAAAACAAAACAAAAGTTAAGAAGTAGAACACAGGGCTTCCCTGGTGGCACAGTGGTTAAGAATCCGCCTGCCAATGCAAGGGACACGGGTTTGATCCCTGGTTGGGGAAGATCCCACGTGCCACAGAGCAACTAAGCCCGTGCACCACAACTATTGAGCCTGCGCTCTACAGCCCGCGAGCCACAACTACCGAGCCTGCGCTCTAGAGCCCATGCTCCACAAGAGAAGCCACTGCAATGAGAAGCCCACACTCTGCAACCAAGACCCAACGTAGCCAAAAATAAATAAAAAAATAAAATTGATTCTTTAAAAAAAAAAGAAGGACACAAGTTCAAGTTGGACAAAATCTAAACAACAATCTGAGGCAACATATGCTAACTGCCAGAGCAGTACAGGCTAAAGGTGCAGAAGACAAGGACGGGTATGGTCAAGGAGGATGTCATGGGAAGGGCAGGCTTGAGTCTGACTTAAGTGACAGGAAGAAAGAATGAAAAGTATATTTCAATCAAGATACATATTAAGAAACTGAAATCGTGGATACTGCATTTAGGAAAAACTAGAAGACTGATTAAAATGAAAAGAATGACCTTGTGGAAGAGCTATGAGAGATAAGAGTGGCAGGGTTTAGAGGCCATACACGTGCACAACACACATACAATATACACAATACACTCACACACACACCCCACACACACTCATACAACATACATATTCACACGCACGACATGCATAATACACTCACTACTCACACATACACCATATACACAATACACACAATACAAACACACCACACCACAAATATACACAAACACACTACAGCATACAAAACACACCACACACACACAATACACACACACAACACACGTACAATACACCCAACATACCTCGCATGCAGAAAACAGGAGTAAACACCTAATTCCTTGATCCAAAAAAGTTGTATTACAGAGAAAATTACATTTGGTGTAATGCAACTTATTCATATTTCTGTCTTACAAAATCTGTCTCCGCCTTTCATGTTTCGCCCTCCCACCCCTCCACCCCACTGGCTTTGCCTCCTATAAACATCTGGGCGCCAGTCTCCTGGGGACAGATGTGACTACTCTTTGTCAGACGTTTTCCACCCAGGCTGTCCCCTGTTTGCCACCACACTTGGCACTTCCATTGGTTCACTTCTTGATACCCCCTTCTCGACTCGTTTAGAAAGATTCCAGCTTCTGTCCCTCTCCAAACACAGCTAGTGGCTTCCACGTTCCAACTTGTAATAGGGCTCTGAAGTCCCCACTCATCTGACGTTGTCTCTTCTGTTATTTGTGTGTGTGTGTGTTTATTGCTTCTACCTTTGTATTAAGATGATTTTTCTATCATTCTGTTGGGGTTTGGGAAGGGTATGGAGATTGTTAATCACATGTGTTCATTCTGTGTTTAAAGGAAAGTCCCTATAATAAGTTCTAATTGTGGAAATCAGAAAGGGGTCTGGCTAATAGTAATGATAAAAACTTATTCGGAGAACAAGTTTTTACCTTTGGAGACCAACCAAGGAACCCCACGTTTAAAAAATAAAATGATCTCAGACTCTTGGTGGTGGGAGTGCCCAGCATTATATACAGCCTGTTTAGGCAAAAATAATAATGACTTTCCCCACATATAAAAATTGACTCTAAGCATGCATGACTTTGCATTTCAATCGCGGTACGCGGGCCCCTCACTGTTGTGGCCTCTCCCGTTGCGAAGCACAGGCTCACTGGGCCATGGCTCACGGGCCCAGCCGCTCCGCGGCATGTTGGATTTTCCTGGACCGGGGCACGAACCCGTGTCCCCTGCATCGGCAGGCGGACTCTCAACCACTGCGCCACCAGGGAAGCCCCGGAAGCAACTTTTATGAAACAAACTTAAGCAATGGAAAGAAAACTCAGTTATTTAAAAATGAGCTGGAGTCCATATTCATTCAAACAAATAAGAGAATCATAGACTTAAATTTCTGGATGGCCTCAGGTTTTCCTCGACCTTCAGACGTCATGCAGGTGAACCTCTAAAGCAGTGTTTCCTGCCACGCGCCAGGCTTTCAAAGGCCCCCGATGCTGCCATTTTTATTCGGATCCTTCCTGCCTTTCTCCCTGACCCCATCCGGCAGCCTTCACTCCCTCTGCAAACACACATCCCATTCAGCAATACCAGAAAGAAGGTGCTGATGAGCCAACGGCATTGCTTTTAGTTGTTTTAGTGGTGATGGGAGATGTAAAGGCTGTTAAAACAAGGCAGGATTAGTATGAGAAGGGGTCTTGCAGAGATAGTTTCCAGGGGGTTGGACAAAAAAAAAAACACTTTAATTTTTTTTGGAAAAGATGATGAACTTGAAGAAGGACTCTGGGATCCTCCAACTCTAGCTCCAAAATGGAACTCCCTAAATAGAATGGCTTCTGAGGCCAGGCACTTTGTCCTTCTTGTCATTGCTTTGTCTACAGGATCTAGTGCAGTGCAGGCACATACATTTTTGTTGGGTAAATAAATAGAATTATTAAAGGAAAATGGCTCAGTAACAATCCTGTACATGTACTCTGGAATATTATGCAGCATTTTTAAAAAGTGTTAAATCTCTATATACTGAAAGGCAAAAATTCTAAGACATATGGTTCAATCATTTAAAAAAGTAAACAAAATAATGTATTTGATAAGTATAGGAAAAAGTCTAGAGGTATATGCAATAAATATTACAGACGTTATCTCTGGGAAAGAATACTAACGGAGACTGTTTTATCCATATTATTTGAATATCCTCAACAAGAGTATATTTATATATTACTTGCATAGATAAAAAATAAAGCAAATGTACCAATTAACCAACTGATATGTTTTCTGAATTTTTATTCATTCATTTTTTATGTCTTGGGCACTTGTGGTAAATTTTCATATTTTTGTTTATCTTTTAAATGTCCTGTTTACATTTCACTTTTTAAATTTAAAAATTGTAAATTACTGCTTAGTAATTCCTATTTTTCCTATTGATAATACAATTTTTTATTGTAACAAGTTTATTTTTTAAGTTATGATCTCACATAATAAACATGTAAACAAACACACACTTATTAACAATTAACAAAAATTAAGCCATACTACTTTTCAACTGACATATTTTTTTTACTATACATTAGATATTTCCATATGACTATTATACAACTACGTCAGCATTCATAGTGATTTCATTCTATTCCTTTGTATGGATATATATCATAATCTTATAACCTTCTTTTTGGATATTTATGCTATATTCCAATTTTTTTACTATTATAAACAACAATTCCAAGAAGTATAAAGTTGAGTTTGATTGGTTTGCATTTGTAATAAAGCTTTAGTAGTGCCAGTTACTATCCAGAAAGGTTGCACTATTTTAAACTTGTAGTGTGCAGGAATTCATTTCTCCCTACCAATACAAAAATTGACTTTAGTGTTTAAAAAAATTTCATTATATGATAAGAGGAAAAATAGAATCATATTGTTTAAATGTACAAGTCTTTAATTATTAGTGAAAATGTTAATATTTGTCTTTAATTCTTTAGTGAAGTATCTGTTCATGCCCTTTGTCTTTGCTTACTGGGATATTCACTTTTCTTATTGACTTATAAACTCTCTTTATATATTAAGGCTATTTGGTCTTTACAACATGTGTTGAAATCTTTTTTACCAGGTCATTTAATTTTAAATATTGTTTCTAAAACTTTTTATCATGACCCTTTAAGTTCTTACTTATTAAAATTCAGTAATATTTTCTCTTACCACTTTTTCCTCAGGGTCATGTTTAAACAATCACCCAAAATATACATGTAAGAAAATATAAATCCTTAAAGCACTAGTATAGTTTCATTTTTTTACTGTTAAAATATTTAAAATATAAGTAAAAAAGAAAACATGTGCCGAGGTGCACAAAACATAAAAACATTAAATTTAAAACTTTATTTCACATTTTATTTATTGATTTATTTATATGCAAACAGGTAGAACATGAAATTTATTTTTTCCCAAATGGTTAGTTAGCTAATTATCCCAATACCAATAAATAAATATCAACTATTTATCCACTGTTATATAATACCACCTTCATTACATAATATAATAAAATTGGAAATAAACATGGGTTTGTTTCTGAATTTTTATTCATTCATTCATTTATTCATTCAACCAACCTTGACTAAGTGAATACTGTGCTCTGGGAACTGTTTAGCACTGAATGAGAGGGACATGGTCCCTGCCTTTTGCAGCTTTTGATGAAGTAGTAGGCACAGACACCAACCCAACTGTGATCAGCACAAACAACACAAAGCAGAGCAGCAGAGTGACAGCACAGAAAGAAGGAGGACAGGAGAGCTATTGTAGCAAAAGCGATCAGTGGATCGCTTTTGGAGGCGTCTGGAAGGACTTGATAATTGAGCCAACACCTGAAAGAAGCAAAAGGAACATGAACACCACAAAGGAGCCCCAAATGGGGCTTTTCTGGTGGCACAATGGTTGAGAATCTGCCTGCTAATGCAGGGGACACGGGTTCGAGCCTTGGTCTGGGAGGATCCCACATGCCGCAGAGCAACTAGGCCCGTGAGCCACGACTACTGAGCCTGCGCTCCGCAACAAGAGAGGCCGCGATAGTGAGAGGCCCGCGCACCGCGATGAAGAGTGGCCCCCGCTAGCCACAACTAGAGAAAGCCCTCGCACAGAAACGAAGATCCAACACAGCAAAAATAAATAAATATCCTTCTTTTTTTTTTAAAAAAAAGGAGCCCCAAATGTAGTAAGGAAATAAACTTGTGAAAGTTTGGGGGTAGAGAAACAGCAAGTGCAAAGACCCCGGGGCAGGAACAGATTTACTGTTTGCGGGGGAAGAGCAAAAAGGCCAAAGCAGCTGGACCAAAACAAACGAGCAGAAGTTCAGAGATTTAGACGGGGGCTCTTTGCAGGCCATGGATGAAGATTCTTTACTTAGGGAGTGTGGTCTGACTTCCATCACTTAAATGAGCGCCTTTGTAGCTGTGTGGAAAACTGACCAAGTGAGCCTGTGACGGGACTAGGAGTCCAGGTAAGAAGCACCTGGAGCCACATCCAAGAGAGACTAGGGTGGGAGGTACCAAGACGGCGAGAAGGGATCAGATTCAAGCTATGACACTAAGTTAGAGCTCACAGGACTTGGTGATTTGCTGGACATAAGGGAAAGGAAGGAATTTGGAGACGGCCCGAACAACTGAGATGGGAAAAACTGGAGGTGCAGAAATTTCCGTAGGGAACATCGAGAGTTTTATTTTGAACATGTTCAGGTTCAAATTCTTGTGACCTATCCAAGTGGTGATATTAAGTGGGTGGCTGGATATACAAGTCTGGACCTCAGGGGGAAAGTTCGGGCTGGAAATACAAGTTTGGGAGAGTCACTGGTATCCAGGCGGCGTGCAGGGCCTGCAGATCTCCTGGGGAGACAGCGTGAGGGCAGATAATCAGAGGGCCCAGGGGAAGAGAAGGAGAATGCGGAGGAATGACCAGTGAGCGAGGAGAGCACGTGGTGCCCTGAGATGGAGCCAGGACAGGGTTTTAAGAAGGATGGCGGGATCTGCTCCCTCAGGCTGCTGAGGGGTGACCGAGGTCAAGACTGCAAATGGACTGCTGCGTTGGGTGAGCTCAAGGCCATTGGCAACACAGACAAGAGCTGCTGCAGTGGAGGAGTACCGCTCCCAGCTGAAGAGAGTTCGGGGCAAAAAGAATAAGGGTGAAGTGCAGAAACAGAAATAGACGTTTGGAGGCTGCTTGGAGAAGTGTGTACAATCAGGGACTCACATTTTTTTTAAGGGAAGCTAATTCAGCATGTTTTGCACACTGATGAAGTAACCCAGGAGAAAGAAAAAATTAACCATGAAGGTGAGGGGGATAAAGGCAGGAACAAGAGGAAATAGAATCCAGACCCAGTTTGGGGGTCGAACTTTGTTTGGGCCAAGGATGGTTCTTCCATTCATCTGTCTCACTAACCTTGGCCTAAACCCACTTAATTCTAGAAATCTATGGAGCATTTTAATGTCTGATAAAGCAAGGGACCTCTTGCTAACAGTTTTTATCCTTATTTTTAAAATTTATCATGGGCTTCCCTGGTGGCGCAGTGGTTGAGAGTCCGCCTGCCGATGCAGGGGACATGGGTTCATGTCCCAGTCCGGGAGGATCCCACATGCCGTGGAGCGGCTGGGCCTGTGAGCCATGGCCGCTGAGCCTGCGCATCCGGAGCCTGTGCTCCACAACGGGTGAGGCTACAACATGAGAGGCCCGCGTACCGCAAAAAAAAAAAAAAAAAAAAAAACTATCATGAGTAGTTGAGCACATATGTATTTCCAGCTGACCTGTTTTTCACATCAAGTTGTTTTCATTTGAAGTGATAATACTTTTATATGGTTCGAAATTCAAAAGTTACAAAAGGCATACAATGAAAAAAATCTTCCTTTTACTAGTATTTCCCAAACAGGCATTCCCCCCACCTGAAGGCCAGTAATGTCACCATTTCCTGGATATTCTATCCGAGAATATTTTATGCACATACAAACACATTTATAGTTCTTTCTTTCCCCCTTTTTATACGATTAGTGACACAGCTCTGTTTTTTGTTTTCACTTACAATATATCAGAGATTATTTGATATCTCTAAGTAACTAAGAAATATTCTCATTCTTAAAAAAAAAAAAAAGAAATCTAATAAGGAAAAAGCCTCTGTGAAGAAAGACACCACAAGAGAAACACAAGGACGCAAGTTAGAAATAGCAAGATGAGACAAAAATAAAAGAAAAAATCAGATAAAGAAAATAAATTGGAAGGCAAACAAGGGATAAGAGATACATAGTGAGGGAAGTAGTGTTGAAACATAGTGAGGGAAGTAGAAGACAGAAATGAGAAAAAACGAACAATGGAAATTAAAAATTTTAAAGGATTAGAGGGAAGACAAAAGCTACCAGAGACTGCAAAGGCAAACAAGGTATGCATGGTTAAAATCTCCCACGTACAATGACAATAATAATATTATTAGCAATGGGATAGAACATACATTTAAATACATAATTAAAATCAAACTTTCCTGACATAAAAGAAGACATGATTCTAAGTGAGAAAAGCACACACTACGTCTGAGAAACTGATCAGTATCATCAATGCAGATGCATATTCTAGTAAGGTTATCGGACCTTAAAGATAAAGAAAGACTCCTTTGGGCAGGTAGGCAAAAAGATCAGCCTGGCTTCTGATTCCCTCCCAGCAACAGTCAACCCCAGAAGACAATGGAGCAATAACTCTAAGATTAGAAACAAAGCAACAACCCCATGACCTAAGGATTTTATATCCAACCAAACTGTCCGTTAAACACAAAGGTGACAGAGAGTTTTGAAGTTGCACAAACTCAGGGGCCACAACTCCTGAGAGACGCTCTTGAGGAAGTCCCGGGGGTGAACTTCAGTCAAGCAAAACCACCACAGAAGGACTAAAGGTGCTGTGGTGACGAATGGGAAGAAGAGCGTAAAGGCCACCTACGCTGAGGATGCAGAGATGACACAAGTAACAAATGGGGGCAGTGGGAGAAAATGGCAGATAGGGTCCATCTGCCCATTGTCATAGGGAGAGGATGTGATTTAAAGCTGACACATCAAGTACGGGAAGTGTGAGCAGATTACCCTGTGCAAATAAAAATACTGGGCTGGGGAGGTACAAACTATTGGGTATAAGATTGGCTCAAGGACGTATTGTACAACACGGGGAATATAACCAATAGTAATGACTGTAAATGGAAAGTAACCTTTAAAAATTGTGTAAAAATTTTTTAAAATGTAAATACTGAGAAATATATTATTACTGATTAAAATCAGGTTATAGAAGAAAAAGAGGCCAGGGGAAGGATCTAATACCATCACTGCCATCTAAAAAAGTAAAGAGTAAAAGTAAGTGTAATATTATATTTATAAAAGTAGCCAATAAAACAAGAATATGTACATTAAATATAAAGACTCTATACAAAAAGCAAAGAAAACAGATCATGTAAGTGAAAGACTTTTAAAAAATATTCTAAAAGTGGAAATCCAGCATCAAATAATGTGACAGATAAACATCAGCTGTAAAATTCAAACTAGAACCTCTAACACTTCAGTTGGTACAATTACAGTTAGAACTGTAAGATCACAGCTCTGCAAAGGAGCTGGGGACCCACCTAGTATACAGCCCTTCATCCTGCAGTAGAGGAAAGTGAGGACTAAAGAGATGCAACATCTAACTCAAAATCAAACAGAAACTCGAGTCTCTTACACCTAGAATTCAGCACCATTTTCGTTACCTGTTCTCAGAAACATTTGTTCACAAAGGATATTGTGATGATTTTTAAACCCACCTGCACATTCTGTGAACCCTCAGGAAGTGGTGGGGTCTGTCTCCTCCCCTAAAATCTGGGCCAACCTTAGTGACTCACTGGTAACTTACAGAATGTAGCAGAAGTTCGTCACACAGCTTCTGGAGGCACGTTAGAAAAGGCTGGGTAGTTTCTGTCTCACTTGTTTTCTTGCGTCACTCGTATTTGGAGCACTGAGCTGCCACGAGGCCACCATGTTGTGAGGAAGCCCAGGCCACGTGTAGATGATACAGCCGAGGTTCCAGACAATGGTCCCCTGGCCATTGAGTCATAGTTCCCCTTCTGCTTTCTGCCACTGAGTCTTCCTAGCTGCTTCCAGACACCGTGAAGCAGAGACAAGCCATTCCCACTGTACAGTGCCTGAATTCCTGACCCACAGAATCTCTGCGCATAACAAAACGGTTGTTTTATGCCAACCGTTATGGGGTGGTCTGTTACAGCAGCATGAAAATGAACACTATTTTTTCCCTACTACGAAGGACTTTTAAAAGGGGAGCCAAGAGGAAGGCCAACTAAAGCCAAAAGACCATACGTGATTTGAGAAGAGGAAAGAAATAAAACTTGGTTCTGAATTTTAACTTTCTGCAACACAGATTTTTTTTTTTTGAGGAACAAATATAAGGCAATACCAAGAGGTTTTTCATTTTTAAATGTCATGAGATTTTTCAGATGATAAACACTTGCTTAGCAGTACAGCTCTGAAGCAAATATCTAGGCAATTAATCACATGTATACAGGATTTTTTTTTCCTGTGGAGAAATTTTTTGTTGTTGAAAAATAGAGCTTTATTTTAAAACTATTTGAAAACAAAAGCAAACCAGAGGCTTCTCTGCTCTAAAGTACAATATGGCTGATTTACTTTCATAATGTAAACATTATTATTTTTTTCTAATTTTCTTAAGCCAAGTAAACAAAGGGTGTTGAGAGCTTGTGTTGGTATCAACTGTGTGCCTGATGACAAGCCAGCCTGGCAGTTAGACACATTCAGAGACCTGGAAAACCAAAGTGTTGTATTAAGTGCTTCTATTAGTTTCCTATGGCTTCTGTAAACAAATTACCTCAAAATTGGAGGCTTAAAACAACAAAATTGTTTTGTTTCAGTTTTGGAGGTTAGAAGTCCTAAGTCAAGGGGTTAGCATAGCCACATCGTCTCTGAAGCCTCTAGGGAGAATCCTTCCCTGCCTTTGAGACAGGCTGGGACTTGGGACCTGGCACCCTTTGCTGCAATGCTTGCACCCGGACAAACGTGGCCTGGAGCTACAAAATACAAAGAAACTATAAGGGCCTAAAAATAACTGTGTGCATGCACAGCTGGGGCAAATTCTGCACAAAGAGACCAAAAAGCCCAACTGCCACTTCTGAAGAGCCCAGAGCAAAAGCAGGGAAGGGGGTCGGGAACAAAAGCAGGGTACTACGCATGCCCCCTGCACACACCACCACTGAAGGGGTGGGCAAATCACCTAAGCCACCCCTCCCGCCTGACCCCTGTACACACCCCTACCCTCAGCCCGTATAAGGAATCAGCTAATAGGGGAGCAAGGCTGCAAGGGAATGTTACTTATTCTCTCTCCCTCCTAGGCAGCAAGGGGCCCAGCAAAGCCTTGCCTGAGTTTATTGTCTGGCCTCTGATCAATTTCCATTGATTAAGGAGGCCAAGAACCCTGATGGGTAACACCGTTTCCAGCTTCCAGTGGTGGCTACCAATCCTTGGGGTGCCTTGGCTTGTGGCTGCATCTCTGCCTCAGTCTTCACAAGGCCTTGTCCTCTCTGTGTCTGTCACCCTCCTCTTCTTATAAGGACACCCGTCATACTGAATTTAGGGCCCCTACTCCAGTTTCATCCCATCTTAACCAGATTATATCTGTAAAGACCCTCTTTCCAAATAAGGTCACACTCACCGGTACAGGGGTCAGGGTTAGGACTTGAATATATGTTTTGGGGGGACACAGCTCAACTAACAACAGTGTCCAAAACAGAGGTCTAAATAAAGGGCTGTGATTGTGGGTAAGATGGGATACTTAACCGCAGGGATCCCTTTGCCACTTCCTTTGAAGCCAAGAACCTGGATTTAAATACTGACTAGCTGTGAAGCTGTGCAAAAGCCCTTTCACCTCTCCAGTCTCAGAACACTTATCCGTGAGCGGGGATTAACTGAGGCAAGTGTGGTCATAGACCAGCGACCTGGGCATCACCCTGTGAGAAATGCTGACACTCAGGCCGGACCCTGGACCAACTGAGCCATAATTTGCATTTAAGTTGGAGCTCGAGCTGCTTCTGAGGCACATTAAAGCTTGAGGAGCACTTAGCACAGTCCTTGGGGCATGATAATTTGCCAATAAATGCTAATCCCCCCTGCTCATAAACCCCACAAAGGCACTTAAATAAAAGAGCTGAGTTTACGTTTAACTTAATAACTGTGGACTAAAATGAAAGAAGGGAGGAGTGTAGGCCGTTCTCAAAATCTCTCATTCAGAAAAACTTGGCTACCTAGAAACAGGCTGCTAGTGAAACACTTAACTTCTGGGACTCTTTGGAATATATTGACTTTTTTTTTTTAATTTAAGAAAAGATTGCTCACACTATGTGGGGAAAAGAAATCCAGAGATGGGACACAGCTCAGCCACAGTTTTTAAGGTTGTGTTATCTGAAATGGGTGAACTCATGGGTTACTGGTGCGTAATTCTTATGGAAATGAAAACAATTATTTAAGTGTAAAAACATAACAAAAAGCTTGGAAGTCATGCCTCCATCTCTCAGAACGAGAAAAGAGCTGCACAAACTGAAAGCCAATGACTTTTCTTAGCTCCGTGAGAGAACTGAGGTCCCAGGATAAACCACCACCCTGAAAACTGGAGAGACAGGTGAGGACAGAGAACACAGGACCACACGGCGGAAGCCTCTGCAGCCAGAAGCAGGTAGGGACACACCCATGGTACCTGCAGCAAGGTGCCGGCGGAAGCTGACCTTGGGCTAACAGTCTAAGCAAGGACCCCCATGTTTTCATGCAGTTTACCTCTGGCACTCCCACCAGGTTCTCATGGTGAAGATGGGAGAAAAGCCCCTTGTTTGGCTGGGGTGAGGGGAGTAGCCGTTTCGAAATACGTCACAACAAATGCCAACCAACCCAGCAAGAGGAAAGACCTCAGTAAATGAGAAACAAATCCTGACTTAGGAAGGGGGGGTTTTGTTCAAAGGGATGATTGCAAGGGGGAGAGAGAGAGGGGGGAGAGGGGGTGATGGAAACCATAAGATCTGCAAGTATCTCCAGACTTAGGCAAAAAGGGGGTTTCTTTTGTAAAAGGAGTGGGGGGAGTTGGGGGAAAGGGGAACACGATCAGATAGGAGATCAGAGGATGTTCCACTCAGAGGCCAGCCTGTTCTCAGCAGGGGCTGTCTGTGGGCTCAGGCAGAGGATGGGCAAAGTTCAGGCCCCTGGGGCAGGATGGACGTTTAACCAAAGTTTGACTAACACACATTTTGTTCCCATTGATCAGTGGGGCCATAACAGTTCAGCTCATTTCAGAGGTAAAGAATGGGAATTTAGAGGGACTGTGTCTGGCCTTTTCATAAGTAATCAAGGGGCTCCTGTGAGTCTCGCCTAGTCATATGGGGCTGGGGCGGGGATGGGGAACGATGAGCCTTTTCTCTGAACACAAAGTGTGGGAGATCTCTTAACCTTCACTGTTTTCCAGGAGCATAGAGTTCAGGTAACAGTCAGCACTGTCAACAGTAAGGGCTTCCAGGACAATCTAAGACTCTTCACTTAGGGACTTCCCTGTTGGTCCAGTGGTTAAGACTACGCCTTCTAATGCAAGGGGTGCAGGTTTGATATCTGGTTGGGGAGCTAAGATCCCACATGCCTTGCAGTCAAAAAACCAAAACGGAAAATAGAAGCAATATTGTAACAAATTCAAGAGACTTTAAAAATGGTCCATGTCAAAAAAAAAAAGAAGAAAAAATAAGACTCTTCACTTATTTCTCCTTTGACTCTTCCTTTCTTTACTTTGATTTGAGCTTCTGACCCTTACCCTTGTCCTTCTCTCTGAAGAACTTTTAAATATTTCTTGCAAGGCAGGTCTACTGGTGACAAATTTTCTGTTTTTCTTTATCTGAGGAAGTCTGTATTTCTCCTTTACTTTCAAAGGATAATTGTGCTGGGTACAAAATTCTAGGTCAGTGTATTTTTTTCTTTCAAAACTGAACATTTCACCCCACTGTCTTCTACCTTGCATGGCTTCTAGTGAGAAGTCTGATGTGATGCTGACCTTTGTTTCTCCACCGGTAAGTTCATGCAGTGTGCAATGCCGAGACTTTTATAATTATAAAGTGGAGAAGTGAAGTGTGTGTGTCCCTCATTGTTTCAGTGCATCCTCAGAAATAATCCCCAGTAATTTGAGTGGCTTTGATGCACTTTTTTTTCCAGGTTTTTTTTCCCCCCGGGGGCAGCAAAAATATATGGCTTGAGTGGGATAAATGCCATCCTCCTTTAAAAGTTCCATAATTATCTTAAAACCAACCCCAATATACATACAATCTAAATAAAACAGATTACTTGCTTTGTGAGCAACTTCAGACTAAATTCCCCAGCTTACTCCTTCAATTCTAGATCTTTCTATGTAATATGTAGCTACTGTTCAGAGATAAATATAAACACACAAATATGCTTTTAGAAACAAAAACGAGATTGCAACCTGCACACTCTTCTACAACTTTCTTTTCTCACGTAATGGCCTAATTATACTAAGGGCATATTTGCGAATCAGTCCATATAGATCTGTATTGTGCTACATTTGTGGATGCATCACAAACTTTTTGTTCTTTAACATTTAGATTGTTTTCAATTGCCTGCCATCCAAACAATACACAATGAATATTCTTGTACACTGTTATATCACATAGATTGTGCTGTTACATCCGTGGGACAAATTCTGGGAAGTAAGATTGCTGGGTCATGGGATATAAAAGTTAAAATGCAGGTAGACATGGCCAAATTACACTCTAAAAAGGTTGTAATAAACTATTACTGACAGTATATACGGGTGTTTGTCTTAACTCCTCTCCCCTTCATCTTAACACTTTATTAGTAATTGTTTAAATAATTGTCAGTCTTACAAGAAAACACACACATACTTGTTATTAAATTTAAATTTGCATTTCTCGAGTAATTAGAGAGATTTAGATTCTTTTACTAGTGTTTTTTTTTTGGATCAGTTGTATTTGTTCTGTATATTGCTTGTTTATATCCTTTGCTTATTTTTCTATTGAGTTGTCTTTCTCTTACTGATTATTAGAAACTCTTTCTATACTAGAGATATTAATGCCCTGCTTGCTAAATATTGCAAACATTTTCTCCCAAAGTTTTGTCTTTTATTTACATACACATATATATTAACCTATTCATTTACACCACTGTTTCTCAAACTGTCGTTGATGGAGTGCCTGTAAGATAATCATGTGGGGTGCTCACTAGAAATGGAGATTCTGGGGCCCAAGCACTCTATGAGAATCTCTTGGAAAAGGACACAGGATTTTGTATTTAAAACAAATATCTAGATGGTAGAACTACTGTTTCATAGCCACTTATTTTTATGACTTAGATAATTATTAAATACATGACATTTTATGTTTTTGCATATATTTAGTCTTCAATCCATCTTAATTTGCTTCCTGTTATGATGCAAAAATCTAAATTAACTGTATTTTTTAATGTCTTTAATTATGCCAGCATTTATTAATAAACCATTCTTTTCCCACTAAATTAAAGCATCACCCTTATATTAGATTGTAGACTTTCTCACATTTCCATACTTTTAAAAAGACACATCCCTTTATTCTTTTTGTAAAATATTATGTATTTATAATAGAGAATTCATGACATGCAGAATAAGAAGAAATTTTAAAAATCCAGCTGTAGTAGATTGAATAGTATCTCTCCAAAATTCATGTCTACCTGCACATGTAACATTTGGAAATTGGGTCTTTGCAGATGTAATTAAGATGAGATCATACAGGATTAGGGTGGGTCCTAATTAAAGAATTAGTATCTATACAAGAAGAGGACAGATGCACAGTGAATGCCATGTGAAGACAGAGGCTGAAGCCACAGAACATCAAGGAAAGCCAAGGCTTACCCGCAACCACCAGAAGGTACGACAAGGGCATGGAACAGATCCTCCCTCAGAGCCTCCAAAAGAACCAACCTTGTCGCATATTGATTTTGGACTGCTGGACCCCAGAGCTGCAAGTGAATAAGTTTCTGTTGTTTTATGCCATCAGTTTGTGGTGCTCTAGGAAAACAATATACCAACTAATCAGAAACAACTAGCTTTAACATTAGATGGTCCTCATTACAGATGTTGTGTACGTATGTATATATACATGTGTACATGTAATAGATTGACAGAAATACTTCCAGTATAATGAGGTAATTCTGTACATTCTGCATTATTAAACATTATTTTACTTGAATTTATCTGAAGAAAAAGAATAGATTTGTCCTATTAGTCCAGTGATGGTTTTTCCTATTTCTGTGCTAATATCTTGGTGTTTAATTCTTTATAGGACAAACGTTTATCACTCTTCTTTTTCAAGGTCTTTTTTTTTTTGGCCTCACCGCACAGCTTGCGGGATCTTAGTTCCCTATCAGGGATCAAACCCAGGGCTCTGGGCAGTGAAAGCGTGGAGTCCTAACCACTGGACCACCAAGGAGTTCCCTTCAAGGTTTTCTTCATCATTTACAACAATGTGATCTTCCCTTCAAAATTTAAAATTATCAGTTCTAACTTATCCTCAAGAGAATCTGGAATTCTGATGGGAATTGTGCTAATTTGCAGATTCGGCTTGGGAAGAATTGGCATATTTTTGGTACTGATTTCTCATCCACAGATATGGCAGGTTTTTCTTTTTTTCTGGTCTTGTTTCCGCCTTTCAGCAAAGGGCAAGGGATTTCCTCATCAGGATCTTGTAACTCGTTAAACTTTATTCCCAATTATTTTATAGTTTTTGACGCTGTTGCAGATAAAATATTTTTATTTTTAATAGGTTATTGCTTTTTCAAAAGGAAAATTGCTAGTTTTTCCTCTGCTTCTCTCTCTTGAGTTTTAAGTCTTTTACTGAACTCAGATTTAAAACGGAGGCATGAGTTTTCGCACTCGGCCGCTGAAGCCCTACATAAGCACTGGCTTCCATGTATCTCAGTCCCCTTTGTACCCTGTGAGCTTCACAACCACGTCATAAAGCGTGGTGTCTGGTGTCTCCACTGGGCAAATGAGGGAGCTCAGCTCAGAGAGGCAAGTGATCTGCCCAGGGTCTCTCTGACACCATTTTGGCCTACCTGACGAAACCAGTTCCTGGGATATAATGCGGTCAGGAAGTTGGTACCGAGGCACGATTTCATTCGCACCAAAACGGGAAAGTTCCATGCTTACGGTGTCAGCATCTTACCAGAAAGCAAAACTGCTCTGGTGAGGAGGCGAAGGACTCCCGCGCCCGCGCGGCACGCCGGCTCGAGGCTGGCGGAAAAAGCCGAGCGCGCTCGGAAGCGCTCGCCACGCCTTCCGCAGGGAGCGTCAGGGGGCGGGGCTCGCGTGACGGCGCGTTGCGCGCGGGGCCTTGTGGGAGGGGCGGCCGGTGCAGCCGCGGCTGCCATCTTAGCAATTCCTGGCGTTGCGGCCTTGTCGTTGGCGGCGGCCTTCGTGGCGGCCGTCGGCCTCAGGGGGAGGCAGAAAGTCAGCTCTCTGATAGCTCTCCTTCCCCCAGCCTCGACAAGATTGCCAGCCCGCTTCCGGAAGCGGAGGCGAGGACAGCCGGGCACGTGCGGGGCCCGAAGCCAGCGGTTAGTCCCAGCGTCGCCCGGAAGGATGGGCCGGTCTCGGAGCCGGAGCTCGTCCCGCTCCAAACACACCAAGAGCAGCAAACACAACAAGAAGCGGAGCCGGTCCCGGTCTCGGTCTCGGGACAAGGAGCGCGTGCGAAAGCGCTCCAAGTCCCGGGAAAGTAAACGGAACCGGCGGCGGGAGTCGCGGTCCCGCTCGCGCTCCACCAACACGGCCGTGTCCCGGCGCGAGCGGGACCGGGAGCGCGCCTCGTCCCCGCCCGACCGCATCGACATCTTCGGGCGCACGGTGAGCAAGCGCAGCAGCCTGGACGAGAAGCAGAAACGAGAGGAGGAGGAGAAGAAAGCAGAGTTCGAGCGGCAACGAAAAATGTGAGTGCCTGGGGGGGGAGGGGCCGGGAGAAGTGAAGGAGGTTAGCGGGGTCGCAGGGACCGGCCCCGAGCGGCTGCAACCCTGGCCTGTGGAAAGCCTGGGGCAGGACAGACCCACGAGTTGGCTGGGAAGGGCAGTAGTGGGGATGGAGCTGGAAGGGCTTGGAGCAGGGCAAGCATTTTGGCGCGAGAGGAGGAGGAGCGTCCCGGAAGTAGAGGGTGGAGTTCCGTGTGGGGTTGGAGCAGGCTGGCCCCGGAAAGTGGACGGAGGACGTTTGGGGGCCCCTGCAGAAGACCTTCTTGCCTTGCACCCTAAACGCGGGACAGGGATTAGCGTAGGTGAACCGCTTCAGGTGGTTGAAACGTACACGCACCCAATATAAGTCCTTATACTTTAGTGTACTCCTGCTGGTAGAGACGTCGTGGTCGCTTTTCCTGTCTCGGGCCTGCTCTTTTTGTTTTCTGAGGTGTAAAAACAGAATGCGCGCAGCTTAGGTGTGCAGTGAGGTAAATGAATCTTGACGCTTGAGTTCACCTGTGTAACCAATCGAAGCCTGCTCCGTCTTTTCACTCTTTACTAGTTATGGACTGTAGGTCTCCGTAGCACACTTCGGTGCAAGACTGTAACTCGTTTCCCTTTTTGGTGTATACGTGCTGTTCAGAAGATAGAATATTCGCTTTTACTTCTGCATTGATCATATGCAGAAGAGTCACTTCTCAAGTGCCTTTTGGTCTAAGAGTAGGTGCAAATGATTCCAAACGAATGAAATTTTGGTTTTAAAGTGTAGAGTTGTGTTTTGGTTCAAGACCCTGGTACTCTGATGCGCTGGGTATTCTTTCCCAAAGCCACGTTGAAAGGTAGAGAGATGTGCTAACTCTCCCTGTTTAACCAGCCATCTTCCTCAGTTCTTAAGTGCATGTTTAGAAAGTGCTCATAAGGCAGGAGAGTTACTGAATATAGAATTTTCCTGAGACAGATTTATGAGTGCTGAACTGTGTAGGCGTTTTCAGTCTTTCTGCAGTGTAGTTTGTGTTATGTTCCAGCAAAGCTTGTTTCTGAAAGGAAATCATTAAGAGGTAGGGGACTGGAAAACTAACTATTACTACTGGAGGAAGCAGTACCTGGAGATCTCTTTCACTGCGTTTCTTTAAAACATGCACAACGCTTGCATTTTTCCTTTACTTAGAACTATTGGTGGGAAGTATGAACACCGAGTACGAATAATTGTGTCACAAGAAACCGTGATTATATAGAATCCAGTTTTTTTGGTCTGGAACAAGATCCTTAACTGTGAAGATGTAGCTCTCAAATAACTGTCAACAGATGAACATTTAAAAAAATTAGCTAAGATAATTCTGAGATAGTATTTCCATGTGAAAACAAAGGGTACCCCAAAGAGTAATGACTTGCCATTCATTAGAGAGCTGAAACTTACTGGGAAGAGTGAAAGGAAACGTGGTATGCAAGGAATAGATAGAAGCATTTAGCAAGCTACACACGAATAGCAGAGAAGAAATCCAGGGACGAAATGAGAAAATAGAGCAGTTATATTGTCCCAAGTTGATAGAGGAAGCACATGGCCGTTAGCATTTATGAAGGGAGGAGGGGGCAGAGCTAGCAGCCACCTGTCCACTGAATCCCTGCGTGTTGTGCAGTAGGCACTACTTAGTACGCTCTAATGCCTAATAATGCAGAGGAGACGATTGAAAGATCCAGGTTTTGCAGTCATGGGAATGGGCAGAAGTAGCTGTTTATTTACAAATCCTGTTGGTTAGTTCATTCACCTGATACTTATGGAGCATCTTAATACGTGCCAGACACTATGCTAGGAGCTGTTACTCTGAAGATGATTGACCCCTCCAAGGTCTCCATCTAGCTTGAAGACAGGTAGGTAGATAATAATACAGTGTGGTAAATTCAGTGATGGTGATGTGACTGTAAAAAGGAAGCATCCTGGATGGATAAACACCTTAGTGCTCCTCAGGAGTGAGTGGCAGGTAAAAATAGGATTCTGTCAGGCTAAGCATAGGAGGATACTGTGGACCAAGGGAGGGAGCCCCCTCCACCCCTGCCAGAATAAAGGGAGGGGTGCAGTATGGTCTTAGGTGGAGTAAAGAGGTGAGTATTGACTGGAACATGAATTTCTGTAAGTATTCAAGTCATGGAGTGGCTGGAGAGGTAGATAGAGGCAGGGAATCATGGGAAGGGTCTTGCCATATTAAGGAGCTTGGATTTCATCATAGAAACCAGAAGGGTTTTAAGCAGGCAAATGGCGTGGAATTGTAGGTTTGGTTTTCAATGGAGCATGTACTGCTGTGTAGGATAGAAAGTTACAGTAAGTCCACATAGGAGTAGTGAGGGAGCAGTTGTTGGAATGGAAGAGAGGGGCAGATTTAAGAAGCATTTAGGGCAAAGAAAATTGGATGTGAAACATAGGGGAAATATAGCGTTGTTTTGGCTCTCATGTTTATATTGTGGCTGTTGCATCTCAGCCACCAAATGTTTAAGTAACTGCTGTGGGTCAAACACTAGTTAAAATGTCAGAAACCTGCACTTGGCACTTCCAATGTAGGCACTCGATTTTGGACATAGTGAGTTCATCCAAGGTTGACACGGGAGACTGAAGCCTGGGGGAAACCTTGAGAGTAGATAGAATGGCCCAGGCAGAGAGTGGAGGGAGAAGAGCAGTTGATTCATGGGACTGAAAGAACCTTAGGGAATGTCTGGGTGTACAGTTGGACAAAGGGAGACAAGTGTGTGGTGTAGTAGACAGCAGAGGAGGTAACACAAGAACACGCACTGTCAAGCGTACCTTCTAGAGGTCCAGTGTGAGATGGAGAGAGAAAGCAAAATTAAAATCTCTTGGGCTTAACCGATTAGAAAGTCTCCTTAAGGTTGGCAACCAGATTGTTTTGCCATTTACAATTCTGAGGCCTTGAATAAACTACCTACCTGTGAGCTTGATTTCTTATCTGTAAAATGGAGATACCTGTCTCTCTTATTGTGAAGATTAAAAGTACTTAGGTGATACTTGGCATGTATGTAATGAGACTCAGTAAATAATGTTATTTAATGTAATTTTTTTACATGTAGGCAGATTGAACCTGGTGATTTTAAGAAGTGATCTTACAAGTTACGATCTTGATGAAGTAAAAGGCAGACCTTAAAATTAAAAAAAAAATTTCTTCCTCACTGTTGAAAAGTTCATTCCTGTGGTTGAAAATTCAGTTCAAAAGATTTCCTTCTCCTTATGTCCCAGTCATTCAGTGTTGCTCTCTCTTTCCCCCTCTGCACCCTTATCATCTTTCCTATGTATTATTTTGAGACGCTTTATGCCTCTTGTGATCAAACTGTTGGAAAAAATGAGTGGCTGAAAATGACTTGCAGCAGATCAGGATAATATTAATGGCATAGTAACTTACTGTAGCCTGTGGTATCTAGGGTCGCATATACTTGGTGTTCAATTGCATGGCATATCGAGAGCCTCCTAAATCCGAGTGTCTAAAGTGAACTGGGATCTATATGAGTGATTCTTAGAAGAACGCTCATTGTGAGAGCAAATGCGTTATATTGGAACTACGTACCTCAGGGAGGTTAGGGCTTTGAGACAAAAACATTAGGGCATAAGATCAAGCTGATGTTGGTAAGAATTTTATCAATTTTTTAGGTAATTATTTTGGTAGCTAAATTTTTGTGCATACCTTTTGCCTTTAATGTTTGTCGTGGAGAAACAGTGCAGGGTAGTAGCATGCTTAAGATCGTTATCTTTGGAGTTGCCTAGGTTGAGGGTCACCTCTCAGTGACCTGTTTAGCCTCAGGAGCCATCAGAGATGCACATTATACCGTGGAGTATAAAGCTTTTGGCAGAGTAGTTGGTGTCTGTTCAGTACTGAGTAAATACTGTTTGCTAATATTATGAAGCAGTTCCTAGAAGGACGCTACTAGGGTTGAGTTTGTACATTTTAAAGACTTAAAAGTGATATTAACCGATGCTCTGTACAAAGTCACACTCGCATTTAACGACGGGCCCTTGCTGTTTGTTTTAATAGTTGCCATTTTAAAGTTGGTTGTGATTAGTGTTATGAGAGTGTGGAGAAAATGAGGACCTACTCTTATCTATTGAAAAACTTCAAGGTTTTCATTCAACCCTTTCATCAGGGTCAGAGATAGTTTGTTTTTCGCTGCTGCACGTGGGCTTTCTCTAGTTGCGACGAGCAGGGGCCACTCTTCCTTGTGGCACGCAGGCTTCTCATTGCAGTGGACTCTCCCGTTGCGGAGCACGGGCTCCAGGCACGCGGGCTTCAGTAGTTGTGGCACGTGGGCTCAGTAGATGTGGTGCACAGGCTGAGTTGCTCCACAGCATGTGGGATCTTCCCGGACCAGGGCTCAAACCTGTGTCCCCTGCATTGGCAGGCGGACTCCCAACCACTGCACCATCAGAGAAGCTCTCACAGATTCTTAGCAAGGGGATGGATTCAGCAGAGGAGCCTGAGGAAAAGATTAGAGAGAGAAAAGAATATCAAGAGAGTGACAACTCCTATGACAACAGTTTTAAGGAATGGCTAGGCAGTCATTTTAGGTGAAGGGTCTTTCCTAAGTTACTAATGGCAAAAATGGGTTGTTGGGTTTTTGTTCTTTTCTGAGAAAGTTTCAGGGCTTCTTAGGAAAGTTAGCCCAGTTGCTGCCTTATCATTGATTATGATAATAAGTTTGTCATCAGTAAGAATGAACTTTTAAAAATTTTAAGAGCCACCTATCCCTCCCACCCTCCTTCGGCTAACTGGTAGAGGAAGGCTATGTTGTACTAAGTTTCATTCAATTCTATACCTTATATGTTTGTGCTTTTGTGGGAAAAGACAAGACAAATGAAGAAAAACACAGGAATACAGAGATTGCTGAGACGTGCGGAGAATTTTTACTTATCATGTATGTTAATACTTATATTTAGCTGTAGAACAGAGTCGCAGAAGTATAGGCTCTATTAGTAGGTATTAGTGGGGTTCAGGTTTCTAGCACAGCATCTAGTGCATAGTAGGTTGTTCAATAAAGACTTGTCGTATCTCTCAAGTGCTTAATTCTGTTGTTCTTGTGCCCTTGGTTTTCTGGATCCAGGTGTGTGGGGGGAAGGGGATTAAAGCAATATCCGGCTCTTAACTTTTTCAGCACTGGATCTAAAAATTGATTTAAATTTTTTTCTGAGTGCTGAAGTAGCAATTTTAACCTTACCGAAAATAACAGCGACAGCAAAAATTATATCCTTGATCATGCTTGTAGGGGAACAGCTCTGCTCTGGTGCCCTGACCTTGCCTGTCTCCTTGTGTAGGGCGCAGCAGCAAGGCTTAATTACAGTCCTGGGGGTGTGCGTGGTGCCTTCAGGAACAAAGGGGGATGAGCAGCCTTGTAAGAAACTCCACTAGGCCGTTTCTCATCCTCTGGGTTTCAGTTGAGCTTGGGAGGTTCCGCTTGCCCTCCCCTTTAGGCTGGAAAACTGCTGAGCTGTACTTAGAACGGACTCCTTAGCAGCAGCCACCTATTGCTACATTGCTTGTCACCCTGTACGGCCTGTCACCTGGCCTCTCTGGTTTGGTGTCCATCAGTGGGAGCAGAGACACAGGGAGCTGACAGCATGCTGATCTGGCTCCTGCTGTAAGTAAGGAACTGGATTGGTTTGAGCTCTTTTCTCCTTGCTGACCAGATCTGTGGAGGTGTGGTCCCACTGGCCATTGTGCCATATTGCTGTCCTTTAGGGACTGTTTGCCTGACAGAAACCCTGAGCATGTGTCAGGGTTCTTCCACCTTTACCAAATTCCTGAGTTAATTAGGCAGCTTTTCTACTGATAAACAAACCCAAAGCCTTATCCAGTTCTTTTCCCTCATCTTTTACTTTGTGTGGAAAGTTTTAACTGGAACTTGGTTTACAGCGTTCTGCTTTAAGAGTTGTACCATTTTTGAAATTTTAAAATGAGGTTTCTTTGTAGACGTTGCTACATTTACTAATTTTATAAGAACCAACTAACAGAAGAAAGCGTGGGGCGGGGTGTGTACGCTTCTGAAACTTCGTGTCATGAAAGCTTTCCAATTCAGCAAAATAGGGTATTAATCCTCATACAGCTGTCATCCAGGTTCAGCAGTTGTTAGCTTGCTTGTTTCATTTCATATTTCTGTCTTTCTCTTTGGATGAAGTAGAGAAACAATATTTTTATGTTTGGAATGTAGTTTAATTTCCGTTGAAATCGCTGCCCGATTTCTTTTAGGTATTCCTGGCCATTCTAGCGTTGGGGTGGATATCTCTTCTCTTTTACTAAGCTGCTATAGCTAAAGGCTTATTGAAACTACCCTAATACTATATTTTGTTCAAAGTTAAAAAAGGAAAAGGAGTATAGATAGAGAGTACATGTTAGGCTTTTGTGGGGGATTTTTCCCCCAGTGAAAATCACCAATAATTTAGCGTTGGGGAGGAGATATTTAAGAAACAAGAATGGTTATTGCAGATATCTAGAACCTAACAGAAATTATGACTTCTCAAGTAGTTACTATCTCCCTGACAGAAGTATGTAGGGATTATAAATGCAGAAACAGATATGAATCAGAATATTAGATACATTGGTGTCAGTATGGTAACACTGTGAATAAATAACAGGAGTTGAGAATGAAAGCACTTCATGGGAATTGAATCACCCCCCAAAGTAGAGTTGGGTTGAAGTGGATTGGGTAGTTAAAGGTCACTTAGAAACTGTAAAGCCTTTACTAAACAGATAAATTGAATGACTCATACATATGTATGAGTCATCAAAAGATAGAAGGGTTACAGATTTTGTTTAATTTTGTGGATTGTGAGAAATATGCAGCATTAATAGATTGACCTCTTAGGATTTAGGTATACTTTCAGTCTCTGCATTCATTCCAGCACAAATTATTGTCTCAAGTAATGCTGTTCAAGAGAAATACAGTGTGAGCCACATTAAAAAGGAACTAGTGAAATTAATTTTAATATATTCCCAGTCTGTCTCAAAATACTGTCATTTTAACATGTAATCAAATAAAAATACTTGAGATCTTATATATCTTTTCTTCTTACTGATCTTCAGTTCAAACCAGACACACCTGGCTAGTGGCTATCATATTGGAGATCATTGGTATAAAATGTGCAAGGTTTCCACCATAGTGCCTTGATAAATGTCAATATCTTCAGCACAGAATTTCATTTTGAGTGAATAAGTTCATTTATAATACCTAACTGGGGTTAAAATAATTAAACGATCTCATGCTTCGTTGAACTTTTTAGAAGTGATACTAATATATTTCATCCACTTTCCCATATCTAGAAGAGCTTTGAATTGAAAGTCAGTTAACGAAAGAAAAGGTGCAGTAAAGGGCAAAAGTTTAGAACCTGAATAAGTTTGTCTGTAGTTTTGCTAAAAACCACAGTATGTTGCTTTAGCAGTCTGAATCTCTTTGAGTCTGTCTTTATTCTGATCTTGCTTGGGGTGGGGGAGGGGAGAATGAATTTAGCTGGTCTGAACTGCTTGCTACATAATAGTTTCTCCTGACTTGTCTGTAGCTCAACCCTTAGACTGAATGGATTGACAGATGAGCAAATTATATATTTAATAGCTTGTCTTTTCCTTATGAAGCTGGTAACGAAAGTAGATTTCCTGTTTCAGATTCACTGTACAGTTCCTAAAACTACTGCATTAATAAGCTGTTTGTATATACTAGTCTTTGTGTATTTACTTTAGAAAGTGACAAAAGAAAAAAACATGATTTTATATTTATTTGAATTTCTGTATCACTTAATCTTTTGGTATCTATCATTTCCTTGAATGTTACATGAAAATGAGTTGTAAAATCTTAGAAATATGTAAGCAGACTCAGTGTTTTACAGACTCACAACTAGTTCTATTTCAATTCTTAGGTTTATTTCTTACATTATCTAAGTCCTTTCCCCACTTTGTTTGCTAGTCGGCAGCAGGAAATAGAAGAAAAACTCATCGAGGAAGAAACGGCACGAAGAGTGGAAGAATTGGTGGCAAAAAGGGTGGAGGAAGAATTGGAGAAAAGGAAGGACGAGATTGAGCGAGAAGTGCTCCGAAGGGTCGAGGAGGCCAAGCGCATCATGGAAAAGCAGTTGCTCGAAGAACTCGAGCGACAGAGACAAGCTGAGCTTGCAGCGCAAAAAGCCAGAGAGGTAACGCTCGGTCGTTTGGAAAGTAGAGACAGTCCATGGCAAAACTTTCAGTGTCGGGCGTGCCTGCTGCGCAGTTCAGAAAGAGATGGAATGCAGACAATTCCTTTCTCACCTAAACTACCGTTGCTGCGAAAGTTAATCTTTTAGCCTATTCACACGTGCTGACCGTTATTTAAAAGCTATTTTCACAAAACTATCCAAGGAGACTTTTTGATTTAATGGAGCTGGCTTACATATTTGAGAAGTGTTTGAAACTTTTGCCATGGCTGCAGGACTTACATTCTTTTTTTGGGAGGGTGGGGGGAGACAGGGAGTGGTAAAGGGAAAAGGTTAAAAATCCACCTGTGGTTACGTGTTCTTCTTTTCTGTTTATCTCTCTTATTGCCTAGACTGTGAGAGGCTTTTTGCCTTCAGTCAGATTAAAAAGAGCAGGGCCTAACATTGAGTGATAGCACCTGCTTTTGATAAGTAGGTTTTCTTGCTCTTCTTTTTTTCCTTCTTTTATCCCTCACCCCCCTACCCCAAATCCTGCCTCAACACAACGGACTAATTCTAGCATTCTGATCATAAGGCCCTCCATTTTCCTAATGTGTTTCAAAGATCTTTTTAGGAAAAATGTCCAGATTATTCGTCCACTTTTTTAGTATCTACTAACAACTCCTTTTTTTCTCTAGAGAGTTATGAAGGAACAGGTTGTCCTTGTCTGGAGTCAAGCTAAACACATGATTTGTTTTATCAGCAGCTGGAGCAGAAGTTGAAAATGTCTTTCTGTGAGACAGTAATTTGCTACTGAAGCTTTATGGCTTATTTGCACTGATTACTCCAGGATCCTAAAACTTGTTGAAAGTCACTGGAACACTCAAGGCAAATTACCTTAGAGCACTGAGTGTCCCTCAACATAGTTTGCATAGTGACTGTGAATTCCATTGGTGTGTGCCATAGGAAATCCCGTGGTTATATTTTCTTGAACTTCAACGTTTGACTCAAAATATGTGACTCATTGTCATTTTTAATCTTGGCATTATTGTGGACAAGTTGACATCTTATTAAATCTCTTGTTTCCCAGTAAGCTTAGTTTTTCAAATGCATTTTCCCTTGTGCTGTCTAGATATACATGTCTATATTTGGTGGATATCCCAAACTCTGTGCCATTGAGTATATGAAATTTTTGTTAGTGCCTTTAATAATGAAGATACTTTTGGAGTAATGGTGCTGTCTTGTAGCGAGTTATTAATCATAGGAAGATTTTTTTCTCTTCATTTGCTTTTTGTTTCATATTAACAATTTTTTTTTACACGGACACAACCCTCTGACAGTCTTTCCAAATATTAAAATCATTTGAATATGTATGCTGTGATCTCAACACTGCCCAAACCATCAAGCAATCTTCATATAGCTTGCATTATAAAATCTCATGAAGTTCTCCAAGAAAAAATAAATTACAGAATTTTATTTCCTGACCATGTACCCCCTGGATTCCTGAATTTCAGTTCAGATTGTAGATGACAAGATAAGCTGCCTTTAGAAATTGTCAACATCTGAATGTTAAGTCCATTCTCCCCATGGAAGAAGCCCTTAGTTCCATGAAGTATGGATTACCATTTGTATTTTTCACTAACAGTAAATGTATTTTTCTTATTAATTGTTTGCCTTAGGAATGATGAATTACATTTTTTGTTCCTTCTTACCATAAACATCTGCATTCCTCAGCTCAGCCTTCCTTGTATGTTGTTTCTTTATAAATGGTTGAGCTGCTGATGCAGGTATTGCCAAGCTAACAGTACAAATCATTTTAAAGAGGAAGCTGGCGCGTATGGCAGCCGAGGAGCACACTCTGCAGGACACTGGACAAGACAGTAAATATTCAACTTTTAATGCTGATTAAAGGAGTATAGGTAAAGAATACGTAGGTATACATAATTGGTGAGACAAATATTCACTTTATTTATATTTTATATATTATTTTTTTAATTTGGTAAATACTATCCAGTTTTGTAGTTGTCCTTGTTGATTTGTGTGATATTAAAGTATTAGTAATAATTGCCAGGAAACTGTCATTAGGGAGGGTTTAGTTGGTTGCTGTTTGGACTGGGAGGGATGATTTAAATTTAGTACTAGAAACAAATTTTAGTGGCTGCACAGTTTATCATTTGTCAGACAGAAGGTAGCTATAAAGCTACCCTGTTTAGTCAGATCGAAATAATTCAGAGGAAGATTAGTGAATATTTTATCAACAAAAAAAAATTTATTTTTCTAACATCTTAACATGTCCTCCCCTTTAGGAGGAAGAACGTGCAAAACGTGAGGAGCTAGAGCGAATACTAGAAGAGAATAACCGAAAAATTGCAGAAGCACAAGCCAAACTGGTATGTATGAAGCATTCATGAAAAACATTTTAGAGTTCTCGGGACTATTTTAAGGGATTTGAGGGAACAGTAGGAATAGTTGACTAGATTTTAGCTACTGTCTTCTAGAGGAATCTGTTTGGGGCAAGCCAGAAATTCTGATTAATCTGGAGAAATTTCCAAAATTCACAGTGGTTTAAAACAGCTTTCCTAGGGGAAATTGTACTATCCCCATCCCTAATTTCTTCTGTACCTAAAAAGACAAAAACAAAAACTTGAAGGTTAAGTTCTTAATTAAGCCTACTAATACGCAGCGTTTCACTTGGCATTAGTTGCTTTGTTACCAATTACTAGACAGAATAAGTAGAGAGTATATATTTGATACTAAGTGTACCAGATGAATAAATTTTTTTCATATTTCATGTTTATAATCTAACAAGGAACACAGAGACTTAAAGAATTACAATATGAGATACAGGTGTAAAAGGATATACAATTTTTACATTTTAATAAAGAAGTCAGTATAAGAATATTGAAGTAAATTTTTTAAATAGAAAAATGAATACATATCGCTTCTATTTTTCTTTCCCATTCTGTATTTTAGTACTTCTATTTGTTTGTTTGTAGCATATGCTAACATTTAAAATAGAATTTAAAAATAGATACAGTTTTTGGTGTAGTAGCGTTTTCCCAATTAAGAGTATGAATATATATTATATATATATTTTTAAACCCCACATTTGTTTATTTATTTATTCTTGGCTGTGTTGGGTCTTCGTTTCTGTGCGAGGGCTTTCTCTAGTTGTGGCAAGCGGGGGCTACTCTTCATCGCAGTGCGCGGGCCTCTCACTGTCGCAACCTCTCTTGTTGCGGAGCACAGGCTCCAGACACGCAGGCTCAGTAGTTGTGGCTCACGGGCCTAGTTGCTCCGTGGCATGTGGGATCTTCCCAGACCAGGGCTCGAACCCGTGTCCCCTGCATTAGCAGGCAGATTCTCAACCACTGCGCCACCAGGGAAGCCCAAGAGTATGAATATATTTTGAAGCATTCTCAGTATGATGTAAAAGAAAGCTAGAATTAAAGGACTATGGATATAAATAAATCAAAAAATGAAGAAGGATAGTCAGACATTATAAGGGAAAATTTTCTATTCCTTATGAAGATGGCATATAGGAATTCTACTTCAAAGTAAGAATATAAATCAGAGATAGAGGGAAATTTACTTAGAATGAATGAGGATTAGTGGTATGTACTGCCCAAGAATGAAGACATGACCCTAGAGGGACTCTTGGTTTTAGACAAGTTTTGTCTAGTTAGAAATGTGTTGAGAATAATGCAGCCATAGGAAGACGTTTGCTGCTAAGTCACACTCTTGACTGGGGGAGGAAGGCAAGGTGGAAGCTCCAGTTAAGCGATTCAGAAAAAACAAATTCTGTGACTGTGTTTATAAAGGCACAGAAAAAGATCTGGGAGGATCTAAGTAATTAACAGTGAATCCCACTGGGGGGTTGGTGAAGGAGGACTGTAAATAATTGTTTTATAGTGAATAAGAATGTGAAAGTTAAAACCACCAGCAGTTGGTTCTAGAGTATGATCTTTTAAAAGATAATCTGCCCCAGATAAGAGCCAAACTAGAAATACCCTAAACAACTTACTGAAAACGACACAAGGGATTCTTAATATCACTGTCCTGGTTACTGTGAAAGCCACAAGGAAAGGGGAAGACCTACTCGTGCTTTACCAATGAAAAGGCCTTAAAATCTGCTTAGGTGGAAGAAGCACCATGAATATGAGGTGGGTGAGAAGTCATAATAAGATGTATCAATACATTGCTGACTAATACATATGTGATAACGCTTTTTTCTTTTAGTGATTCCACATAAGGAGAAAATCTCAGTGCAAGTGCGAGAGAAAGTAAGAGGGGAAGTGTGCATCTTCATTGTAGTTTTGAAGGCTGAGCTTTGAAAGGTAGATACAGTCTTGTTTGTAAGGCCATGGGTATTTGCAGGAGAGATGAACAGTATAGTTGGTGCTAGAAACATTGAAGCAAAATTACCCAGTACGTGGGATAGAACTCCTCTTAGAACGTGGTGTAAGGGACTGTATAGGGAGTTCAGTTTGCGGATGTCCTGAAAGGCCAGATTGTGACTTCTAGAGCAAAGGTTCTAAACTTGGTATACCCTGCCAAGGTCTTGATCCCTTCTGACCCTGGGGTAGCTGTCTGAGTGCCTGGGGACAGCTTGGCCTCCTTATGTTCCTCTAATAGCCTTCTTTGTTTACCCAAATGAACCATAAAAATAGGAGATTAGCAAAGCATATCCTAAAGCAGTGCTTTTCAAGTGGTGGTAAAGTTGCTCAGGTTTTGTCTTTGTCTTTTAATCCCAGTTTATCTCAGACCTCTACTTTTGCAAAATACAGTTAAGATGAATTATTAGAATAATGAGGTCAAATTGCTATAGAAGTTTCTAATGCTTATTCTTGGCTTCTGCATGTCTTATTGTGGGTCAGTTAGTGTGCGCTGTCGTCGGCCCGTGGGCCATCCTTAGAGTAGCACTGCTCTAGAACCCCTGAGTTTGACTTCGTATCGTTAGACTGCAGTGACGCTGCTCTGACTGCATGTTATCAATAAAACTTCAGCGAAAGGGTATCTTAGGGAAGAAGCAGCTTGAATTTGAGGAAAATCGGTAAAAATCTGGACATAACTAATTTGCTTCTTGTTTTCAGTAATGTTGGAAGCATAAAAAATTATTGTTCCTGTTGGAGAGAATTAATTTTTATTTGGTTCTATTGGTGGCCATGTCCTTGCAGGGAAAGTAGAGTACCCTTTGTGTAGGAAGAGACAAGAAAATGTTACTGTATAAACATGCAAGGCACACTATTGCAGTTTCTCTCATTTTTATCGTCCTTTCCCCTTCCTCTCAATTTTGAGCACAGTTCTTTAATCTTTATACACGTTTCCTAGTATTTACACTAGGAAATACTACATAGACTATATTTAAAGTCTTGTTAAAATAATAGACATATGAATAAAAAGCAATTTGGAGATAAAAGTAGCCAAAATGTTAAGTTCTCTTAAAGGCTTTAGTGTATTAATTGTGGAGACAAGGACAACTCCAAGAAAAGTCAGCTAATGATATGGAACTATTTGGTAAGTGGTATGAGTTACATGAGGTAACTGACATAATTGCCCTGGGAACCTTCCTGGAAGAGATACCACTGCTCTGGACCTTGATGGACAGTTAGAAATTGAATTTCGGGTGAGGACAAGAGGGTGAGGAAATGAAGTAGGGCAAAGACCTTTAGGGAAGTACAATTAGAAAAAAAGCAAGAATGTATGGGATCTCTTGGGATAAGCAGTAGTAGTTGTAGTAAACCCACTTCATGTGTAGTCAGAAGTTCAGGTTTTGAAAGCAGATTAGACAGGTTGGAAAAGAGTGTACCCTGGGGGAGATTTCTTGTCTATAACCATGAAAGAATAACACAGTGATCTCTTGTAAATCAATAAAGGAGACCAACTTCCTGAAGGGGGGGGGGGGACTACTTCGAGAGGTAACTTCACACAAGTAAAATGAAAAGTAGCTGTAGTAAATTCCTGAAAATAAATCCCAGCCTTAATGGGAAAGCAAAGAAATGCCCCCTCTCTTTTCCTTTTTCTCTAATACTATATACCAAATTTGAAAAGACCTTTTTTTCCCGGTTAGTACCAAGTGTTGGCAAGAATATGGTATAAAGAGACCCTTTATATAGTGCACTATTCTGGATGTGACCGTTTTAGAAAATAACAATAAATCAGTATATACCAGGAACCTTAAATTTTAATTCTGCGCCTAAGAACTTACCTAATGGAAACTGAATCCAGTACAAATCAATTCACACACAAAAATGTTTTCCCCTTATTTCAATAGTGAAAATTGCCCAGGTTTTTAGATAAATTATAACACATACATACAGTGGATTTTTCTGTAGTCAAAAAGCATCTGATAATACAGGGGAAGTATGATTTTCCTAATTTGAAATGTATATTTGTACATTTAATAGAAAAATATGCCAAAGTACTGAGAATAGTTATCTCTAATTGGTAAGCCTATAAGTAATTTTATACTTTTCTCCAGTTTCTACTTTTTTTTTTTACAAGTAATGTGTATCACCATTATGATCACTTAAGAATAACTAGTAAATAAAGTAAATTTAAGCCACACTTAGACTAACTTTTAAGTAAGCCCTCGTGACAAAACTTCAAAGATTGCTCCCAGTAATGTCTGTAATAAGGAACAGATTAGCTAAGCCATACGGACTCTCATATATGATACATGTTAAGTGGTCTAGACCAAGAGTAGTTTTTGCTCATTTTAGTTCCAAGTTGTTTATCAAGATACTTGATTTTATCTGTCCATAAGGAGGCAAGAAAATATTAGCGAACATACGTATTTGATTTATAAAATCAAACAAAAATTAATCCAAAAGTGGATTAGCTTGATTTGGTTTTTTGGCAGATTGGTTCCTAGTTCTTGGGTTAGTATTGGCATTGCACAGCTATCATCAGACATTTGAAAGGCTGTTGTTAGTACGATGGAGAATTTTAAGTTTCTTTAAAATGTTAAAAGTAGTACTTAAAATTTTTCAAAGTCCTCTTCTTCACACAGTTTTTAGTGATGCGTCTGGGGCCCAGATACTATTCTGAAATGTGTATGAATCTTATTTATTCAGAACAGGAAACAGACTAAGTGAAGGTGGTGGGTGTTGCCATGGAATGAGATGTTCTAGGAGGTTATGTCAGTAGGAAAAACAACCCCTCAAACTGTCTCCTGAAATTCTGGGTCTATAGTAGATTTCCTCTCTTTAATATTGAAATAACCTTCCTCTTTTCCCTTGCCAGTTAGGGAGATTTAGCGTGCTCATTGTGCTATATAACACGTGGTATCTCACCAGTGTGAGAGATGAAAAGATAGTACCATGTTTACAAGCTGACTATATATGAAATATATTCCACATACTTAAGTTTCAAGTAAACCAGATCTCACTTTGAAATTAAGAGATAGCTCTGAAAAGAGTTCTTAGGGAGATGTAAGAAAGAATTTTTTAATGTTCATGTAGTAGACAGAAAAATGTCTCCTGCCCCCCAAAAAAGAGGTCCATGTTCTAATCCCTAGAACCTGCGAGTGTTACCTTATATGACAGTTAAAGAGTCTACACAGATGTGAATAAGTTAAGGATCTTGAGGTGGGGAGTTTACCCTGGATTATTACTGTGCCCTAAATGCCTTTACATATATCCTTATAAGAGGGAGGTGGAAGGAGATTCTACCACGAAACACAGGCAGGAGAAGCCAAAGACAGAACAGAGAGAGATTTGAAGATCCTGGCCTTGAAGACTGGAGTGATGTGGTCAGAAGACAAGGAATCCTCTTAGCAGCCACCAGGAATTGGAAGAAGCAAGGAACAGACTCCCTTTAGATCCTTGAGAGGGAGCACACCCTGCTGACACCTTGATTTGGGCCCAGTAATCCTGATGTGGGACTTCCGGCCCTCAGACTAATCATGTGCTGTTTGGAGCCTACCTAGTTTGTGATAACTTGTTACCTAAAAATTTGCAAGTGTTTTTGGTATTGGACAGTGGGTAGAGGCTGGAAGAATTTTGAGGTACATGATAGAAAATGCCTAGACTGTTAGTAGGAATATGGGCTTTAAGTGCACTTCTGGGGACTTCCCTGGTGGTCCAGTGGTTAAGAATCCGCCTTGCAATGCAGGGGACGCGTGTTTGATCCCTGGTCGGGTAACTAACTAAGATCCACATGTCGCAGGGCAGCTAAGCCCACTCGCAGCAACTAGAGAGCCTGCGTGCCGCAACTACAGAGCCCACGCAGTCTGGAGCCCATGCGCCACAACTAGAGAGGAGCCCGGGTGCTGCTACTAAGACCCAACACAGCCAAAAATAAAGAAATCCCTTTTTTAAAAAGGCACTTGTGGTTAGGGTTAGAAAGAAAATGAAAGCGTGTTATGCACACTGGAGGGAAGGAATTCCTTGTTGTATGGTGGAAGAAAACCCAACTGAACTGTGACCTACAGTTGTGTGAAAGGGAGAACTTACCTAAGCGATGAAGTTCATGTACAGCTGAAGATATTTCTAAGTAAAGTGCAATCTGGTTTCTTCTGAATATTTATGTAAAATGCAAGAGGAGAGTAATTGAGGAAAGAACCAAGAAGTAAAATAAATGAGAGCTTGATGTTTGGGGAAATATTTAGCCTATTTAGATTGCAAAAGATGCTAAAATTAGATTCACTATTAGAAAAACTTGTTCTGGAAAGAAGGCTGAGGGTATGATTGGGCATCCTTTTGCTAATGCTGAAGAGTTTATGCCTGTGACTCATAGGTTACCTCAGCCATTTTAGCAAAAGCCAGGATTAGATGAGATTATCCAGAAAAGACCTGTGGAAGAGCCTGTTGTCTAGTGGCCTGATATACATGGGAGACTCACAGTGTTTTTGAGGATGTTATATCAGCAGAAACACTGCCAACATGGACTGAAAGGGAGAGAAGACCTAATGATGAAAGGCTTTCAGACTCCACTAACATAGGAAAAGGTGATGTGAAGTCAGAACAGAGATAGGAAGGTACTGGCCGAAGGAATGTGGCTCTGGAATATCAGCACCTTGGTTTTGTTGCAGTGATACTGATTTTGGACTTCTTGCCTTCAGAATAAACTTCTGCTGTTTTAAGCTATCCAGTTTGTGGTAATTTGTTACAGTGGCTACAGGAAACTAACATAGTTGGGAAGAGAATGGGGCATTTATGCTAGAGTGAGTGTATTATGTAAGTTGAAACAGCACAGTACTTAGGATGGCTCATAATGACATATTTATACATTTTAAGAGATAGGAAAATATGGTATGCCATCAAATGTAAATGTCAATTAAATATTTTAATTTGAAAGAGTGGGCAAATTAGGTAAGGATTTTAAATCACTGAAAGGCTTGTTCCCAGTTGATAAGGTAGAAGGTTGATTTAATGATGTTCATGTATTCTTGGCAACGATTTTTTAAAAACTTTCTGGACATTAATGTATTGCTGTCGTGTGGGGTGGTGTGAAGGATGGAGACTAGAAACGAGAAAGCCACTGAGGTCAGTGAAAAAGATGGGCACTTGATCAGGTGGGAGTAGAAACAGTAATGAGAATAGTTGAACTTGGTGAGTGATAAGGCTGTACAAAGGGAGGGAGAAGAAGAAAAAGGAAGGAAGGTAAAAGTCTATTGTGGGAACCAGGGAAGACCTGATGTAATCGTGCTAAGAGCCAAGGATCACCAGGCATTGAAGGAGAGCTTTCACAAAAAGGAATGAATGCTGAATAAGACAAACAAAAGAACTGAGTAAAAGAACAGAATTTAGGCTACAGAATATTAAAGAACCACATCTAGAAGAGTACAGTTTTTTTGTTATGTTTATAGGACGTGAATGGTAAAATCCTGAAGGTATCAGATTTCTCTTTTGGCAGTAACACAGAGCACTCTCTCCAGAGGTCTGGAAGGCAGTGAGTTTTGTACCCAATGTTTCTTTTCAAACCAAGCTCAACTATCAGTCAGTTCCTTCTTGAAGCAATTATTTTTACTTTAAGTAAAAGGGGGCTAGAAGGAGTGTGGTGGTATGATTTCTCTTTAGATGAGTAGCTAATGATATCCCGTAATGATAGTTAGTATATATCCTAAGGAGGTAACTCTCAGAATAACTAAATTGCCATGGCCCCTGGAGGAAAAGAGGGAATTGCTTTTTTCAGTCCTTCTTTGTTATTTTCTTTTTTAAACCTTGTACATGAATAACATCATAATAGTTCGCTAAGGGTCAAAACTAATTACATTAACTTTCTTTTTATAATTTTTTTTACTCATTGTTTATCTAAAAGGGGACATACATTATAGTTTTTATGGAGGGGAGGGTGCATTAAAGAAACAAAATTGCAGAATGGCAGAGTGAAACAGGAGGTATGTTTTGGGAGTTTAAAATGCAGAAATTCACATTTCCCAGTAGGGGCATGATTCCTAATTGTAAGATTTTTTAAGTTCTTCCCATCATCCCAGTAATCACTCCTGATAAATATTTCTATCTTTAGATTTTTGCAGTAGGACCTCTAGGTAAAGTGGGAGGGGAAGACAAGATACTGGGAAGGGGGTTAAGTAGACCCTTCTACTGTAATGGTATGTTTTGCTCTTGTGTATTTCATCTCAGCAGTCATTCTTTTTGCATGGGGTGCAGGGTTGAAAGCCTTTTTGAGACCAAACAGGGTCCTGGGTGTCGTGGCTGGAAAGCACTGCCGCACTGTAATGGCTCTAGTATGGTGGGTGTGTTACCTTTCTCTTTGGCTCCCTGATGTCCACCACGTCAGTCTTGTAGGAGAACTTAGTGTTGTTCACCTGTATCAGTACGAATGTGCATACCCTCCCCCATTTGGAATAATGCTTTCTTTTGCATACATTTGAAGCGAGGGGAGAGGAACAGTGTATATGTGCCAGCAGATGGGACCATCAGGAACAAAGCAGCCTTTCAGTCAGTTAATTGCAGAGGGAGGTGGGAGGCAAGACTTTAGAAGAATACCTAGCAAGTAAGGTGTAGAGTCATATCACACTTACAGATGGATAGGCAGTTTTTCATCACTTGAAAGCCACTGTATTAAAATGAGAGACAGGTTTGGTTTTTCTCAACTAGCCTGTTTTTTTTTTTCTTTTCTTGTGCGGTACACGGGCCTCTCACTGCTGCGGCCTCACCTGCCGCGGAGCACAGGCTCAGCGGCCACAGCTCACGGGCCCAGCCGCTCCGCGGCACGTGGGATCCTCCCGGACCAGGGCACGAACCCGCGTCCCCTGCATGGCAGGCGGACTCCCAACCACTACGCCACCAGGGAAGCCCATAGCCTGCTTTTTTTTAATATATAAAATTTACTTTTATTGTCAAGATTTAGCAGTTTATCAAGACATTCATTAACTTCCAGTTGAAAAAGTTTTTGTAACTTTCAGTTCAACATAGTTTTCTTATTTTCTTATTTATTTATTTATTTTTGGCTGCATTGGGTCTTTGTTGCTGCGCGCGGGCTTTCTCTAGTTGCGGCGAGCGGGGGCTCCTCTTTGTTGCGGTCCATGGGCTTCTCATTGCTGTGGCTTCTCTTGTTGCGGAGCACGGGCCCTAGGCGCGCGGGCTTCAGTAGTTGTGGCTCACGGGCTTAGTTGCTCCGTGGCATGTAGGATCTTCCCGGACCAGGGCTCAAACCCGTGTCCCCTTCATTGGCAGGGGGATTCTTAACCATTGCACCACCAGGGAAGCCCCAGTTTTCTTACTTTAGAGCTAAAATAATTGTTTTCCTTCTCTGGTCACTGTACTTAGGCTCTCAAATATTTTTTGTTTGGTTTAAAAGATAATTTCCAGCATTTTAAAGTATTGCACTTTACAGTGTGTTCTCTCATAATTATCTTATTTCATCTCATAATTACCCTGTCATAATTTCATGGTTATTGTCATTGTTATTAGAGCCATTCTTTTTATATATAGTAAGGGTCAAAAAAATAAGATTTTCCCAGGATTATTGAAGTACTGAAACTTAAAGACCAACTATGCATGTCATAAAATTCTTCTTTGTTTTACAAAAGCCTTATGAGTGTTAGTTTTACAAATAGGGAGTCCTCCCCTGATGTGTTAGAATTGTTGAAAACTTATTACAGGCCACATTTTAGGATACATGTTGTTTTACATAAAGTAAATGCACTTGTATCTGTATCATTCTTTTTATTTGAAAATGTCTTTTTTTGTTATTTCTGCAGTTTTATTGAGATGTAATTGACATAACAGCACTGTATAGCATAAAGATTTAACATATGATTACCATGATAAGTTTAGTGAAAATCCATCATCTTTTTTTTTTCTTTGCCAAGGTGTAATTGAATATGCTTAGTTTAAAGCTGTAATAGAACAAAATACAAATATTTATACATAAAGACGGGAAGGGCCTGCTTGGTTTCATTTTTTAAAACCATTCCATTGTCAGGTACTTGTAATAGGCACTATGTGCTTAGCACTGGGGATAACACTGTTAGCTATCACTCCTGGTTAATTACAGCTCTCCCTCTGTACACACACACACACACACACACACACACACACACACATATGCTTTTGTCTCCTGTATTTGTAGACTTCAATGAAACTGAACCTTTTCTTTCTCTTCACTCAAATCTAAAGATAATTTCAGTGCAGTAGAAATAGTATTTTCTGTCTGTGAAGGAAGTTACTTTTTAAATCTTGTTTAATTTTTTGATTAGGTAATATGATCACATGACTCAAGATTTAACAGCCACACAGTATTTTTTAAAATATACTTTCCATAATATATTTAATAGTCCATATTGATGAATATTTGGGTTTTTCTAGTCTTTTACAAACCACGTTGCAATAAACTTGTTCAATTTTGCATGTATGCAAGTATGTTTATAGTATAAAATCTAGAAAATTAAATTGCTGGATATAAAAGTACTGCGAAATGTAGTTTGGGGTGGATAGTGCCAAAGTAGTTTTCATAAATTTCTCAAATGGGTTGAAGTTGTGATGTTCAAACCCGTTAGTCCCTAAGCTTCTTTCTAATCTGCTTTCCTAGGGGCTGAGTTAGAACCTTACGGAAAAGCGAGTCTGTGGTGTTTATCCTGGAAAGAGTTTCCAAAGCACAAGCGTGCCCCCTAAGAGTCTTTATTAAGTCTTGATTCAGTTGCATGTGCCATGCTCTTACCCCAAATGTGGGATGAATTTGCATATGAATTTACTAACGGTGATCAGAAGCAGATGATTGTTTCTCTTGTAATTATCATTGAAAGTCTAAACAAGAGAATGGTGATTTGCAATGGACTTTGACACACAGGTAGGATTGTCCTAGGAAAGAATGGCATGAGCTGAGCTGGTGGAGGGCAGATAGAAAGGATATGGAAAGTCACAAATAGTATGCTAATCTAGGAAGTTAGGCCATGTCTGTGCACAGTGAAAATCATTGGAAGTCTGAGGGCAGGAGAGCACAGTGCTCAGGAAAGGTGAAGCCAGCAGCATTGTGTAGGGTGGATTGAAGGGCAGAGACTAGAAACAAGACCATTTTAGGTCTGCGAGAGATCTGGGACCCTGAACTGGCACGGTGGCAGAGGGAAGGGACAGAGCTCTAGGGGAGAGAATATAAAGGAAGAGAGGATATAAGGGGGGAATTGACAAACCTGAGGGCTGTTTGGTTGTGTCGAGGGAAGAGGGAGGAGGGGAAGGAAATAAGCCATACTAGATGTGTGGCAGGAGGGAGGCCAGAAAGGGCTGGTTCATTTTAGGGTTAGGCTTGAAGAATTTAAATCTTGAACATGTGGAGTTTTGAAGGTATTGAAGAGGTTTCCCAGTTGGATGTTCCTCAGCCAGCTGGAAATGTAGCTTAGGAGAAAGGTATGGGAGAGGTACTTCAGCTCTCTGTTGGGTTTCCACCTTATGAGAATATAAAGATACAGAAGTTTGTGAAAATCCACTTGCCCATCTTGCCTGCCCACCTAATTCCCACTCCTTCAGTCTTGGGTCTTCCTCACCTCTGACCGTACTTGGTAACAGTAGATTTGGCCCACTGTCTTCCACCTTTTAGGGTCATGATCCTTCCCCTTACTTGCTCCCCACCCCACCGGCCTCCATCTTAAAGTAAAACAAACCTCTTTCTGGTGTGACTTATGTATTTAAAAGTTGGTTTGTTTTTTTTTACCTACAAGATAAAATTTAAACGTTTTATTAAGTTGAATACTAGAACTTGTTACCTTTTCCATCTTCTGCTGTAAAGCCTATAATTCAGTCACATTGACTTCTAGTATTCCTGAAAAGAAAAACCTATCCATGGAGGACCTTAGCCTTTTGAAGCTTAGTGTTTCATTTATGGGAGGAGAGAAAATTTTTAAAAGACAAGTTCAAGTGAACAGAAGAATGAGTAAAGGGAAAGGCCACTAAACTTATTGTTAGTTTTTGACCATCTAAAAAACAATTTCAGTAGAATAATGGAGATGTAAGCAGTGAATTTTTAAAATTTGACTTTGAATGGAAATAAGGCATTCGAAGGATGCAGTGTGTATTTTAAGATCAGGGTCAGATGCGGCGGGGGGGAAGGACAACTCAGTGATGATAGCTGAGATTTAAAAGTCAAGAGTTAGAGCAGGTTTCCTAAACCTTGGCACTGTTCATCTTTGGAGTTAGATAATTCTTTGTTGTCGGGGAGGGGGGCTGTCCTGTGCCTTGTAGGACGTCTGGTGGCCTGTTCTCTGCCCACTGGGTGCAAGGAGGGCCACCCACACACACGGCGCGCACACACACACACACACACACACACACGCCACGCACACACACACCACACACGATGCACACGCACACGTGCACACGCCACACACATGAGACACATGACACAGACGACACACACACAACACACTACACACACCCGGCATGCACTCACACGACACACATGCACACACAACACGGCACACACATGGACACACAGCACAAGAGACACGTGGCACACATGGCGCACACGGCACACATGCACGCATGCGCACACACACACTATACACACAACACACACGCCCATTATGACAACCAACCACACACTTCCTAATGTCCCCTGGGAGAGGAATAAAGCTACAGCTGGTTGAGGATTACGGGAGTGGACATGGAATCTTTGGGGAGAGGGAGCAACTTGATGAGGACGGAGCTCGTGAGAATGACCTGATTTTCTTGGTGCAGAGGGGAGTCCTCTGTAGAGAGCACAGGAAGGAAGTCCGTTGCTTGAGACTGAAGGAGTTGTGAAGGAGTCAGAGGCATTGCAGGAATTTGATTGGTATCTATTTGAAATTAGATGGCGTTTTATAGTTAGCCAGGTCAAAAGGTCTCATTTTTCTCTCCAGAAAAAAACTTACTATTTCATGGTTGTATATTGACAATATAATGTAGTTCTGTTGGGGATTTTTGTCTATAATTTTTGTATGCCTTTCTAATTATAAATTGAGTTATAGTCATTGGTAATAACATACTCTGAAAAGTTCATGCCTTGATTCGTATTTGACAGTTTGTTAATCTGGTGCATCGAGGGTGTAGATAAAATAAAAATAGGTAATAGGACAAAAATGTATACTGATCTCGACATGATTTGTAGAAACTTCTTTTCATTTTCAAAATGTTCAAGTGCTTTCCTACAATTTGTTCATATATTTTTCATTAAAAAAATCAGAAAATGTTGGAATAATTAATAAGGAGTTCTTTTCTAATTCCTAGGTATTTTTTCCTGATACTTTCTATGTGATCTTAGGCAAGATTTTTTAAACATACACTTTTGTGTGCTCCTGTTGATGAATTTGTCACCCAATTTCTGGAATATTACTAATAGAAGACATGAAATTCTAGTTTTTTACTTTTACCTTTCAGGCTGAAGAACAGTTGAGAATTGTTGAAGAACAAAGAAAGATTCATGAGGAAAGGATGAAACTAGAACAAGAGCGACAGCGTCAACAAAAAGAAGAACAAAAAATTATCTTGGGCAAGGGGAAGTCCAGGCCAAAACTGTCCTTCTCATTAAAAACCCAGGATTAAATTGCAAACTCTGAACTTTTTACAAAGAAAAATGGAAAAACTTTGTATGGTAGCTTCATGTTGAAGTGGTTTTTTTTTTGTTTGTTTTCTTTTTTTTTTAATTTGGAAAATCTGGAAAGTTAGCTTGTTCTAATAGGGGCTATGCTCTGCAATTCCTTTTTTTTCCCTCCACCCCTTTAATGTCCATTAAGTCAAATCCTTATCAGATCATTGTTATCTTCCACAAAGCGATATTTTTTCACCTGTTGGATTCTGTATTAGTGATCTGAAGAAGAGCAGATCACTTTGTAAACTATGGATGGTCTGATAAGGTTTTTACTGACCCACTGACTTCACCGTTATACTCTGTTTACTACATCATAATGCTGGTTTTGCTGACTTTTTGTTTTTTTATATATTTATAAAAAAAGAAAAAGTTGGTAATTGCATCGGAAGCGCCCAGGGTGTTGCCGGACCTTTGTGGTGTATTGTTAACCAGTGTCCTCGTGGTACTGTTACTCTTGATGCTCCTGACACAGGTAAGGAAACAGTTGGTCAGCTCTGATACAACATATACATACAGTTCAGTATTGTCTCTGTTCAACTTGTTTTTATTTCATTGATGAAATCAAACCAGCATTCCCCATTGTGTAAATAAATGATTTTGCTGAATAAAGTAAAGTCTTAAATTCATATGTTGAAGCAATTTTTTTTAAAGTTCTGTTAAGTCTTAAAAGAGGGTGGTTTACTTTTTGATGGTCAACAATCTAGAAATCCTAGGACTATGCTGTATATTTCTTTTCACTTTTAACATAGGATTTATATGTACATTAAATATACTTGAGAACTAGTATTTAATGGCTATTTTACAGATACCTAATTTATGCTGATACAAATTATGACAACAGTATTACCGTTAAGAAAGACTAAGCACCCAGAAAAAGATTTAAATTCTCAATCCTGTGCCTCTATTTTAGGATATAAGTATTATTACCACAAATTATACTTAATAAAGACTAGAAGAATGATTCTAAAAAGTTATACTGTTTTAGATTATTTTCAAAGTGGGCCATCAGAAAGAACTTAGCTTTGTACTTTTATAGAAGGCTAAGGTAGTCAAATCATCTTCAGTGTAGGGTACCTGCACGTTTTTTGGGGGAACAAACACATTTAAACTTACAGGCTTTTGTTTTGTTTTTGCATGTTATATCTTATGGATGACTTTGCTACACTAAAATCTGCCTCATTTATCTTTACATATGTTTAAGTGAACTGGTATTAAAACATTTATTCAAGAAAAGGATATGGATATAAAAATGCTACCTGAGATGCATAGATATGTCATCAAAGTAGAGAAACTTTCCAGTATTTTTGAGACAGTTTTGCTCAGTCTTTTAAACGTGAAAACATAACTTCATGAGATGCCTAAATGGTAGATTATTTTGTTTGTGCATGCTAAGAAAACTGCTGTTGCTTTAGTTTGAGCTCTTCCATAAGTCTCATTGTGGTAAGGAACAATAAAATAGGTTTACATATCTTTAAAGATAGGATTTTAAATAGGCATGAACTCGTGAGAACTGACTTTTAGTAAACATGATACTATTACTCGAAAACATTCACTTTATTTACCTGAAGAATTTAGGTTAGCTTTAATTATTTCATGATTCTTACACTTTTTTTTTTTTAATGTAACCTTTTTTTTTTTGGTGCCAGATCCATTGTACCTAAGTTGTATATGCAAGTTTTTGGAAATGTTCATTTAAAAGTTGTTTTGGTATACAAGTGTTCTAAACATTGTATCTAAGAGAGTAGCCTGGACTTAAAAATATTAGAAATCAGCTTATGCCTGCCTTTTCGTTTTTAAAAAATTTCTTCCTGCCACATACAGTGTGAAATCACAGTAAGTTGCTTAGTAACGTGCTGCAGTATCTGCTTGCTGTTGGAGGCTCACATCAGATAATGGAACTGTTCCTGTGTCAGGCTGCAGGAAAGAGGATGTCATTGTTAATAAAACGCACCCAATCCTTTCTGTGCTACAGCAATGTGTAGTAATTTGTTCTCTTCATTTGTTTCCACTGGTTTTGTAAAAAGTTCAAATTCTTTCCCAAACTATTAGCAGTTCAGATGTTCCCTAATTTATTAAGTATGCCTTTATTCACAATTTGTTTTTTAAAGTTGCTCTTAATGCATTATAGAATTAACTAATGACTGTTTATTTTTATTACAGTATTTAATATATGTAGTTATTGCCATTTATATTGTGGAGTTTGCAGAATTAAATCAATTGTATAAACTAAACCTTTAAATTAGCTATGTGTGAGGACTCTTTAATGCTTGCAAAGAGGGGAAGGGGTTTGTAGTTAAGGGTTTACTGCTCCAGTTTCTCTTACGAAGATGTGGCAAATTAGGCTCTCTGTGTCCTCAGTTAATTTCTGAGTTAGTTGTGCTAGTAACATATGTTCATAGCTTTTCTGTATGGCCACCAGTACTTCAAGAATTTCCCCCCAAAATAACAATAGTTTACAAAAAAAAAATTGCAAAAGGAAGTTTGTACTTTTTAATTTTCTGAGGTAAAATAAGTACAGAATCCTGGCCAGTTGAACTCTGTATGTTGTTTCTAATGCCTTGTTTTATATTCGGGTCCTTCTTAACTAAAATTTCTCCAAAGCTGTTAATAAAACCAGAGCTTCTGTTATCATTTGTCCCAATTTTCTGCTCCTTTACCCCAGAACCATCCATCTGTTTTGTATTGGCCGTAAGAAATTCTGAAAACAGTATATCTTAATTTTTGAGACTTGCCAGTCCATCCAGGAGTCTTATAAACAAATACCAGAGTGTTATTAATTAGCAGAAGGACCACTGAAGGTAAAAAATCTAGAACGGGTGTTGAAGCCCAAGCAGGAGGCCCCATTCTTTCATTTGTTGAATTGCCAGTTTTGATTCTTCACCATCACCTTTGTTATTTGTAACGTTTCTTGTTTACTCTTATGTTTTGAGGGTGGGTTTGGTTTTTTAACGTTCTGTTGTCCATAGGGAGGTGCCAGTAATTTGCTAATAACACTGCACTGTATGTTTTGTAGCAGATTTGCCATAGTTGGTTTTTAGATGATTAGATGGCATTGTCTGATCTATTATATATGGTGTATCTATAATTAATAGAGTAACTGACTTGCAGCTAGGAAGCAATGGAAGGGGGATACAGAGGGCCCAATAGAAATTAAAGTTGGTGTGTGTATGATTGAAATTCATTTTAAAAGAAGATTTTTCCTTACTTGAGCCTCCAGGAACAGTCTTGTTTTTTATACATATTTGTTTATATTTCCACGTCTAAAGCCAGTAGGTTTCAGAGTAAAAGAGTAATAAAATCGACGTTCAGTAGTTTTACTGTCACTCAGGCAAAGGTGTGTGTGTGTTCAGTAGTGTCAGTATCTTCTAAGATTAATACAACTGCTGATCACTAAACCTGGTTTATTAGGGTTCGAATAAAATGGGCTTTTTGTTCTTTGTATACATTTGCATGATGATTGTTGCCTTCCTCATTTTCCAGGCTTTCACCATCAATTAAATTTATGACAACATGAATTAACAAAGGAATATATAATTGCAATTGGCTCTGTTGAATAGCTTATTGTAAGGTGGGATAAAGGAGCAAAAATGGTTTGATGGACCCATAATGGGAGATGGGTTGTCTCATGACTGCTGTCAGTAATACCCCTTATATGCTGAGAGCAGAATTTAACTTTATTATAACATACAGTATGTATATCATATCAGTCCGAAAAGTGGGAGTCACAGAACTGCTAAAGTTAATGAGTGATAAAAGTGCACAGCTAGCTGTTACCTGCGTGTTTATCTCCACCGAACTACCTAGGCCAATTTGGAATGGTGACTAGAAATGGCTGGCCCTCTCAACTGGTTGGATTACATATAAGGAAATGAGGTCTTGAGCCAGGTACCCTACCTAGTTGGAGCCAAACCTGTATTCTTTCCACATAGGCTGCTTTTGCATTAATAACATTATAAAAGCAATGATAATTTGAGCTAGAGATTTAAATTACTGTAGTGGAAAATAATGGTTATTTTGATTCCATAAAGAATAGGTATGGTCTGTAAGGTATGAGTTAAGAAACTTCCCAAAGGGAAAAATGATTCTTTTGACCAAGAACCCCATGTAATGACTAATACTTTTCCTACCAAACTAATAAGTAGATACTAACGTGCTACAATGTGTAATAGGAATTTTAGAAGCAGATGGACAGAAATGTATGGCGAAGTTGATCTAAAGAGTTTTACTCTTGTTTTGAAAGGTCTTCCCGTGGAATAAACCAAGCAAAGTGTCATTTGTGGGAGAGTTCTAAAAATTTCAGTGACTTGTATGAGGTAAACTGCATGCAGTTTAGTAGAGTCTTCCAGCTATGTAGAAAGATCATGGCTTGGACAAGATTTAATCAACATACATAAAGCAGAATAATCTTTGTGTAACGTTACATTTAGATAAGGCTTTTGTTCTTTGTTTTTATAGGAGTTAAAGATGTCTTTCGAAGTACATCTTAGAATCAGTGGATTACTGTACAAGGAATATGTTAAGAAACAACTATAAGTTCTAAAGACCAAAGCTTGCGTATGGGTTCAAAAGGGGCAGAAACCTGACTAGTAAGGCACACTTATTTGGGCAAAATTCATTGCCCTCTTATTTTTTTTATATTTTTTGCGGTACACGGGCCTCTCACTGTGGTGGCCTCTCCCGTTGCAGAGCACAGGCTCCGGACGCGCAGGCTCAGCGGCCATGGCTCATAGGCCCAGCTGCTCCGCGGCATGTGGGATCTTCCCGGACCGGGGCACGAACCCGTGTCCCCTGCATCGGCAGGCGGACTCTCAACCACTGCACCACCAGGGAAGCCCTGCCCTCTTATTTTTAAAACTGGAACTATCCAATTTTTATAATTGCCACCTCATTCTACATTTATTCAAATTTATATCCATCAACATTTATACTTGGCTATGTCTTTGAAATCCCCCCAATTTTTATTAATTAGGCTTTTAGAAATTTCTTCCTTAACTCTGGAAACAGTTGAAGTAACTTTCTTTGCTGAAATAAAATCTCATTTTTTGATGTCGGGTTAAATATGTGATGGTAGAATTACAGATTTGCAAAAATAACCACGTTTCTCCAACAATTGTAAAACAAAAATACAAAGAGGTATTCAACTGATGTGACTGAGGATTTAAAGTTTCAACTTTGTCTTGTACACGCAGATCGATGTTGCTGATTTTTTTTCCTCGTATGATATATGTACAATAGATACAAGTGGCTTGAGGTGATGCTTTTAATTACTGAAATTACTCTAAAGAGCAGTGGAGTTGCTACTGCTGATACTTTTCACATAGTTTCTACAGCTAATTATATTTACTGAAAGTAAGTTAATACATATTCACACACTTAAGTTATACAATAGGAATCTTTGTGTAGGGATTTATTTTTTGGTCAAATACACACTTTGTTTTAAAAAAAGGAAGCAGTTTAAACATGTACATTTTCATTTTTCCCAAGGTAAAGGGCTTTGGATTTGAGAGTATCAGATTTACTAAAAATGGGAGCCAGGGTTATTTTCAGACAATGCAGATTTCCTTTATTTCCTCTAGTTTACTTGGCGAGAGAGCATGTAGGTGCTAAGAGTTCACAACTTAAATTTCACAATATAGGTTTGCTAAATGTGAAACAGCTACTGAGATACACCCAGTTTTAGTTCTTTTAAAAGAGTATATTAAACTAGGTTTATATTAAATTTCAAATGAATCCCTTAAATGTTGTAAGCTTATTAGAAAACGACTCTTTTGCCTTTGTGAAATAATACCGCCTGCTCCTTCCTGGTTTTTCAGTCCTGGGAATCGGACGATGACTTCGAATCGGTTTACTGTCTTTGAGCCTTTAAAGAAAAATGTTTCTTCAAAGTGGAGGCTTTCATTTAAAACTAGAAACTGCAGAAAATAAAGTTGTTTTCTTCGTTCACATACTTGGAATAATATGAATGTATTCGGTGCCTCGCGTGCCTCAGTGTTTTCGGTCTTAACAAACTAGTCTTCACAAGTATGTAACATTCCCAGTTAAAATGTACATTAACGTTTAATGTTCAAAAAACGAATACTTAACTCACCCATAAAGCCCTACAAAAGTTATTACAAAGAGGAGTGAAAAGAAAACATAAGTATCTAAACGAGATGTTTTTACCATATATATTTTCTCTTTTAAATTCGTGGATAATTTGCCTTAAAAACAAAAAGAATTTGTAGGAATACTGGCCGGTTCTTTGCTTTTAAAACATTAAAGATGAGAACTGTTACATTTGTACTGTGCCTGATTTGTGCCGAGCTCTCCCTGCTGTGGGTCAGGTCATTTCTGCCGACCCTCCTTCGGACCCTCTACGCGGTTAGCTGCGCGGGGTCTGGGTCCGGGTGGCCCGAAGAGTCGTGCTCTCGCCGGCAGAGCGCGCAGGCCGGCCGCTAGTGGGCGCTGTGGGTCCGCGGAAGCGGCGGCGCGGTGGCGCTCGTCCCAGAGGCTCTTAGGCAGGCGCTTCGCCGGGAATCCAATGGAAGAATTCCTGCCGCCTCCCTGTTTCGGCGCTATTCGTCACGGTCACCCCTAAATTCCCGGTCACTCTGGGGAGGTATGAGCGCGGCCCGGAGGCTAATTAAGGAGAAGATCCCGCGGCGGGCGCGGGTGTGCCGCCGTGCACTCGGGGGAGAGGTGCTGCCTTCGCGGGAAGCGAGGTGCGGAGGGAGCGGGGCCCGGGCGGCCGCGCCCCGGGAGTCGGCTGCCTCGCTGGCGCCGCGTCCCCGGGGGTCGTTTTGCGTCTCCCGGCCCCACTGACTTAGCTCGGGCCCCAGCCGACGTTCGGTACCGAAACCAGGTGTGAAACACATCACTGAGAGGCCTGGTGGGCGCGGCGAAGGGCTGCGCAAGCGGGGTGTGAGCCAGTCTACGCAGAGGGGGCTCTGCAGTGAAGGAGGGAGACCCACGGGAAGCCCACTGCCTTCCGCTCCGCAGGGAAAGTTTCGCCCTCGACGTTGTACCTCTGCTGAAGTTTGGACACTTGCCGGGCAATGAGAGCGCGTGCTGGGCGCGGGGACAGGTGCCCCGGGCTGTCCCGCTCCCCACTCGCCCGGCCCTACCATCTCGGGGGGCGCCGGGTGCACGCGCAGGCCCGTCTCCTTCGCGGGCTCCCCCGCGCGCCGCTCGCGCCGCCGCCCGGGACAGGGGGCATGAGGGCCCAGAGGGGAGCGCCACCGGCCTCGGCGCCCGCTGGAGCTGCTCGGCGCGCCCCGGAACTGCCTGCAGTCTCTCCCTTGTCTGCCCAGAGGATTGGGGCTCCCGGCCCGCACCTTGTCCCTCCGACGCCAGGAGTGCGCGGAGCTGGGAGCGGCTTGGCCATGGCCGTGAGGAGGGACTCCGTGTGGAAGTACTGCTGGGGAGTTTTGATGGTTTTATGCAGAACTGCGATTTCCAGATCGATAGTTTTAGAGCCCATCTATTGGAATTCCTCGAACTCCAAGTAAGTCGCGTCCACGACCCCCCTCGATCGCCGCCCCGAGGTCCGCCGCGTCGCGCTGTCCCGGCGGGAGGAAGGGTCGGGCTGCGGAGCCTCGGAGCCTGTTTCTGGACCCTCGATTCCTCGCGCCCCCGGGTCCCCCACCACCACATTTTACTTCGTGGAGACTCCGCTCGGCCTTCCAGCCGGAGCGCCGGCCCTAAGGGGCGCTCTCCTCGTCCTCCTTCCCCCTGGGAGCTCCCCGGCGCTTAAAAAAAAAAAAAAAAAAAAGCCCTGTTGACTCGGGTGTCGCGTCCGGGAAGGTGTCCGATGGCGAGGCCTGACCCTCACTTCCTCCAGAGGACGGGAAGCCGGGCCACCAACAGGCTGAGCGGCACGCAGGGGCTGGCGGGCTCCGGAGAGGCAGGGATGCTGCGCTCCTGAGGAGCGGCGGAGCGCGGGCCGGGGGCAGTGAAGCGCACCGCGGAGAAGGGAGCCTGTGCTCCCTTGGCACGCCCGGAGCTCGCGCGCCTGGGCGCTGCGCCGCCTGCCCGGGGTTGCGCGGGGAGCTCGCCTGCTCGGGACAACTCGGGCAGCGGGCCCTTTTCTCCTCGCGCGGGAGACGGGCCTTAGGCTGCTCCCGGGGAACCCTCTGCACGTCGGCCTCTCCCTTTGCTTCTGAACCGATGGCCCCGAATTCTGTGGTCCCGACAGCTAACTTGATTTTTTTTAGGGACGCTGTCTGCAAAAGCTTAATTAAGGCCCTGCCCAGTCGACGCAGCTCCTGAAGCCTTCGCGCTTGGGGAGCCTGGGCGGGAATGGGATCCTTGGATCCGACTTGCTTTTATCAAACAGTGCAGCCGGGAGAAAGCCAGGCCTTGCGGAGGTTTTCAGTCCGAGCAACCAGAGTACATTTAGAATTTAGAAGAGGCGATCCATCCATAAATATATATGGCCGTGACTCGTAGTCGTCTGTGCGTTCAGGGTTGTATATTACCTCATTCTGGGGATACATTTCGAATCCTAGCCAAAAATATTTTACAGAATCATGGAATTTTAACCTTGGGAAGCTTGGGGAAAGTATGAAAACACTGGCTGTTCCTACTTTGTCAGAAGGAAAGTCAATGACCTATTTGAAGTTGAGTAAATCGGCCCTGGATTTAGAAATAAAGGGATGGGGGATCGATTTAAAGATCACATCGTAATTAAATAATTACATCCACTCTTAAGAGTGGTCAGTTTCAGATTCACCAACATGTTAACCAAGAATTCCCTATTAAAGGGCGAAAGACGTCACCGCTGTAAATGGGATGAAACAGAGATTCTTGCAGGATGCTGGTTGGCACTTCCCAACACTGCTCCTGTGTAGAAGTTACTTAATGCAGCCTCCTTCCCTGGAGCCTGATCTTGGATGGACTTCTTTTTTTTCCCTGGGTGTAAGATCATCGTAATTGCTGAGAAAGCCGCGGCAGTGACGGCTCTGGTCCACCACCGCAGCGTGAGACGCCGGGTGGTGCGGGAAAGCGCGGGGCTGGGACCTGCGGCCCGGGAGTCGGGCCGGGAGCCGGCGGAGCCGCCGGCTTCGCTTTCTGCCTCCAGGGGTCACTCTTTCCTGCGCGATGCTCGCCGCGCCGGCCGCGCCTCTGCCCCCTAGGCCTCCTGCTCTGCCCCGCTTGGCGCTTTCGCTCGCCGACCGTCTTCGGGAGCCGGTTTTTGGTTTGGCGTTTCCCTCCCCGCCCCCCAACAGGATTTAATTTTTACATTTCTATCTTGTTTAAAGAAATTCCCATTAATCCCTTCAGCTCAGTAGACGTTATCTGGTTTGTAGGATCACAAATACCTACTTGGGGGAAAAAAAAAAAGGTAGAGCAGTCATTATTTCAGCCTAAGGTTTCTACACGAATGTCTTCTTTCCCTCGTGCACTGGGGGAAGGGAGTGACTTATATTTCCTCACTGATATTTACTCACTAGCCTCCTGTGAGGGTCGGGCTGTTTTTCTGAGCTGTGGCCACTGATTTAGACCCTCCTGGAGGCCTGCTTTTGGAGAAGCCTCCCTCCCTGTACAGACGATGTTGCTGTTGGCGTGACTGCTCCTGCCCTCAAGAGTAGAATTTCTTTTAAAATTCGCACGTAATGGCTGGCCTAGAGGAAGGGGTCATTTGTCCCCTGGAAAAGGTCTGCTTAACAAAGTTATGCAGCTGAATCCTAGCTTGAAAGATCAGAAAGATTTCTTCCTGGAGGAATGATATGAAAGAGCCTTTTCTCAGTTTGAGAATGAATTAAAAAAACCCAGAAAAACCCGGTGCCAAGGAGTTGCCTGTTTGTTGGGGAAGTTTCATGTTTATTTCCAGGGAAAAGTTTCCGTCAGTAAATGGGATGTGGCAGGAAGGTAATCAAAGGCATTGAAGTTGCACATCAGTTCCTCGGGACTGTGGAACAATTCATTTGTAATGAAGCAGCCATCAGTAATTAGATTTGTTTCATTCCGAGGTCAGCTTTTTTAGCAGGTGGTGGACAGAGGGAGCGTGCAGCAGCTGTTTGGATACAGGGTCCAGAAAATCCTTTGTAAATTCACCGTCTCCATAACTACTTTAATCACACTGTCTGCCTCTCCCACCCCGGAGAGTTTTTGCAGTAGTGGGAAGAAGTTCCAAATACTGAAACGGTTTTCACTGCACCCATAGGTTCCGGAAGAGTTGTGTCAGTTGTAGCCATTCAGGTTGTGTAGTTTGTTGGTTTTTTTTCTGTTTTTTGGTTCTTTTTTTTTTTAACTCTGGAGAGAAAAGCAAAGCCTGGCTTAGCATTTCAGTAGAACAATTTTCTTCCAGCACGATGTTTTTGCCAAAGTAAAAGGGTTGGCTCTTTTTTTAAAAAGTATCGGTATGGTATTCTAGAGTGAGTTACACTGACTTTGTTGAAAATTTCAGCAGAGCATTCATATCTTACATCTAGGGGTGCGATTCCCTAGGCACCATATACTAGTTAACCAAGCGTTTTGCTTTTCCCAGGTCATTTTCCCCTACATAATGGTGAATTCCTGGTATTGATTGCCTTGATACAAAAGAATGGCTGGATAATATCCAGATAACCTATAATACATGGGCTCCACCACAGTCAGGCTCTGAATAAATACGGATCTGTCAGAGATTGATAAAATAAACTACAATGGATAGTGCTGTTTAAACAGTCCATTCAGTACCATATATGAGCCAGCCTGCCTTCCATTGTGTCTGAAATTCTTATTTTTGTAGGTAAACAAATGCACATTCAGCACGGATTGAATAGCTCCTTGAACTGTGCTCCCCAGTTTGCGTTTGGGTTAATCTTGTCGATTTTAATATAGAGAGGAAAAAAAGCCCAAAGCACCAAGGGGTGGAATTGTTAGTGCTTTCACATCTACATTCCTCACATTTTGTCAGGATGATAAACTGTAGGCAATGGACTGTCGCTGTTCCACGGGACGACTGAGAAGGGAGAGCACAAAGACGGGGCTGCCGGGAGGTCGCACAACATGTTTGGGAGCCGTCTTTTCAGATGAGGACAGAATTTATTTGGGAATCGTGTGTCCAGGGACTGTACTTTGTAACCTCAGCAATTACAGCTTCGAGCCTCAGAAACGGGAGCTGGAGGTTAAGATGATTCTGTTAAGCACTTGCTTCTAAATCTTTCACAAAGCGCAGCTCTTGACACTTGTCCCAGGATGCAAAGAAATGCAAATGACTCCAGCATTCCGAAGTGTCCCTGACTCCGAGGCTGAAGCAGGGAGACAGGTAAATTAGCCATCAAGCCCCAGACCAGCTGAGAACTGCCGATGGGCATGGTTTCTCCATACAGAGTCAGCTGGAGAGTAAATGGTATGTTTAGAATAATTATCGGTAAACCCTCTTATCTGGAAATTTACAGAGAGGAATCCTCTGGTCGGTGGGTCAGCGTGATAATTACCCGCAGAGGGGCATCGCTACCTGGCCTTGCACTGAAATGCTTCAGGTAGCGCCGGGGAGGTTGAGGGTGACACCCACCATCTGGCAACGGTTCCCAGCAAGGTCACCTAATGGGAAATGATTTGAGATCCCAGCATGACTGCAGTGACGCGTCACAGGAATAGGAGTGGCGGGGGAAGGAAATACAGACTGGAGACCCTCTTCAGAAAAGAAAAAAAAAAATCTAAGAAGGACATTACTTGAGCATTTCATGAAAACTTTATTCTTAAATTCTCCCACTGCAAATTAGACAAAAAGAAGGAGGGCTCTTGTAAGGAAAATAATCATTGAAATGATACTCGGGCCCACCCAATCTCCGCCTTCGCTGGCTGCTGACCTAAAGAGCCTGTTTTTCGGGTCGTTTATCATATATCTACATAGATTTGCTTATGAGCTCGCCCTTTGTGTGGTGGAGTAGAGCCTTAAATAGGAGTGTTCAACTGTTTAAAATATTTTGGTTAAAATATGCAGAACCCATAGAACTAGAAGCTTCTAGTCGGGAATTAGTTCTTTCAGGGAAGAGCTGCCCCCATCCCAGTTTTTATTTATTTATTTATTTTTAATTTTTTTTGGTGGGGGGGAGGAATTAGAATGAGGCTGGGAGAAGGGTAGAAGAAAAGCAAAGAGGGAAGGGTAGGGTATGGGACAGGGTTCCGAACAGCTTGGAAAAACTCCTGTGGCTTCATTGTCTCTCTAAAGCCAAAGAACACAAAGACATAAGCAATTCAGCCCTTCTCCCATGATGGAAAATGTAAACCGTGGACATGGCTCTCCTGTTTGACTTGTTTAATTCTCATTTTAAATTCAGTACTATACGAGCCGTGTGAACTCTGAAGATTTCTTTAGTAATCCATTTTGTAGTTCCGAATCAAAAACAAAGTGAAAGGGTCTGACACAATTTGCTTTTATTTTTAGGCAAATCAACCCTGGTCATAGTTAATAAGGGGATTACAACCCAGACTGGGTCTTTACAGATGTAATGTAAATCAAGGGCAGAGTATAAAGAAACTGATCCCTTTTGATTGAAGTATGGTAAAAAGGCATAGAGAAACTAGCAGCGGTAATCTGATTGTATGGCAATAAAACCACCATTTTCTGTCTTTCAGATAAAAATAATGTGGTAAATCCATGCAGTTCATAAGATGTAAAGGCAGATAAAGGGTGAAGCCATGGCAACATATAGATTAGCTGGATGTCGGCAATGACATGTCTCTGAAAAGGGTGTAGAAAGGAAGGCCCTTGCTCCAGGCTGTTGGCTATTATGTGTGAGCCACACAGACTTGGAAACTCGGATTAGAAAGTATGAAAGCCCCACTTGTGGCCTGGGATGGTTGAAGCCGGGAAGAAAAGATGCTCAGTTCTTGCTCATTGGTGGCGGATAATATGGCAAAGGTAGATTCCATTGACTCCCTTTTCCAGAGATTGAGATTGGGGGCTGATTAAAACTTCAGATCACTGCAGTTAGTTCAGGCCTGCAAGGTTTTCCTTTTTAGCTCCTGGCCTAACAGTGGCGGCCGTTCTGTAGGATTAGCTGCAGTTGGCGGTGCTCGCCTTCATCTCTTTAGGCTCCAGGCAGGGACCTGCTGGGAAGGAACAGAGCCCAGAGGGGCTAGGTAGGCCCAGAGGGATCCGAAAAGAAAACACAGACCTTTTGATTTCAGCCATCTTTCAGCCCCGGAGAAGCCGGGGTAAACATTATACATTGTCCCCCTCCCTCTTCCAGAGAGCTCTCCTCTGAGTTTTGTCTCTCCCACCCTGGAAAAAAACATATAATAAAAAAATAACAGGGGGAATTGAGTTTTCACTCAAATTGGTAGTAATCCAATATGCCCAAACCAACGGGCCCAATGGAGATGGTGTTTCACTCCTGTGAATTGAGCTGAATGGGACAGGCCCCCTTCGTGTAAACGATAGGATTATAAAAGTGTGAGTGCTGCCAGCTTGAAAGTTAAAAACAGCAGAAGCTCGCCAGGCTGTTGAATCTTATTGCCCCCTGTCCTGAACAACCTTGTAAATAAGCTGGGCTTTTGTTTTGGCCGTCCACACTTTCCATTTTAGTCGTTACCCAAAATCAGTCATTGAAGCTGTGATTGGGGGGCAGAGTGGCATCGCAGTTGCGTCAAGCCGGAAAGGAGATTTGTGCTTTATTGCCCCCTATTCGGGGCCTTAGAAAAGTCCCAGCATTTCTTTAGGAAAGTCTGAACTCTTAAGACGCTGACAATACTGAAAGCTTACAAACACCCCAAGTGTCTGTCTTGCTGGCGTGGATGGAGGAGATTCAGGGCTGGTCTCTGAACATGGGAACTTTCTAGAGGAACACGTTCTGTGTCTGAAGATCTTCACTACATCCTAAATATTCTATTTCAGACCCATTTCGTGGATTTTGTTGCTAATTCTCAGAGAGCTGACTCAGCTGTTTGGAGCTATGGATTTATTGCATTTGTTGCCTATTTTTCTGGTCATCACTGTGTCGCTTTCACCACTTAAAAACATTTAAAACATTGCACAGAGACCTGCCCTACCCAGTGCCAGCTACTTTACCTTCCTTTCTAATTTAATTCAGAAAACATATCAAAAGATCCAGCACATTTGTCCAGATTCATCAAAGAGAACGGACACTCCCTAATTTACAAGCTGGTCACATCCCAGCACCTTGCATTCTACATCTGACAATGATTGCTAATGGTCCATTCAGCCAAAGTATTTGCTTGTTAGCAGGGAACAGAGCATGATAAATGTCCAGCAAGCTTGCGGCCTCCTTCCGCCTTTCAGATCCAGACTGGTGCATATTTATGGTAGGCAAAGGACAAAAGGAGGGGCTGAATTGCCCTGGCCTCCAGCTTTCTATGAGGAACAGGGTTAAAATGATTAAAGAAATGATATAGGAAAGTCCTGCCACTTGTTTACAAACCAGCGTCCAACACGTAGCTTTGTGTTCTACCTGCAAGAGCCTATTGCAGGAGCATTAGGGATAAGGATGGTTGGATCCGGCGACCCAGTGAAAAGAGTAGGTGATAAATTATGAAATGTTTTCCGTGCACACTGAACGCCAGGTGCACCAATTTCTGTGGCTCCTGCAGAGAATCAGCAGAGGCTCTTTATTTCCCTTTTGATGTATAGATATCAAATATGTAATTCTAGTCCAAAGCATTTTGTGGCTTTGGACACAGACATGCTGTTTTCAAATGAAAAACCATAGTAGGAGAAAGCTCCATTGAAGGGAAACAAGTTGTTTCTGCTCTTAGTAATCCTCCAAACAAAATATAAAGAAAAAATTGGCAGTAGTGAAGTGTTAATAGTTTGCTGTTTCCATTCTCGAGAGCATGAGTAGGTAAACGTTCTAACTACTCAGTGGTGGGCAAGCATTCAGAAGGCTACGCGTGAACTGTGCTTTGAAAACTTCATTTGCTTCATGTTTTCTATATGAAACTCTTAAACAATCCAGTTCATTTTCTCAATTCACGTTTGGTTGCATCCAGTTTTAATTACAGTCCTTGGATCCTTCTACCAGTACTTGCTAGTTAAGCCTCTCTTGCCTCTGAGGCGTTACTCTGTGCTTTTCACATACTGATGACTCCCGTATCCCGCCAGAGTAGTGATGAGTGCTACCCACATATCCCTGTGCACATCAGAAGCTCTGACCTGCGGAGCCAGTGTCTGAAATGCCACCTTCCAGCCTCTCTGCAGCCTCTCGTGTTCCAGCTGAGGAACCCGAGGTCCAGCGTGACACCACCACCTGCTGAAATGCTTCTGAACTCGGTCCTTGCTTTTTCCCCCTGTTAAGGTGGCTCACTGTGGTCTGAAACATTTGTCCTGAATGAGAACTGTCTTATGAGTGAGTGGGGCTGAGCCAGTTACGTTCAAGTCCCGCTCAGAATGCATCTACCTGCAGAAGAAGTTAGAAAATGCCAGTTTTCCCTTAGCTTACCAGAACTATATTTGGGGTACATTTTAGATAAAAACAGACTCTCCTAAGCCCTGCATCCCCCTTTGTCTATGGGAAAATGGATCTTCATGAGAATGGACTGTCCTTAAAGTTCACGATTTCCCTGAAATGACTGCTCTCTCCTTATGGTGTAGATCAAACATAACTTCTTTAAATCTTTTCTCTGTAATCCCACAGCACTTTAGTTAAATACCGAGGGCACTGGAGGAACATAGTACATGGCACTGTCATGATTCATATGCAAGTCTTAATCCCCTTCACCACCCCGCCTATCCCTAAGAGGCAGGCACCAGAATGCTTTCATGTCCTCAGTCTCTGCCGGCGAGCATTGACATCCAATGAGTATTAGTCGGAAGAGCAGACACAGCCCAGATGTCTGTTTCTGGCCGCTCCCATTAACAAATGACCTGCTACTGGAGATCTACCTCCAGCCCCGCGGCTCTAGAACTTTAGGGCATCAGAATCACTTGTTAAAACAGGCTTGCCGCCCGCCCCCAGAGATCCAGATTCCTGAGGTCTGGGTGGGACTTGAAATTCACATTTCTAACAGGCTCTCGCTGATGCTGCTCTGAGACCACACCTTGAGAACTGTTGCCCTGGATGGAATTCTTTGGGGTAACAGCTTTTTTTGGGTAACAGCACAAGATTAGATGATCATCCTCTTAGAGGCTGCTGTGGATCCCTGAAGAAATCCGTGGCCCTTGCCTCCCTACTCTCGGCCTCCGTTCTTGCTTGGTTGATTGTTGACGGTAGATAATTCGTTGATTTGTTGGACAAGCATTTACGAACTGTGAGGTCTGTTACACTAAGCTCTGAGAATACAGTGAAGAGCAGTCTCTACCCTCAAGAGACTTCAATCCTAAGGGAGTAGGGGGACTCCCTGGTGCAAGAAACACGTTCTGTGCCGTGGTGCATGGCAAGTGTGGCCGTGAGAACAGAGGAAGGAAGGGGGTGGAGTTCCTTCCGGGGGAGGGGAAACTGAGGCAGGAGAGACAGCGGTCCAGGGAGAGCTCCGAAACAAAAACCACAGTGAGCAAGTCAAAGAAACACATTTCAGGTAAGAGAGGCGAGTATCTACATTGTACTTCTGTAATCTACATTATTTCCTACGTCTGAGCAGAGCTCAAAGACAGATTCCCGCAAATGAACAAATGAACAGCTCTCTTGTGGGAGAGCTACCCCAGCGATTTCAGCCGCCTTATCCTCATGAGAATTAGCAGTGCCTTTTGATTTTCAGAAGGCCTGTGCTGATAATGGGAAAGGTCAGGCAGTTCAGTTGAGCAAAGCGAGCCGGGCCAGTGCTATTTTAGTTTAGTGAAGCGGACTGCCGTGGAATCTGGCTGTATGAGTCTACTCCCAGGTTTGTCATTTTTTAGCTGTGTAACTTTGGGAGCAGAATCCTCCGTGTCTCTCACTTGTCCCGTCTCTAAAATGGGGACAGTAATCTAACAGGACTGAAGAAAAGCAATAAAACTGTGGTCAGGATTTAAAGACCTTAGCTCTGGACTTAGCACAATGAACCAATAAACATCAACTCTTGCTGTTGAAAGTTAATTGAGCATCTACTGTGTGCCTGTCTCTGGCTCAGTTTGCCTTCTACATACGAATACAGAATAAATAAAATGCTAGTAAAGATTATGCCATGGCGCCTGCACCTTTTCAAGCCCCTGATGTTATATGGTACCTTGCTTAGCTGCCAGACTTCCACTCATTCTTGCAGGCCTCTCTGCTACAAGAGGCACCTTTTTATTTCCCTTCAGCTGCCAAGTTAGATGCTCTCTCCTCTGCTTCCTACCCTGATGCTTTGTTGTAACATTTGTAACCCTGAATTCATTCAGCTTCTCCACCGTGGATGGGGGAGGGCCTGGGCTGAATCCCCTTTATGTGCAGGGTACAGTAAGGGATTGGGTTGTTCAGTGAATACACAAAGGCAACCCATAGGCATGAGCAGTGTAGCCTTTTTGCATTAATGTTACATGCTGTTTCTTATTAAGAAACCTCCTCACCCGGTGGACACAGTTTGTTTCATTTAACAATGGTGGTATAGAGCACGTACTAGGGACCAGTGGCTGTTCCAGCTGCTCCACAAATACTGACTCATTAAACCTTCATAATAACCATCTGAGGGAGATACTTTCATGATCCCCAATGGGGAAACCAAGGCAGAGACTGGTTCATTATCTTGCCCAAAGTCATATAGCTAATAAGTGGGTACCGTCTGCATTTGAACCTGAGTATGCTGTTTCCAGGATCTTTCCTCGTAATTCTCCAGTTCTCTTTCTTAGGCTGTTCCATAGAGTGATTAGAAATCACATAATTAAATGAAGCATGTGTCTGCTCAAAGCAGTCCATATGAGGTGGATTAAAAGAAGGTTTGGCGTATAATTCTTCCCTTGTCCACCTTGATTTATAATCTTTCCTATGATGGACATGCGATTCTAAATGGATCCTTTGAATCTTTGATAACGAGGTTCTACCCGGTGGAAACTAGATAGTTATGAAAGTCTATCATATTAATGCATTTATTGCATGCTATTCCTTTGACTCTTAACATTTTCCTTTATAAAATGGAAACATCCGATTGTTTCTTTGCTGGGAGAAGACAAGGTCAGGTTTCAGAGGAGAGTTCCATGAGGTTCGATGCCACGCGTGTGTCAAGCTAAGGAGATAGCATGACATCTTTTTTAGAGTCCAGTCACAATTAAATGCCATTTTATTTTGGATTTGGGGATCTGTGCCAGCTTCCAGCTTGTCAGAGCTGAGAAGACTCAAATCAAGTCCAGGCCTATTTCTACAGCAAACTGGGCTTCTGGCTCCCTGCCTGTGGATTCACTCAGTGTAGCCCATCTGGCTTTTGATGTTCTGCGAGTTTGGAGCAGCTAGTTTCAGGAAGCAGGGCCAGAGGATCGGTGGGCCTGGGGTGCTCTTGATTCCTGAGCAGCCTGTGGCTCCCCAGGGCTTCGGGTCTGCTCACCTGCAGCCCTCGGGGGTCTCACACCACCAGGTCCTCCTTCCTTTCAGAGCTCAGGGCCTCAGGCATCCTCTCACCTCTTCACGGTCCAGTTCCCGTCCCTGAGTTCAGTAGCAGCCTGAATAACTCAGGGCGTTTAACGTTGTGTATGTTTTTTGGTCAAGCTCATTCCAGGCTGCTTGTGGCGACTGAGCAGGAAATGTATTGTCCCCAAAGTTACAGTGG